>NW_027315790.1:29050732-29303232 GCF_026437365.1 Eucyclogobius newberryi
ATTACACTGAAACAACGTTAAAATGTAACAAGTACTCGAGTAGTTTTGTCTTTCTCTTGTGTACTTTCTACTTTTGCTTGAGCACAGATTTGGTCCCAGGAAAGTACTTGTGATCGAGTGCATTTGAGCCACGTAACTGTACTTTTACGTGAGTACAAATATTCAGTACTTTTTCTACAGCTGTGTAATTATAACCAATGAAATCAAACACAAAAAAGGCTCAACTTCTGATCTCAGGTCGAGAGCGAGAAGATAAAGAGAGAGCCAGAGTTTTAACAGTAAATGTTTTATACTTCAAATGTATTCACACAAAATCCTCACACTACAGAGAGAAAAGAAAAGAGAGAAAAGAGGGAAAAGAGAGAAAAGAGAGGCTGGAGACGATGGAGAGAACAACACGTGCTGCTGTGTGTTTAAAACCAGAAGATGAGAAAGAAACACATGAAATAACTCATCAATTCATAATTCCACCGACAAACTCTGAAGCTGCAGCACAAAAACAGAACTTTAACTCAATGCAGAAGGGAAGAGATAATGATACTTTCTCTCTCTCCTCTCCTCTCTCTCCTCTCTCTTCCCTCTCTCCTCTCATCCCTCTCTCCTCTCATCCCTCTCACCTCTCCTACTCTCTCTCTCCTCTCCTCCTCTTTCTTCCCTCTCTCCTCCCCTCCTCTCTCCTCTCATCCCTCTCTCCTCTCCTACTCTCTCTTCCCTCTCCTCCTCTCTCTTCCCTCTCTCCTCTCCTACTCTCTCTTCCCTCTCCTCCTCTCTCTTCCCTCTCTCCTCTCCTACTCTCTCTTCCCTCTCCTCCTCTCTCTTCCCTCTCTCCTCTCCTCTCTCTCCTCTCCTCCTCTCTCTTCTCTCTCTCCTCTCCTCTCCTCCTCTTTCATCCCTCTCTCCTCTCCTCCTCTCTCCTCTCATCCCTCTCTCCTCTCATCCCTCTCTCCTCTCCTCCTCTCTCTTCTCTCTCTCATCTCTCTTCCCTCTCGCCTCTCTCTCTCCTCTCCTCCTCTCTCTTCCCTCTCTCCTCTTCCTTCCCTCTCTCCTCTCCTCCTCTATCTTCCCTCTCTCCTCTCCTCCTCTCTTTGACGGGCTTGGATCGGCGAGTGCGATCACGGCGTCTAAGCAACCGCCTTTGTCGCTAACACTATTTACCCTAGTGTGCCACGCCCACTTTCACGTCTCGCACTTTTGTTGTTTGGCCATTTCAATTTGATTCTTTTCTATGGAGATAAAATACTAAAATCTGACATACCGTAGATGGATTTAAAGGACAACTATCATGCAGTATTTGTAGTTTGGATTGTACTTTAAACGTGTACTTGAGTAACTTTACTTTGGCGTCTCAAGTGTTAGAACGAAAAACAAAATGTCACATCACGCTGGCTTTTCCCCACAGCAGAGGTTGACTTTGAGCTCTATCTTCTGGCTGCTTAAGGAACTGCCCCGGTGAGATAACGGGAAGCTAGCTTGCCTACGACATGCTAAAAACAGCCGCACGGTTGCAATTAGCACGATTTGCTGGCGGAAAAGCTCAGAATAAGTCCGCCGATGAGTTATAATGATTTATGGACTTGAAAACGGCGCGGGAGATCTCGGACCTCGACCTATGACATCACAGATTGAGGAAATACGCAAAGAAGTGTTTTTTTTGATGCTCGGACTCATCAAACAAGCGTAAATGAGGATAAACGGTGTTTTTGAAGAGGAAATAATGGTTAAAAGGTCAAAAACGTATGTAAATGATGCATAATATGTGTTTTAGAACGAAAAACAAAATGATGTCACGTCGCGCTGGCTTTTCCCCACAGCAGAGGTTGACTTTGAGCTCCATCTTCTGGCTGCTTAAGGAACTGCACCGGTGAGATAACGGGAAGCTAGCTTGCCTACGACATGCTAAAAACAGCCGCGCGGTTGCAATTAGCACGATTTGCCGGCGGAAAGGCTCAGAATAAGTCCGCCGATGAGTTATAAATTGAGTTATGGACTTGAAGACGGTGCGGGAGATTTCGGACCTCGACAAAGGAGTGTTTTTGTTTTACGCTTGGACTCATCAAACAGGCGTAAATGAAGCTGAACGGTGTGTTTTTGAAGCGGAAACGATGGTTAAAAGGTAAAAACTAAAGTAAATGATGCATAATATGTGTTCTTTGTGGGAAAATGACACAACGGCAGTGACAATGGCGGTGCCCATGGAAACGTCCTGAACAATGTCGATGGTCAGTATCTGGAAGTGATACATACACCAAAAATACATACTTTTGGGACTACGCTACATAACACATTTGAATAAAGAAAGTATTCAGTACAGAAAGTATTCAGTATTCTGTAAACATCGTGACTTCAAAGGCGTTTTTTTCCCTCCCACAGAGAAATAAAGATCAGCCCTTAAACTACACACAGCCGACTTCCTTTACAATCGACTTCACAAGACTCCGGCTGAACATACGGAGGGATTTGTGGATATCTAATTTCAGTCAGATCCAGTTTACTACAACATTAAAGAAGAAATCCCAAAATCCCATCTGTCGAACAAAATGAAGCGAGACATTCAAACCTGTCCCAATTTTTCAGAATAAAACGGCCCAAATGTGTGGAATCGTGGTCATTTTTACACGTCGAATGCCTCTTTTCTGTACAAAACATGACACGAAACACTCGTATGTGAGTAAACGACACATATTTGACCTGCAGAATGTGTAAAAGGTCAAAACAGGAAACACAATTTGAACCTTTGTACTTTATTATCCTACTCCCCAAACAATGACGGGCCATAATGATATTCGCGCACAATTAAGTTAAACCGTGTGCAGCATTATCAGAAGTATTATTGTACGCAGGTGGATGTATAATTAAAGCATTACGCCGTATTAATAGTAAAATGTCACAATGCAAATCTAAAGTGGTGATTACGGCGTCGGGGATTACGACAATGGCATCTTTAGTCTATCATTTAAAAACGAGCACAAAAGAAGGCGCGGAACACAAAAGCCGGTAAATGCCGCGTGGTTCATTTCCATAAATATGACGTTTGAGAGCGACGCGGCGGAGTAAATGGCGAGCGAGAGCGTTTATCCGGCGAAGCTCGGGTCACGGCGACCGGAGCGCAACATTTATCACGTCCTTTTATACAGTTTTTGGGGTTTGTGAAAAATACACGAGTTTTGTGCGTCTTACTTTGGTGAACATTTCTCACAAAAATAGAACTTATTTGGAGCGCTCTCGGATACAGAAAGAAAAACATCTACTGCAGGAAAAGAAAGTAAAGAAAACAGTGTGTTGGCAAAGTTTTGGGGGATTGAAAACGAGAATACTAGAACAAATGATATTACAAAATAAAACGAAACTCTTTACTTTAGTTCTGTTTTTTTTAGACAAAGTTGTAACGCAATCCTTAACATTTTCACAAAATAACTTTTACTACAGCAATATGACTTTCTCTAGTACTTTCTTTACCTCAGCACCGTTTACAATATACCGTATTCTCCAGACAATAAGTTGCACCTTTTTTCTTAGTTTTGGCCGGGGTGCGAATTATACTTATATTTATACTTATATACTTATACTCCGGAGCGACTTACATGTGATATTATGTGTTATTTTCACACTTGCAACTGCATTTCATACTCCAGTGCAACTTATATATGTTTTTTTCTTCTCTATTATGCCGTTTTTGTCTGGTGCAACTTATAGTCCGGAAAATACGGTATTCACAATGACGCTGCACTTTAAATCTACGTCGCAATCAAACTGAAATTGCAATTTGAGTGGACTTAATCAGCAAATTTCGCACAAAAACGACCAAATATCTCACCAACAAACACCACACAAAGCTCCAAAACACATAAATATTACACTTTGTTCACAAATATGCACTTATTCTAAATGTATACTTATTGGGACATGGGTTTGCATTGTCATTTCCACAAATATGAACAAATACTCGGTTTAGGCGTCTGTAATTTGAGCCGATTTACAAAACATAACAGTCTAAATTCACGTACTACTGGATGAAACTAAAATGTATTACAATATGATCCAGAAAATGATGTGAGAAACGGCATATTTGACTGTACTTTGAGGCACAGTCTGTCCCAAAATGTCCTTGAAACTTTAAAATGAAGTAGTCGTGAAAGCCGTGATTTAAAAAGAGTAAAACGCTGAATTTGGAGCGTGAAAGAGTAAATGTGCTGGTGACATCACAGGATTTGAAGTGTTCTTTTTGACAGGAATTTGGTTTCGAGCTCAGTGTTCTGGCAGAAATATCATTCAAAATGCAGTTTGTCCAGGAGAAATAAACGTGGAGCACCTCTTTGACTTTGGGAGAGCACAAAGTATCTCGACGGGTGAAGAACTATTGCATACTTTTAATTTAATCTGTGTAAGACGGAACATTCAAAAAACCAAGCTGTGGGAGAAGCGCTGAAGTACTCGGGCTTCCAAGAATAGTAGAAGTAGCAGTAGTGGAAGTTAGTAGTATAAATTGTAGGAGTAGTAGTATAAATTGTAGTAGGAGTTGTAGAAGTAGTAGTACAAATTGTAGGAGTAGTAGTATAAATCGTAGTAGAATGAGTTATAGAAGTAGTAGTAAAAATTGTAGAAGTAGTAGTATAAATTGTAGTAGGAGTTGTAGAAGTAGTAGTACAAATTGTAGGAGTAGTAGTATAAATCGTAGTAGAATGAGTTGTAGAAGTAGTAGTAAACATAGTAGAAGTAGTCGAAGGAGTTATAGAAGTAATAGAAGTTGTAGAAGTAGTAGTATAAAGTGTAGTAGAAGTAGTTGTATAAATATTCATTTTGAACTTCTAGCATCATCATAAGCTTTGAAGTAGTAAAGTTGTGGGCGTCTTAAAAGTAATAATTAAGTCCAGTTCTTAAATGATTCATATCAGTTTGATTTGACCAGAGTTCACTCTGTAACACACTTTCCCAACTGACTGACCCTGCAGCTGGAAATCACACTTTTACTCCCAGTAGGAGTAATGGTAATAGTAGTTGTAGTAGTACGAGTAGTAATAGTAGTAATAGTAGTAGTATTAGTAGTATTATTATTATTATTATTAGTAGTAGTAGTAGTATTAGTAGTAGTAGCAGTATTAGTAGTAGGAGTAGTAGTAGTAGTAGTAGTAGTAGTAGTAGTAGTAGTAGTAGTAGTAGTAGTAGTAGTAGTAGTAGTAGTAGTAGTAGCAGTAGTAGTAGTAGTAGTAGTAGTAGTAGTAGTAGTAGTATTAGTAGTAGTAATAGTAGTAGTATTAGTAGTAGTATTAGTAGTAGTAGTAGTATTAGTAGTAGTAGCAGTATTAGTAGTAGTAGTAGTAGTAGTAGTAGTAGTAGTAGTAGTAGTAGTAGTAGTAGTAGTAGTAGTAACCAATGTCTAGAACTCGTTTTGAATTGTGCTCAAATCCTTTATTTATTCAGTACAGACATTGTTTTTACTTCCTCCACTAAAATACCTCACACTGTATTTGATATTCATACTTTGAGCAAGAGTAGTATTATGAATAGTACAGTCGTAGTAGTAGTGGTAGTAGTAGTAGTATTGTGGAATCAGTAAAAAACAGTCTCAAACACATTTTTAATGATGTTCAAGCCCTGTTTTTGTTCAGTTCTGACACGAATCATTTCAATTTGAAGTTACAATACTAAAGTACAGTACTTTTACTCCATAACTGTGTACTTCACACGCAGTGGTCTTGGTCGGACCCTCAGTGTAATGGCATCACTTTGGGCCCCGCAGACGGAGCTCCTGCCTCGGTCCCATTAACCCCCATGAGGCGCGCTGTGGGCCCCGGCTCCGACTCTACAATATTTATGTGGATTATCAAACATTCATATTGTTAAAGCAAATGCCCGGCTCCTCGCTGTTTTTAAAGTGAGTGGGTGGAATATCCGACTGTCAGTGCCGGAGTTAAATCTACAATGTGAAAAATGAAATGAATTCCTGCTAAAGTTCAAATGACTTCAGTTTGAATTATGGCTTTAATTTTGAATATGTTTTGTCTATAGTTAAGATATATTTAAAAAGTCAATTTTTTGAAAGCATTTTTGTGTTTTAGATTCGGTAAATCAACTGAATTAGTGTAAATGTATTCCATGTCGAGGCGTCCTGCACGTGCTCAGTGGAGTCGAGTCGTCCTGCACATGCTCAGTGGAGTCGAGTCGTCCTGCACGTGCTCAGTGGAGTCGAGTCGTCCTGCACGTGCTCAGTGGAGTCGAGGCGTCCTGCACGTGCTCAGTGGAGTCGAGTCGTCCTGCACGTGCTCAGTGGAGTCGAGGCGTCCTGCACGTGCTCAGTGGAGTCGAGGCGTCCTGCACGTGCTCAGTGGAGTCGAGTCGTCCTGCACGTGCTCAGTGGAGTCGAGTCGTCCTGCACGTGCTCAGTGGAGTCGAGGCGTCCTGCACGTGCTCAGTGGAGTCGAGTCGTCCTGCACGTGCTCAGTGGAGTCGAGGCGTCCTGCACGTGCTCAGTGGAGTCGAGTCGTCCTGCACGTGCTCAGTGGAGTCGAGGCGTCCTGCACGTGCTCAGTGGAGTCGAGGCGTCCTGCACGTGCTCAGTGGAGTCGAGGCGTCCTGCACGTGCTCAGTGGAGTCGAGGCGTCCTGCACGTGCTCAGTGGAGTCGAGGCGTCCTGCACGTGCTCAGTGGAGTCGAGTCGTCCTGCACGTGCTCAGTGGAGTCGTCCTGCACGTGCTCAGTGGAGCAGTTGTGCTGGTGGTGTAAATGGAGTTTAATGTTGGACCGTGGCTTTGGTTTATTAACTTTACAAAGTCCCAAAGTGGAGGTGATGGGCCCCGGGGCCCGTCTGGGACTCCAGAGGTAACTTGGAGCCTGGAGCGCCCTCTTGTGGTTGTCAGTGTGAAAATAACAAATAATATCATATATAAGTCACACCAGGCCAAGACTTTAAAAAAAGACTTATATTACGGAGAAATACTGTATAAAACTTATAAATATGTGTCAGACATTTAACATCAAATATTGACACATCAAGATTAAAAATGTAACTTTAGAGCTTCAAACCACATTTTACAACGTTCTCTCATCAACAACACGCCTGGAGGTGTATTCACGCTCAAATACTGTTTAGTAAGTCCTCTTCCCTCCTCTTCCCTCCTCTTCCCTCCTCTTCCCTCCTCTTCCCTCCTCTTCCCTCCTCTCCCCTCCTCTTCCCTCCTCTTCCCTCCTCTCCCCTCCTCTTCCCTCCTCTCCCCTCCTCTCCCCTCCTCTTCCCTCCTCTTCCCTCCTCTCCCCTCCTCTTCCCTCCTCTCCCCTCCTCTCCCCTCCTCTTCCCTCCTCTTCCCTCCTCTTTCCTCCTCTTCCCTCCTCTTCCCTCCTCTCCCCTCCTCTCTTCCCTCCTCTCCCCTCCTCTCTCCCCTCCTCTCCCCTCCTCTCTCCCCTCCTCTCCCCTCCTCTCCCCTCCTCTTCCCTTCTCTTCCCTCCTCTCCTCTCCTCTTCCCTCCTCTTCCCTCCTCTTCCCTCCTCTCCTCTCCTCTTCCCTCCTCTCTTCCCTCCTCTTCCCTCCTCTTCCCTCCTCTCCCCTCCTTTCCCCTCCTCTTCCCTCCTCTTCCCTTCTCTCCCCTTCTCTTCCCTCCTCTTCCCTCCTTTTCCCTCCTCCTCCCTCCTCTTCCCTTCTCTCCCCTCCTCTTCCCTCCTCTTCCCTCCTCTCCCCTCCTCTTCCCTCCTCTTCCCTCCTCTCCCCTCCTCTTCCCTCCTCTTTCCTCCTCTCTCCCTCCTCGGGGCAATGTCGGGGCAAGCTAGCTTTTGTTTCTTTCCCCATGGTATTTCCCTCTGCTACGGATAGTGGAGTGCTAACACAAATCCTGATTGGGGAACGCCTCACAGGTATAACGTACAGTGTGCTATCAGTGGATACAGTACTTTGTCAGTACAGATACTGAAGTTTGTCAGGAGCAGGTTTAAAGGCCAAAAACGACACCGATAATGCAGAACACGTGCGCTTTCAGGTGTGCGCGTTCCTTCTTTTACAGTGCACTCCTCTCTGTTTGTAAAAAGCATGTTGTGCCCGTGTAATGCCATTATCTCCGTGACACTCAGGTGGCACCGCATCATGCACATTCGAAACCAAATTGAAACAACAATCTCTTTCTGAAGCGCTCCATTAGACCCTGTGCTATCGAGCTCTACGAAAACACATTACGCCCAAGGACTGCACTTAACCATTTACGCAGTACGCCACATGGATGACAACGACGGAGATATGAGCACGCTCGGCACTAAAAGCGGGCTTTCGGGATAAATCTGGACGGAAGAGTGGTTGCCATTTGGAAGTTCCACCAAGGGGTAAAATAAGCGAACAAAAAGAGCGATCGCATTTATTTGACAGGAATGTATTGGCCTTATTTTTCAGTCTCTTTATGATTCAACTGCCTGGAACATCTTTTTTCATAGGGAATACATATGTAGTCGCACAATAAAGCCATGATATAACGTGCACAGGTGTCAGAGGTTCAAAGGTCACACATATAGACTTAAAGGGTTGCATTGGGGAGGGCACCCGACGGGACAAGCGCTCGTGCCACAAGATCTCACAACGCTGGTTCAAAAAGGTCCATAATTCCACAAAAGCAGAGCTACAATGGCGGCAAAAACACAAAATCCAATAGAAGGAAACATTTACGAGGCAATGAATG
The DNA here is from genome assembly GCF_026437365.1 of Eucyclogobius newberryi. Taxonomy (NCBI): domain Eukaryota; kingdom Metazoa; phylum Chordata; class Actinopteri; order Gobiiformes; family Gobiidae; genus Eucyclogobius; species Eucyclogobius newberryi. The sequence goes on from NW_027315790.1 coordinate 29,059,384, forward strand.
TGAACTGAACTGCAAAATGAATTCATTATAAAGTAAATCTTCATCTCGCCTTGTGGAAATTGTGTCTTATCATCCGAGAGTTGTATAAATAACAATATGCTCATGTAAAAGAGTGGCTTCATGTTACATCCTGTTCACAAATCACTGCCAAAAACATATAAAACAGAACGCTTGAAGGAAATGCAAATAAATACTGGAAACAAACTGGAGGTTTTGGGGCTCATCGTAATATTGTATTTTGCAGTTCTATTGGGTAAAACACAATAAAAATGCTTTTATTGACGAGCACAGTACAGCGTTTGGATCACATACAGAACTATACATGTGCGTCGGTCTGTACGTGTGCGGTTCAGCCTTTTCTTTGACTAATCGCGCAGCTTTTTCACTGTTTTGACTGTAAACTTGCCCGTCCTCCATCTCCATATGAATCAACGTGCTCTGTATCGAATGAGTTTTTGTTCAACTGTAATTCTTTAAAGCCATTCTGTCGCCCGGCGTCTGCACTATCGACTCATGCCCGATACGTTCCCGTTCATCACACATCTGTATGCCCGGTCACTCGTCTTTATCGAACGGCGATGGGGGGAAACGTCGCGCTCCGTATCAGACGGAGCTGGTGAAATAGCTTCTCGTGGACTGGAGTCTCTCTGAGCACTTCTCTCTCTCTCTCGTACAATTCTGGGGATAAAAATAGCACCGCCAGAGTTTGGGGTTGTGCGAGGCTAAAGGGGATACGTGGAAGAGGAGAGGAAAAGGATATTGGAAAAGGAGACGACGGAGCAGGAGGTATCGACGAATCCCATCCTTCTCTTTTGTTTCATTCTCCTGATAACAATAATCGGATGATAGTTCCTCATTGCGTCAGAAATCTCTTCTCACACCTTTCATCAGACAGTTTGGTTGTGGGTTTCCTTTTGTATCCTTGTAGACGGTATAGCTCCGAGTTATGCAGGGGTTTCAGTCACGGCCGCCTGCTGTAGCTGCTCTCCGCTGTTAGATAGTCACGAAGAACAGTGCATAACATTGAAAATGAAAAGGGCCGATACTTCAGGAAGACGGCTTTTGATCCTTATCTACAGCGGCGAGTTTCCTGACACAGAAAAGCAGAGACAACTAACTTTTGTGGACATTTCCATCTGCTCTTCCTCGTCCACAAACCCTCTGCAGGTGGAAATGAGGCTCGTTAAACCCGTCTGCATGTAGGCTAATTAGCAGAGCCACGCAATAGTATGTAAACTAGCATTAGCCCGCTGCTAACGACCTAAAACAAACAGCTCAGTCTGGAGTGGTTTCTGTAAGTCCGTTGGTCCCTCCTGACCATAATGCTACGTTTCTGGACAAACGGGGTCTTTGGGGATGTTGCAGATGAAGAACCCTTTGTTGGCACAGCCCACAGTGAACGTGCAGCCTTTGTCCTCAAGATGGCAGTAGCAACAAGTGTATGACGTCACTTCGGACCCATGCGGCTTCTCAGATCAGTGCACTCCTCCAGATGGCGGTTGAAACATTTTCCACCTTGGACCAGTTCATGGAGGAATGAGGAGATAGGACACGAGGCAGAGGAGATAAGAGGGGAGGAGACAAGGGAATGGGAGGGGGTAGGAGAGGAGACGAGGGTAGGAGGTAGGAGATGGAGGAAAGGCGATGGTGGTGGAGTCAGAGCAGCGGGGGAAAGCAGCACGAGGAGATTTAAAGGTCTGAGAACTCCCCGGGAAAGACATGACTGACACAGAGAGAAAGTCACTCGCCTCAATTTCACCTCAAATGTGAACGTCAGAGAAGGACAGCTGTCAATCATCGCTGCTGGGAAATTAAGCTTTGAGTTTCGAATGAGGAAAACGTGGAACGAAGGATCATAACAGTTTTCAACCAAAATAAATCGAACTATCGCCGGGGGTAAATGCTGCTTTAATAAGTGTTTTATACATGTTGAGTCAGGGAGACGCACATCACACGCATTATCACACATTTTATCACATTAATGCCATGCAGCGTTTCCTTTGGCAACAGAGGCTTAGTGCAGTGGCGCTGGTAGTTAAATGTCACACAACAGACATGTTTTATTCATTATACTAATTATTCCAAGCACAATTAATCCAACATTTCAGTGATTAAACGTTTAACCCTGACATTTTAGCCAACGTTAGACATTTTAATCTGTATTTGCGGTGAATGTGGCTGTGACGCAGAGAAGTTGGGGCTGTAGTTCGCAGCAAAGACAACGATAACAACAATGACAACGACAACAACAACAGCAGCAGGGCGAAGCAAAACCGCAAAGACAAAGGTATTAAAAGCATTGCCAACTGTTTTAATCAATGTCATAAAGGAATGCAACTTGCAATTATTTCACAAATTGATGAATCAGGCTTTGCTCTTTTGATCGGTTGTGTTGAGTAAAGGCCGTGAACGTTATATTCTCTCTACATATAAACCCAAATAAAGCTGAAGTGCTAACGCTTGAGGACGGCCTTGTGTTTGAGGACAAAAAAACACTTGATTTGTGCATTTCCTGTGTAGTTCTGATGATATTTCTGCTGTTTCCGCGTCATAAAACCTGTTCTCGGCACAAGTATAGTCCAGAAAACGATGACTTGATTAACGTATTTCCGCCCGTATATTTACCGTACAAAGGACGGTGACTGTCCGGACGCAAAGAAATGCACCCAATCACATAAAGAAATCCGCGAACACACGCCGCGGCCACCTGCAAGTGAAAAAGTTCTGCAAAATTTACGAGTGCTGCGAAATTACAGTAATCACACGCTAATTATGATAAATAAAAAAAGCATGATTATAATCTCAGGGGCTAAAAGCTTCTTTATTTCTTCTATCCAGCCACTTGAGAGCCGAGTGCGCGAACAAAAAGGTGCGGGAAAAGAAGGAGGAGGAATTCACAAAGTGTTTACAGCCGTGAAAACAGCAGCACAGAAAATATATTAGTTTGCTCTAATGCTTGCAGAGAACGTCTCCACAGAAGAAGGCTAAAAGAATGCTAAAAGAATGCTATGAACCTGAAATTGCCGACGTGTTTGAGCGGTTTAGGATTTATTAAATATAGTTTTAGCGGTGGAAAGTGAAAAGTCCTATTTTGTTGCTCCTACGATAAAGTTGAAGTAAACATAAACAGGCACGGTTGTTTTCAGTCCAGGTGTAAATGTATTTATAGTTTTACGGCACATTCACCGCATCAAAATTAGGACTAAACCGGGACTAAACCTAGACAAGGGCTAGAACCGTGAAATCTATACCTCGACTGACCTCTCAGCTCGACTATTTCACATCAAACTTGAGCAGTGAGCTAATAACGCCGTCCTCGCACAGCCCTCGGTCAGGTGCATTTTAAAGTCGGTCCGGAGGTGCGTCCCAGGGTCAGTGGCTCCTGAAATAGAGCCTGATTAAGACGGAAGCTTGGGGCCAACTCTTCTCTCGGCGGTAAACAAGCACCGGGAGGCAGGGGAAGTGCAACCTGCAAAAGCAAGACACGCACGCCCGAGGACGCCGAGCTTCAAATAAACCCAGCATGCAAATGAGCCGATCTCTGTCACTGCGTGAACAGGCCGGCAAACGGAACGTAAAGAATGAAAATGCAAGTGAACCAGAGAACTACGATTGAGGCGTCTCGATTGAAAGTCCTAAAGATCCACAAAACACATCCAGTGGTGGGAGAAGTTTTGAATAAAAGTGCAGATACAAAAGCAATCAAAATGCCTCTTTAACAATGTACTTTTGGAGTAAAAATGTACTTCACACAGATTTAGAGATCACCTAATCATCTAAATAAAGAATTTTGATATTTTGGTCAACAGATACGACTAAATTGATTTCATTTTTATAGTTATTATTTTAGTTTGCTCAAAGACGGGACTGAACTCAAAACCTTGTCACAGGATGTCACCAGGAAAGAAAATTTAAACCCTCAATTCAGCAGTTCTCAAGCCATACAAAACAAATACTTTACCTTTATACTTCAGAAGATAAGAATTGTATCTGTATATTGTAGTACAGCATTTTTACTTGTACTTTCCACCAATAAATACAGTCTAAATAAAGTCTGTGTGAAGTCGTGTTCCTGTGACGGATCAGCAGAGACGACAAAGTGTGATTATAATCGGTTTTATTAGCAATTATCGCCGCAAACGTTTAATGCTAATGCTAAGCGTCTCTCAGCCGCCACATTCTTTCACCTCTTTGTTCGGTTGCCGTGGACCGGGACACTAGCGGGTTTGGTTGCCGGGTACGTCCTCCGTACACAAACTCATTTGAGACTCTAACGTGTGCGTAGAGTTCTGTTTTAGAGACTTCTTTCTGACTGCGAGACACTGCAGTCATGTTCAGCTGTGATTTGTGAAGGTTTTTTCAGGTCCCAGAACCACCCACACGAGGACAAAGACTCGGATCCGGCTTGTTCACACGAGTTTTCTCAAAAGTTACAGTTCCTCTGAAGGATGTTGGAAAGTTCTGCGTGGTTGGACTATTTCATGCTCCTTGACACATGAAGTTTAAAGGTTGCGCTACGATACTTTTCTTCCACTGCCTTGTCTCCACAGTAAGGTAACTTGTGATTTATTTGATTACTGGTGTTTTATTGCTAAAGAAAAGCTTGAAAAACATGGATTTTAATGTGAGGGTTGTTGCAATATTAATCAACAACATGTAAATATTCATACATATAGAAAGGAGCTCATATACATCTGGTCCTTTGTGTCAAAAAGGCCTCCTAAAAGTGAAATCACACATTAGTATTACAACAAAAGCTGGATTTAATGTTGTATTGGACCAGCTGACAATACAATTATGTGAAATGTGAGAGGATCATGGTAAATAAGTTTGTTTTTGCTGTTTCAGTTCAGCTGCTTTAACTAAAACCACCGAAACTGACATGATTCTTGATAATAATGAAAAATACGAAAAATTAACTAGAATATAATCAGATTTTTGCCAAAGATCCACATAAAACAATACTAAAAACAACATGTCTCTGCAGAATTGACAGCTAGACCTTTTCGTTTGTGCAGGTGCAAATAAGAGCTGAGGGCCCCGTCCGTCAGTCAAAGACAAAGAAAAGGGGGGTTACGGCGTCCTGACCCGCGGCGAGCGCCTCGTGGTCGAGTTTGTGTGTGGAGATCGTCCATAACAAATGAGACGAGTCCAAAAGCGGAACCGACAATACGAGGGAAAGATAAAGAGGTGAGCAGCAGGAACGACGGAGCTGTCAGAGCGAGAGCAGGAGACGGGCAGACGTGACAGGGCGGGGTCAAGGGGTCGAGGTAATACAGTGGTTCGAGCAGAAGACGGCTTTCTCCTAGTATTTTATAGATCTGCTGTAGAGGCCCATGAAATGACAGTTGTTATTGTAATAAACAATCTTGTGCTGCAAGATTTTGTGAGTTACTCTTTTTGAAGAGCTGTAGTTCAGTAAAAACTAAACTAACTAAAATGCAGGGACAAAATTGTGGATCGAAACGCAAATGTAGTATAAATGATGTCAGAATAATATTCTGACATCATTTATAGAAGAGTGCACAGACGAAGAAGAGGATGAGGATGTGATCTCTGATGTAATTGGACTCTGGTGGTGTACATATCATATCTATTATCTCATATCTCATATTTCATATATTCAAAGCCATGGACCCGTTGCAGTTCGTATACCTGGCCCTGGCATCTGTTTATAAGAGTTATTCTATTGAGAGTGTTTTTTAAACTTCCTGTAAGTTATCTGTCCTTTCCCCCTGTATCTACTGCGTTGTAACATTAAAGGCTATCTTATCTTATCTTTTGTTGTTTGTGTTGAATCATTCAGTGCACCATTGTTGGTCACCTGTGAATTATGTTTATCGACAAATGCAATGAACCCTATTCTGATTCTTTGATTCTATTCAGGGCCTTTTGTAATCCAAGTATTTCCATTTTAATATAGTAACTTCTAATTCTGATTCAAGTCCAGTTACCATCAATAACAATACTCCAAGCCCCCGGAAGCCAAGATGGCCGCCATTGAAACCTATGGAGTTGCTCATTGGCGCATGGTTCCAAAAAAGTTTTTTAGTTCCGCATTACTTCCTGTATACTGGTATATCTCCTCCCACTTTTGTGACGTCATCGCCGTGAGGCTTTGGGAGCGCGCACGTCACAGCAGCGTGAAAGACTGAGAAGAGTCAACACAGACTTTTGGAATAATTCGGCTTGAAATAGTCTGTTTACGTAACGTATAATGATGAATTGTTATATTCATCTATAAATATACATGTATCATGTTGTAAAGCTCTGATATTTAAGAGAATTAAAAAGAAGTGTTAAGATAAAAAGTCTGGTTTAATGACAATAAATTACATTTAGAGGTTTAATAACGTCCTCATCATTTTCTGTAGTTTTTGGTTTGGGTATTTGTTTTGTTATTAACTTTTCAGTTATTAATTTACATAATATAATTTGGCCAATATGCATTTTTTTTAATCAGATGAGAAGAAATATAAGTATAATCATCGATTCTGTTACATAATTGAGTTAAGAAGTATTTAATTATATTCAGTTTCCTTTTGTGTCGTTTTTTTATCATGTCAATCTTTAATAAATACAAAACACATTTGTTTATTAATGTATTTAATAAGAATAATAAACATGAATGAACTTGTTCAATAAATGCAAATCTGATTATAACTACAAATGATAAATTGATTTTAGCCAGTTTTAGTTGAGTTTTAAAGCTCCAATGTGGGACTCCCTTATTAAGGAGTTTTGGAGTCTGTACTGTTCATTATTATTATCATCATTAATAGAATCAGAAAATGTATTGCCATTGTCAAAGAAAAGAATTCACAAACAGTGGAACTTGCTTTGGTGATTCAGTGCAACATAAAAATATTAACAACATTAAAACAACCTGTATAAGTCAAATATAACAAACTGAATAAGGTAATATATTCCTTTATTGTCCACACATGGGGAAATTTTGTTGTTGCAACACAGTAGATACAGAGGAAAAGGACAGATTAAAAAAACACTCTTAATAGATCGATCTTAATAGAAGAATTCTTATAAACAAAAACTCCTCTAGACAGAACCTCTCATACCTTAATAAGGAATGGAGGGGGAAAATAAAGATAAAGATAAAATAAAAACAGCGTAAGACAAAATAATACTAATAATAATGGTAAAATAAACACTCTTTTTACATCAGTTATATGCACATGAATGTGACGTTATTGTGTTAAATACTGAATATCTCAGTATTTAACAAGACTTTGTTTCCATGGCTACGCAGTCTTCTGTACTTCAGTAACTCCTCCGTTCAGCTCCATCGTTTGACTGAGAGAAACAGAACATGTCACAGCTTTAGATTATACAAGTCATATAACATACACTTCATATGTTTTAGATTATACAAGTCATAGAATATACACTTCATATGTTTTAGATTATACAAGTCATATAACATACACTTCATATGTTTTAGATTATACAAGTCATAGAACATACACTTCATATGTTTTAGATTATACAAGTCATAGAACATACACTTCACATGTTTGTCCTGAAGCTGCTTCACAGACACATGTGACACATCAGTGGCTCTTTTGAAGAACAATTATCATTTAGTTTTTTGGTCATAACAAACACAGACATTTTATAAATTCAAAGTACTGATTCTACACTGTTTACTTTTAGTCGAGGCAGAAGTTATTATTAAAATACCTTTTGCTTTGGAGTCGTCAGGAGTTTACTTGAGATGACTTTGTGTCTGCAGTGATTAGGTCTGTAGTGACCTGCAGTGACCTGTAGTGACCTGCAGTGACCTGTAGTGACCTGTAGTGCTCTGGTCAGCACAGACAGACTAAACTCACTGGTCAGCACTGAAGATGAGAAAGATACTCATTAGAACATTGATATATTATGCACATTTAACAGAGAAAAGCTGGAATATGTTATTGACAGATTTACATTTCGCTCTGTAACACAAAAGTTCCTCTTTTCACATTAATTTTTAAAGCTAGAACCAAAAGTCATTTATTTATGCATAAGTTTAAACCTTAGAAGTTAGAACATAACTCACATGTTTGCTAAATCTCTACATATTCCATGGAAGTAAATCCATGACATTCCTATAAAAACAAGCGTGTGCTTTGCTGTTTAAACACAGCACACGTCATTATGAAATATGTAATAAAACCTCAAATGTGGTCTCAGCCCCTGTAAGTACAGCACTGTCACTTTTAAACACCTTTACATTTATATATGTAAGATATGACCCATTTCAGCAGGTTATATTTGAATTATTGGTTGTTTTTTATAGCACATAATACAAACATCACTTTATTTCCCTTCTTTCTCTAGTTTTCCTTGATCTGTGCATAACCTCTTGTCTCTTAGAACATTTAGTAAGAGAAATAATTAGTTATTTATTTGCAGAAGCACGAGCCATCGTGACGTGTTGTTGCATCTTTGTGTAGCTAAACTTTAGCTTACGTTAGCTCGTGTTAGCTCGTGTTAACTTGTGTTAACTGTGTAATCGTTGCTTTACACTTCATATGGAACAATGTGTGAAACGTGAGGAATGACATACAAACACAACTTACGTGTATCGTGGTCTCGTCTCTTTCTTCTGCTTGTGTTTAGTTTCCGTCACGTGTTCTCCCGAGGCTCATTCACGAGGGTCACGTGCGCGCTCGGTGCGCGTACACCGTTCACCGGAAGGTTAAAAATGTATTTTTTTAAGTATTTTAGAAACAGTTGAAGAGTGAAATTCCTTCTATTTTATTTTTAGACTAAAAACAATTTAGCATGTTTGGTAATTTTAGAGGCCGAACTCCTGAAATGGTCCGACCAAAAGGCTGCATTCTACGAAGTGGCCACTACTCAATTTGGAGCCAGAGACAGAGGGGGCGTACCCTATCCAGATAATATAATACATACATGCAATACTCCTCTTGAGTCTTCAGTGACAGTTGTAGGGGGAAGGTGGTGTCAGTGTGACAGGGGGGAGGGCTTATCTCAATGAGATGCAAATGAGCCCACCTGTGACTCTGGGCTCACTCCGGTGAGAAACTTTGAGCCCCGTTTTCTCAGTGAATGGGTTTGAGAGTTGTATACATTCAAATGACCACAACTTACTCAAATATTATCAGATCTACATGAGTGAGACATCATTGGAAAGCTTTGAATTCACACTTTCAGGACCTGTGAATAACTCAAAATGTCTCCGGGTAGACATGTAACTGGTTTAGCCACGGTCAGTCACATATGCCAGAGCGAGCCGAGAACTCTTCTAAAGCAGATTTGGAAACGATACGTAGACTTTCTGGGACACTGTATGAACAAGGAGCAGTTGGAATGAGAAACAGGACAAAGGACGGCAAATTTGAACTGGAACGGACAATATTAATTTGACTGACAAAGGAGAAACACAACTGGACTTCAATAGTCGCCTGTATCGCTCGATACGGCGCTGGAAGAGAGACGTGTCAATATCTCGTCTCGTTCTGGTGGACTCGTGTCTCGTCCTGTAAAGAAGTCCTCAAAAACGTGCCCAGAACAAGATAAAGCCACGTTCCTTTTTCAGATTAAGATTGATTGATCTTTTATAGAGACATTTCTCCTCTAGACAGTTCTTCTGTGTCAGGAAGTGTGTGCAAACAGCTAATACCACCAGGTCAAGTTTTATTTTTATTAGGCCCGAGCGCCACAAGCTGGCGAGAGGCGCGAAGCGCTCGCCCACTTCCAAACACTCACTAACGCACTCCTTCACTCACGCACGCCCCGTGCATACTAATTAGTAGTAGGAAAATGGAACATTACCGTTGTAAACGGGCGAAGCCCGTGCAAAAGTGCGCACTAAACGAGCTTCGCGGTCGTCATCCCCATATAAAGCACTCATTTGCGGTAAGTAGCTCACGAATACGTTCCCCATCTCTTGCATGTTCCGTGCATATAAGCATGTAATGCAAAAATTGAACATTATTACTGTATAGAGGGCCAAAAACACAAAGTGGGCGGAGCCCACTCAAAATTAACGAAAGTACCCGTCAGTGACCAGGGACCCACACCATGAGGTAGGAAAGCGCGAGCGCTTTCCGAAAATGTATAGTTTATGATATTTGAAAAATGGGAAACATTGTTTCCTTTTCTTCTTCTTCTTCTTCTTCTTCTTCTTCTTCTTCTTCTTCTTCTTCTTCTTCTTCTTCTTCTTCTTCTTCTTCTTCTTCTTCTTCTTCTTCTTCTTCTTCTTCTTCTTCTTCTTCTTCTTCTTCTTCTTCTTCTTCTTCTTCTTCTTCTTCTTCTTCTTCTTCTTCTTCTTCTTCTTCTTCTTCTTCTTCTTCTTCTTCTTCTTCTTCTTCTTCTTCTTCTTCTTCTTCTTCTTCTTCTTCTTCTTCTTCTTCTTCTTCTTCTTCTTCTTCTTCTTCTTCTTCTTCTTCTTCTTCTTCTTCTTCTTCTTCTTCTTCTTCTTCTTCTTCTTCTTCTTCTTCTTCTTCTTCTTCTTCTTCTTCTTCTTCTTCTTCTTCTTCTTCTTCTTCTTCTTCTTCTTCTTCTTCTTCTTCTTCTTCTCCTTCTCCTTCTCCTTCTCCTTCTCCTTCTCCTTCTCCTCCTTCTCCTTCTCCTTCTCCTTCTCCTTCTCCTTCTCCTTCTCCTCCTCCTCCTCCTCCTCCTCCTCCTCCTCCTCCTCCTCCTCCTCCTCCTCCTCCTCCATTTGGCGCAGAGGTAGATGGTGACAAGGGAAGTAAAAAATATTATTACGGCAACGCCGTCCGCCCAACCAAATGTCGGCCATATTGCTTCAAAAATGGCTAAACATGACTTCGGAGTTTTTCCAAACGTCGTACTTTTACGAACTCCTCCCAGGGCGTTGGCCCTAAAAAGCTGAAATTTGGTGAAAATGCTACTGAGGAGTGGGACATCAAAAGTTATCCAAATTACATTGATACCTCTCACGGTCTCTGTGCGGCGAAGCCGCAAACTGTAGCTAGAATTTCAGAAATCTCCCATATTTAAAATTTCTGCCGTTTGCGCAGATAAAGTCCGAATTGCGTCAAATTATAATCAGTTGTTAAACTCTTTGCCCTAAACCTACTTGAAGTGAAATAAATTCATTTGGCGCCACAGCGCCCCCTACAGATTTTATATGGAGGTTAAATGTTTAGTTTTGCGAAATTATATGAAATTTGACACACAACTCAATTTTAGCATCCCCATCAAAAAAGTCAATGAGACCCATGTCATAATTGTTATGGCGTTGCCGTAACGATGACCGAAACCTTTCATGTTATTCCAATGGGGAAATCGCCAGAACATGTTTACACTTTAGACTTTCACAAACTCCTCCCAGGGCGTCAGCCCTATTAACCTGAAATTTGGTGAGACTCATCTTCAGGACCATCAAAAGTTATCCACATTTTCATTCAAAGAGTCACGGTGTCTGTGCGGCAAAGCTGCACATTTTGCCAAGAATTCAAAATAAAATAGCTTTTTGATGGTAAAACAAAGGGGAGAAGATGTGACAGCGTCACAGATTCAGCAGTAGGCGTAATAAAAGGACAATTGGGGCGCGTTAGCGCCCCCTCCTCTTGCGGCGTGGCGGCGGTGTGGCGGCGGCGTGGCGAGGGCCGATCATTGCCGCTTGCGGCTATATTTGATTTTATTTTTATAATTTATTAATTTATTTGTGTAATTTATTTATTATTCATTTGATTTTTGATTTTTTATTTTATTTATTGTATTTATTTTATTTATATTTCATTTAAAAAAACTCTTAAATGCAATATAAATACCGGTATGTTTAATGCCATGCTGTGGAACATTCCAGGAATAGCAATAACACGTCCAAAAGTGACATAAAAAGACACAAAAAGCACAAAAGCACTATTAAACACAACTAAAGGCCGTCGGACACAGCACCAGAAAAGTTCCGTAGTGCACCTTTAATACATCAGGGGCCATTGTTTCAGCGACATTGCTCTGCAGCTTCTTTTCAGCGGACCATCCCAATATATTTGTCTTCTCTCATCAAGTCAAGCTACCATCTTATTACGAGGTTTTTAGGAACAATCTTTTGGCAGCGTTTTGAAGCCGTTTTCGCCGCTGTCATATTGATTATCAGCTCGTTATAATTATCATCATCAGAGACACTTTGAGTCCTGACACGGGAACGAGAGGTGCAACAAAAACACTCATTCCATGTGACATTAATACTCAACTCTGGTCGTCCGACATCATGCTCCGTATCAGAGTGTTAAAAAACAACTCCATTTCACATCATTTCTGAAGGAATTATTTCAATTGCTGATTCGTGACCAGTTCCGCCATTTTAATTTTTTTTATAAAACAATGTCACAGAAACTTGTGACAGAAAATTGGAGCTTGGCCTCTCAAGAAAAAAATATCCATCCATCCATTTTCTACCGCTTGTTCCCTTTCGGGGTCGCGGGTGTTTTTGTTATTTGTGTATTCAATTGTATTAAAGTGTATTCTGTGAAGCACTTCCAAATTACTGTGTACAATTTGTGCTCTGTAAATAAACTTGCCTTAAAGTCTAATTCTAAGTCTGATTTTTTCAGTTTTTACTCTTTTTTTCAGTGAGTATGGCCGCAGTTATTTTATTACTTGGTTTACGGATTTTTAAATGAAATATAAATATCATTTACATTTCAAAAGATTTTGTCTTCCAGGTTAACGCACCACGGGAGGTGGTGGTGGGGGGGGACACGGCGCGCAGGTGATTTAGCGTGTTTTGCATTGGTAGATCTGACGCTTCTAAGTGTGCACCCTTAGTCACGGCAAAACGTGCTGGAGAAAATGTGGTTTATAATGTATATTGCGGTATAAAGGCGCGCAGCAGACAGGGAAACGGGCGCGCACTCTCGACTCCGTCACAACAATGCTTTCCAAAATAAATGACTCCCGCAGGATTTTGCCGAAAATTTTGCGCTTCACGTGCTCTTATCTTTTGACTTAATACCGCTTATATTTCATTTAATGCTATTTTGCGTTGTCGGCGGTAATTTATAAAAAAAAATTTATAATAATTTATTTTATTTATATTGTAGAGATCAAGTGCGGCGGATCCGTAAACCAAGTAATAAAATAACCCCGGCCTAACTAAGAAAGCCAAAATCCCCTTAGATTTGAAAAGAATCTCATATATCAATGTATGTTTTGACCTTTGTTTAACCAGAAATGTGAGACGTGGCAGGTCTTTTTCTGATGAGTCCTATTGTACACAAAGACGTTTAATCCGGCTCCATCCACTTTTCAGATTGATACGTCCCAGTTGTGTGTCATTTTGGCCTTTTTTTAGTTATGAAAGAGTCGCGTGGAAAAAGTGAAAGGTGACGTGACGGATATTCGTTTTAAAAGATGGATCTAAACGTCCTGGTTTTGTAAGGGTTAAAACTCGCTGATGAGCCACTCGTAACTGATTTGGTGATAATTGAAGAGAAACGACTGCGCTCTTAATAATAATGTCTTTGTCGTGTCTGCGGAGCGATCTGAAAACACGAGAAGACGAGCAGAAGACGAGCTGAAGACGAGCTGAAGAGGAGAGTTTGACAATGAGAGATGATGATGCTGGCGATGGAGAGAAATATGACCGAATAATGAGGCTTTCGGAGGAAGATTAATATTTCAGACAATTATTCAGACAATGGGGATGATCACATCAACTGCTCTTCAAGAACAACTCTGCGGTAAAGTAAGTAAAGTATTATTTCCAGTTCGTTCGGGGGTCAGGCAAAAGTTAGCGGGACAAAGAGACAAAAAACGAGCGTCTAATTTCGAAACTAGTTCCGCGATCGATCGGTATCCGGGGGCGACGCCGCGGCTTCACTTGCACCTGACGGCACAAATGGGAGACCCGTGACCTTTTTCATTTTTTGTTGTTGTTGGAATAAATCATCCCCCTCTTATGAGACAGACGTCTTCAGAAACACTTGTCCCTTTTAATCTGAAACGGGAGACGCTCGTCCTTTCATATCCTGACAGCTCCGCCGCACTCGGGCCCCCGAACGTCTGCAGCCACTTCACAGATTAAAAGACCACACAGTCGTTCGCACCGGGCACTTTGTCAAATGACAGAGGAGGGAGGGGGGGAGGGAGAGAGAGAGAGGGAGGGAAGGAGAGAGAGCAGAGCGGAGGGGAAAGAGAGGATGGGGTAGGGAGAAAGAAAGAGAGGGCAAATGATAGGGGGGAGAAGGAGAGAGAAAGAAGAGCAAAAGGGTGATGAGAAAGGGAGTGAGAGAGCAAAAAAAGAGGATAGAAAGAGAAGATAAGGGAGAGAGAGGGAGAGAGGAAACAGGGCAGATGATGAGATAGGAGAGAGAGTAGAAAAAGAAGAAGAGGGAGACAGAGGAGAGAGAAAGATCAAAAGGGGGAGGTGAGAGGGAGGGTAGAGAGATGAAAGCTAAGGGGGAAGAGGAGATCGATAGGAAAGGAGGGAGAGAGGGAAGAGATCATAGAGAGAGAGAGAGAGAGAGAGATGAAGAAATAGAGAACAAATAGGAGGGAGGAGGAGGTGAGAGAAGAGAGGTGGAAGAAGAGAAAAAAGAAGGGTGTGAAAGCAGGGAGGGGGGGTGAGAGGGAAATATAAAGAGGGGGGTCAAAAATTGAGAACACGAGGGGAGAGAAGAAGAGCAAAAGGGAGGTGGAGAGAGGGGGATAGAGAGAGAAAGTGCAAAGGGGGAAGAGGAGAGAGGGTAGATGTGAAAGAAAGGGGAGGGGACATAATAACAATGAGTAGAGCGAGAGAGAAGGACCATGGGAGAGAGAGGGAGAGAGAGGGAGAGAGAGAGAGGGAGAGAGAGAGAGAGAGAGAGAGAGAGAGGAGAGAGAGAGAGGGAGAGAGAGAGAGAGAGAGAGAGAGAGAGAGGGAGAGAGAGAGAGAGAGAGAGAGAGGGAGAGAGAGAGAGGGAGAGAGAGAGAGAGAGAGAGAGAGAGAACCTGCAGCTTCTGGATCAAACTGGGTCAGGAGTGAAGACTGAGAAGAGTAAAAACTGCTGGAGGAATAACGACAAGGGCAGAAAAGGCAGGAGGTCAGACCTGCAGCATCGTGCCACTCGTTATGACCAAGTCCAAACTGTTGAAGACGTTTGGACGTTTACTAAATGTCTAAATGTAAATAGAGTCAAATTAACTGAAGAATCACAGTGTTTCTGCCACGCCTGCTGTGCTGGTATTTTGGCCTGAGGCTGCATAAAAAACGTATATTATACTCGACACAAACAAACTGCAGGCTGCATGTCATAATCACCCGTGACATCACCCGTGACATCACCTGTGACATCACCCGAGAGCGACATCACCCGTGACATCACCCGTGACATCACCTGTGACATCACCCGAGAGCGACATCACCCGTGACATCACCCGTGACATCACTCGTGACATCACCCGAGAGCGACATCACCCGTGACATCACCCGTGACATCACCCGTGACATCACCTGTGACATCACCTGTGACATCACCCGTGACATCACCCGAGAGCGACATCACCTGTGACATCACCTGTGACATCACAGGTCAGCGACATCACCCGTGACATCACCCATGACATCACCTGTGACATCACCGGTCAGCGACATCACCCGTGACATCACCCATGACATCACCTGTGACATCACCCGAGAGCGACATCACCCGTGACATCACCCGTGACATCACCCGAGAGCGACATCACCCACGACATCATCCGCGACATCACCCGTGACATCACCTGTGACATCACCCGTGACATCACCCGAGAGCGACATCACCTGTGACATCACTTGTGACATCACCGGTCAGCGACATCACCCGTGACATCACCCATGACATCACCTGTGACATCACCCGAGAGCGACATCACCCGTGACATCACCCGTGACATCACCCGAGAGCAACATCACCTGTGACATCACCTGTGACATCACCCGAGAGCGACATCACCCACGACATCATCCGCGACATCACCCGTGACATCACGTGTGACATCACCTGTGACATCACCCGTGACATCACCCGAGAGCGACATCACCTGTGACATCATCTGTGACATCACCTGTGACATCACCGGTCAGCGACATCACCCGTGACATCACCCATGACATCACCTGTGACATCACCCGAGAGCGACATCACCCGTGACATCACCCGTGACATCACCCGTGACATCACCCGAGAGCGACATCACCCGTGACATCACCTGTGACATCACCTGTGACATCACCCGAGAGCGACATCACCCGTGACATCACCTGAGGGACGGTCCCTCATCTGCCTGAAGAGTGGGTCCAGTTCGCCTCAGTCGGTCCCTCATCTGCCTGAAGAGTGGCTCCTGCTCCAGTCTCCCTCGTGTCCGTCTGTCCGTCTGTGAGAGTCGGATCTCTCCTTCACTGGAACTCCTCCAGGTTTCTACGCTTTTTTCCCAAAGAGGTTTTTTTGTAGTTTTTCCTGGCCGAGAAGGAGAGTCTAAGGACAGAGGACCCTGGGACATCGTTCCTCGCCACCACAGACATTGTTGATTCATTTCTCCCTGTGGCCCTCAGAGGCAACTGTTGTTGTGATTTTGGGCCTTACAAAAATAAATTGATTTGATTTGATTGATTTGACCTGTGACATCATCTGTGACATCACCTGTGACATCACCGGTCAGCGACATCACCCGTGACATCACCCATGACATCACCTGTGACATCACCCGAGAGCGACATCACCCGTGACATCACCCGTGACATCACCTGTGACATCACCCGTGACATCACCTGTGACATTACCCGAGAGCGACATCACCCGCGACATCACCCGTGACATCACCTGTGACATCACCTGTGACATCACCTGTGACATCACCTGTGACATCACCTGTGACATCACCCGAGAGCGACATCACCCACGACATCATCCGCGACATCACCCGCGACATCACCTGTCAGCAACATCACCTGTGACATCACCTGTGACATCACCTGTCAGCAACATCACCCGTGACATCATCCGTGACATCACCCATCACATCACCCGTGACATCACCCGTGTATGTTAAAGAATATTGTTGTTTTAGATTTGTAATAGGTTTATACAGAGCTCAACAGTCCCGCCCACTGAAAGTCTAAAGTCTAAAGAATAAAGTCTGAAGTCTCAGACGTACAAGTCCAGTAGGGGGCGCTAATGTAACACTCAGATACCAAACGCAATAAAAAACAGAAGAAGAAGAAGTCCCGCCCACTTCAAAGATGGCTGCGGTTCCAGTCAGACATTTCTCCTTCATGTTTGACAGTTTGCTGCATGTCCTCCCTTCTCTCATCCACATTTCACGCTAGGTAGTTCAGTCTTACATATGTTATTCACGTTTAGTATTGGAATTGATTGTAATCGAAGTGAAAGTGAAAACGCCGCAATCGCATGTTCCTCCAGCGAATACGCCTGGATCGTTTGGAGGGAAACTGTCCCGGTTTGGCCTCGACTTGAACCCGACGTGAACCCGACGTGAACCCGACGTGAACCCGACTTGAACACGACTTGAACCCGACGTGAACCCGACGTGAAACCGACGTGAACCCGACTTGAACACGACTTGAACCCGACGTGAACCCGACGTGAAACCGACGTGAACCCGACGTGAACCCGATTCGGTCGATTTCCAGCCTTGATCTCGTCCTTTTTTAAGTTCCGTCCGTGTTGCGCTTTGCCAACTCCTGCACGTGTGTGGAATGTAGATATAATTATTTCAACTTTTGAGATGTAACTCACGCGTTCAAAGCTTCAACCCACCCCGAAAAGACATATTTCAAACAAGGATATTACACCTGTCAGATAAAAAGAACATTTGGTGAATATTTAGACTCTCCACGGACGACGGCGACGGCTCTGCGCGTTCATCTTCCTCTTTTGACAGACAAACTCTAAACTTAAAGCTCTGATATCAAGCGCCTTTATTCAAACATGGCTAATTAATTCAACAAAAATACACCAACGTTTCATTCCACGTTCCATTTCATCGTGTTATGTTTTAATAATTTGAAGTATTTCTGAGATTTCCTGCAGGCATTGTATAAGAAATCATAAAATCACATGTTCACTTGGTCCAGGCGCAGGTTCACTTCACCATGACAACCTGAAACAGTCAAAAAACTTGTGATAAATTAAGTGAAAAATGAGCTTTCCCTCCCCATTGAGAACATAATAAGTGTTACAATTTCAGAGCTGCCAGATTTCACTCCTTCTTCTTTTTTTATTATAAATTCACACTGGGCTTTTGTCGTTTTATGAGGCAAATTTTCAAATATGGATTTATTTTGGAAAAAAGAAAGGAAAAAAGAAGGGCCTCTCTCGCCTCCAGCAGCTCCAGCGTCAACAGTCACAGGTTTATTAACTTTTTTTTGTCTTTTGTCCCAGGGATATTTTGTTTATTCTCGTGGGACTTCTCGCTCAGGGTCGCCAGCGCCAGCAGCAGCTTTACGACTCTAACAATGTTCAAATGTGGAGAAAGAGGACGAGTTGGAGGCAGTTTGGATGCCACGAATGCCGGCGCAAGCAAAACATCAACTGTTGGCATGTATATTTTGAAAGCTTGATTTATAATGCTTAGATTTAACCAAGAATAATGAGCTTTTCTGTTTGTGTTACACATCCACCACCAACACAAGAACAGTGCTAATCTTTCCAGTGTTTGCAAACAGATCGTCTTCATGCTAAAGGCAGCTACAGTTCCACGTACAGTGTGAAACAATCACAAAAACATCACAAACTATAACGCACTAATGCCATATTCATGTGTATATAGCTGATGTAAATAAGAGTGTTTATTTTAAGATAAGATAAGACATTCCTTTATTGTCCGCACATGGGGAGATTTTGAACCATTTTACCATTTTTATTAGTATTATTTTGTCTTACGCTAGCTGTTTTTATTTTATTTTATCTTTATTTTTCCCCTCTATTCCTTATTAAGAAATGAGAGGTTCTGTCTTTAGGAGTTTTTGATTATAAGAGTTTTGTTTATAAGTGTGATTATGAGTGTGTGATTGTGAGTGTGTTTATGAGTTCTTCTATTAAGAGTGTTTTTCCTTCCTATAAGTTATCTGTCCTTTTCCTCGGTATCTACCTGTGTTGCAACAACGAAATTTCCCCATGTGTGGACAATGAAGGAATGTAAAAATATCTTATAAAAAACTGGGCTGTTTTGGCGACCGACGACGACTCGGCCACACACAAGTGACATCATTAAAATACCGTTAGCACGCGTAGCAGTCTAAAACCACACATATTATGTTCTAAAATCGTTCCATCAAAACCATACCAAGAGCAGCGTTAAGTTTGATGAATCCTGGTTAGAAAATCCACTGAATATTCTTGATGACCGATCACGTGCTGAGACCAGAAAGTGAGAGATGTGTGCAATTCCCTCTGCAGCCAGTAGATGGAGCCAGCTAGCACAGCGGGAAACAGCAGCGTATCCCGTTCTTTATAAACGTTTTGCTTTTTAGTTCTAAAACATGACTCGAGAGCATGTTTAAACGCTAGTGACAATACAAATAATGCATGATACGTGTCCTTTAATCAAAACTGAAAACTGCCTGTGGCGCTGTTTTCCACCTGCGTCACCGCAAATGTCATGACAACAAAGTGCTCGATGTCGGCCCGACTACGGAGAGCCGCCAACAAGTCCACGCTATGAGGCCGAATTCTAAAAAGACCAGTAGTTTTTATGTATAACGTATTTTCCGGACTATAATTCGCTCCGGAGTCTAAGTCGCGCCAGCCAAAAAATGCATTATAAAGAAGAAAAAAACATATATAAGTCGCACTGGAGTATAAGTCGCATTTTGGGGGGGGATTTATTTGATAAAATCCAAGACCAAGAACCGACATTTAATCTTGAAATGCAGTTTAAAATAATAACAGATGAGAGAACATGGTGAATAGGTGTACGTGTGCTAACGCTAACACCTTCAGCTACATGAGGCACAGACAGAACTGTGGTAAGTGTCTGGTATGTTAACGTAACATATGAACAGTTATTCAGATAACTATAGCATAAAGAACATGCTAACAAGTTTACCAAAGCATCAGTTTTACCCCAAATCACTAAATCCACTGAATTCTTCTTCCTCTGTGTCACTTCTAAACAACTCCACAAACTCCAGAGGAAGAGGAAGTGCAGATTCTTCTTCTGCATCGCTTAGAGCCTAGAGCGCCCTCTTGTGGTTGCCAGTGTAGAAATAACGAATAATACCACATTGAAGTTGCTCCGGAGTATAAGTCGCACCCCGGCCTAAACTATGAAAATACGGTAATAGGTTTTCTTATACTATACAAAATTAGCCAACTCAAAAATTAACATGCTGCCAAGTTATGCTGGACGATAATGCGCCAAAAATGCAGAGGACGGCAATCGTTTGACTCGTCGTTTTATTTCATCCGGCGCTTCGGAAACTTCGGAAAACATATTACTCGTCGTCAAATGTAACAAAGACGTAAACAACCAGCATTTGTCCGCGCTCTCAAGAGTAATGTACTAATTTTGCACTTCTATTAAAATAAATGGGAGGGAAAGTAGTATCAGTAGTTTAGAGATGTATGCGCGAACACTCTAAACACTTCAGTCCTAGAAGGGGCTATTACTTCACTCCTACAACTACTAATCAGTACCACACTATTACTCCTATAGCGAGGATGCTTTTACTGCCTCGTTATCGAATTATAAAACACAAATGTGGCTTTAATCATGGCTTCTTATTTCCGTTTTCCGCCCCGATAATCGCTCTTCCCGGTGCGTTTAATCCGTTCACCTTCAGCCCAAACATTTGTCCTCGTTTGCGAGCGCTTGTCCGAGTCGCGGCGGATCAAGACAGATGCGGCAGCTTTACAAACTCTCCATCGATCCTGCGCTCTTTTAGCCTCAGCGGTGAAGAGAACTGCACCGTCCAGACTCACTCGGCGCCAGCTTCAGCGCTACAGTCCGGCCCGAACTGCCGGAGTAATACCTGAATTGAAATTGCGAAAGAAAAAACGACTGGAAGGTTTTTGAATCACTTAGGCCGGGGAGCGCTCAATTTGCTGTCGGGGATTGCCTGGAGTGGCTATTGCTATAACAAGCGCTCTTTGGCTTATTTCAGGCTTTGTGGGGGGTGGAGGGGGGGGGGGGGGATATTGGAGGGCCATTTCCCCCCCCCCGTGTCTGGATCCGAGGGTCTTACTTAAAAATTCAGCCGACTTTCAATTGAACTCGCCAGCACGTACACTGTAAAAACTGTAACCTAGAAAGGGTTTAATTCCAAATAATTAGCTTGATTTGAATAGCGGTGACTGTGGATTTATTTTGTTTGCTCTACTGTATAATTATGGATTTGTTTCAACTTATTTTTGACTCATTATGTGTTTGTTGTTATTTCAAGCTACGTTTTTTGGTCTTTGAGTACATTTTGTTACATTAAGATGATCGTCTGGTCTTCTGGTCAGGATGAATGTATACATAGATACCAGAATAACACGATTTAAGGATATTTATGCAGCTTTAGACAGTTTTTGACAGCGTTCGCACAGCCGTTTGAGAAAGAGTTGAACGCGAAAAGCAGAAGTCGTTTCGTAGCAGAAGTCGTTTCGTCCCCGTTGGCGAATCATCTCTCGTCTCATGTGCTACGCTACATCAGGCCCGAGAGCGAAGCAATAACCTGCGCACACTCCATCAGTCAGGTATTTGGAGGAATTGGGAGACCTGTTGGTGACACGGTTACCACAGCAACGGCGCATAATGTGTAATGATGTGAGGGAGACGGGAAGGTCGGCCAAGGTCACATTGGGGAGGGTCAGGGGTCAAACGGCACGACGGCATCACTGGAGGGATTTAAAGGATGCAACAGATGGTGAATGTGACGAGTAGTTACAGAAAATGCAACTTCAACCATAAATATCCTCTTTGGTCTTCCTCTACATCCTATAAATCTCCTCTCTGGTCTTCCTCTATATCCATAAATCTCCTCTCTGGTCTTCCTCTATATCCATAAATCTCCTCTCTGGTCTTCCTCTACATCCATAAATCTCCTCTCTGGTCTTCCTCTATATCCATAAATCTCCTCTGGTCTTCGATAAATCTCCTCTCTGGTCTTCCTCTGCATCCATAAATCTCCTCTCTGGTCTTCCATAAATCTCCTCTCTGGTCTTCCTCTTCATCCATAAATCTCCTCTGGTCTTCCATAAATCTCCTCTCTGGTCTTCCTCTATATCCATAAATCTCCTCTCTGGTCTTCCTCTACGTCCACAAATCTCCTCTCTGGTCTTCCATAAATCTCCTCTCTGGTCTTCCTCTTCATCCATAAATCTCCTCTGGTCTTCCATAAATCTCCTCTCTGGTCTTCCTCTTCATCCATAAATCTCCTCTGGTCTTCCATAAATCTCCTCTCGGGTCTTCCTCTACATCCATAAATCTCTCTGGTCTTCCATAAATCTCCTCTCTGGTCTTCCTCTTCATCTATAAATCTCCTCTCTGGTCTTCGTCTACATCCATAAATGTCCTCTCTGGCCTTCCTCTATATCCATAAATCTCCTCTCTGGTCTTCCTCTACGTCCACAAATCTCCTCTCTGGTCTTCCATAAATCTCCTCTGGTCTTCGATAAATCTCCTCTCTGGTCTTCCTCTTCATCCATAAATCTCCTCTGGTCTTCCATAAATCTCCTCTCTGGTCTTCCTCTGCATCCATAAATCTCCTCTCTGGTCTTCCTCTTCATCCATAAATCTCCTCTGGTCTTCCATAAATCTCCTCTCTGGTCTTCCTCTATATCCATAAATCTCCTCTCTGGTCTTCCTCTACGTCCACAAATCTCCTCTCTGGTCTTCCATAAATCTCCTCTCTGGTCTTCCTCTTCATCCATAAATCTCTCTGGTCTTCCATAAATCTCCTCTCTGGTCTTCCTCTTCATCCATAAATCTCCTCTGGTCTTCCATAAATCTCCTCTCGGGTCTTCCTCTACATCCATAAATCTCTCTGGTCTTCCATAAATCTCCTCTCTGGTCTTCCTCTTCATCTATAAATCTCCTCTCTGGTCTTCATCTACATCCATAAATGTCCTCTCTGGCCTTCCTCTATATCCATAAATCTCCTCTCTGGTCTTCCTCTACATCCATAAATCTCCTTTCTGGCCTTCCTCTATATCCATAAATCTCCTCTCTGGTCTTCCTCTACATCCATAAATCTCCTCTCTGGTCTTCGTCTACATCCATAAATCTCCTCTCTGGTCTTCCTCTACATCCATAAATCTCCTCTCTGGTCTTCCTCTACATCCATAAATCTCCTCTCTGGTCTTCCTCTACATCCATAAATCTCCTCTCTGGTCTTCCTCTACATCCATAAATCTCCTCTCTGGTCTTCCTCTACATCCATAAATCTCCTCTCTGGTCTTCCTCTGTAGCTCTAACCTCATAATTCTCATATATTCACAACCCTTCCAGAATGTCAACAAAATGTATCTTCAAAACATAGAACAAGTGTCGTTATGATGGACTTATTCCTGATCACATCTTCACGTCACGACCAAAGAGAACCTCCACTTCTTATCAAAAAATAAATATGTATTTTTGTTTTTTTCCTGCAACTTTCGTGAATCAGTTTAGTCCTGGGTTTAGTCCCAATTCTGGTGAGAAAGAAATACAATATTCAGGGGTCACAGCTTCACGTTGAGGACTTTTGACCAATAAAAAGACACAATACTAACATAATTGCTATTGCCACTGCGCACATTTAGCATCGGTGTGAAATCCATGGCGACCGAACGCCCTGCAGTGCGTCACCGAGCGACTGTGAACCAGTTTCAGGACGATGACGTGTCCTACTTCTAAACCAACGAAAAACAGTCAATTAGTGAAAGTTCATAAACTTCATTTAGGAGGAAATTAGCTAATAGATCATTCAAATTAACGGCTTGAATTCACGGACGTCCTCGCATCGCACCGATTAAATATTTACATGCAAAACACAAGGAGATTGAAGAGGCGAATTTTCAGACTTTTTGTGTAATTAAAGGTTTTATTTTCGCTTGTTACAAAGGCCGCATCGTTCTTCAGTGCCGGCTTTGATTGGGTAACGTAATCATTTAATTAAAGGTGCAGAAACTGTGGATGTTCGGCCCTAAAAACACACAATTAGCTCTTTATTGGACGTAAACATTAGCATTTATTACAGCTGGACAATTAGAGTTTGTATAAAAAAAACCTCTGCTCAACAGCGACTGAGCAACGTTTGAGGACTCTCAGAAAACTGTGAATATTTATAAAGGATTCCAAGACATTGACTTCTGTGCGAGTTACATCACTTCCCAGCGCCAAAGGAGACACAAAAAAACAACATTTGGCACTTTGCGGCGTTGGCTCTGGCTGTGACGTGAACAAATCCTCTGAAAACATTACTCCAAATTGCATTGGTCCAACTCCAGCTCCAGTTTGTTTTTCCAGAACATGGAGACGTTTGGCTTCACCTCAGCATCGCATAAAGAATATAGTGTATATTTACTACAAAAGGGGCTCTTAATCCCCATACACTTATAGGACGTTGCAGAATTTTACTGTATTTATTCCATTTTGTCCACATCTGATAAAACGGGATGCTCGAGCTACAAATAAAGCCACTTATTTCCAGTCAAATCAATCAAATCAAACTAAAATCAACATTTAAATGAATAGAACTTTTACGTGGATTCTGCCTGGACATTTTTGCCCTAAAACTCATTAACTAAAAAAATCATTTTTAGTTAATTCACCTTCAGCTTTTAAAAAACAACAGATGCTCATTTTAGAGTCAACATGTATAGCCTGTTTTCGCATCTTAATTTAATATAATATGTTCACTTAAGGGAAGAATCATCTGAACATCCATTGCTATCTCAGTTTTTGCTTAAAATAACATAAGTGATAATAAATAAGAATTGAACCAGTTTGTGCCACTTTAGAGTCCAGTATTCCTAAAATAATTCAATATTAGCCTTTATGAACCAATACGGAATCTTGTTACTAACTGATGCCTTATTATATTTGGCATAGATTATGTTTCTCCCTGTAGTGTCTTGTCTATTACGCTTTTTGTTTAAGACATATCACCTTTTTTGTTGGCGATACAGTTAAAACATATGATACATTTTATTTTTCAGACTTTTGAAATGGCAATATACAACATTTGCGCCTCCCCCTTTTCATCGCCACTCTTCATTCTACATTTATCACTGTTATAAAATAGAATCAAACAATCGTAAAGTAAAGTAAATACAGAGCAGCGGGCGTGTCGGGGGTTCGAAGCGATGACGCGAGCATGATGTCACGTTCACGTTTCCAGACCTTTCCAGACCTTTCCAAACCTTTCCAGACCTTTCCAAACCTTTCCAAACCTTTCCAAACCTTTCCAAACCTTTCCAGACCTTTCCAGACCTTTCCAAACCTTTCCAAACCTTTCCTCGGCGTGAGTGGGATCTGGAAACGCCCCGTCCGTCCTCGTCCGTCCCAAACACTGATCTGTCTGGACGCAGTTTCAGTTCGTCAGTGTCACTTCCACGCCGTCCCAAACACGGCCCTCTTTCCCGTCCCTGAACCCTTCCTTCTCTCGCTCCGCAGTGTTTTGGGCCTCCCGGGTCGCCGTATGTTTCCCGCCACAGCGTATCGCTCACACTGCAGCCCGAGGGTCCCGCACGCTGCTCCCCCCCCACCGCATCCCCCCGCCTGTCCCCCGCCTCGTCCTTGGCATCCCATCGGTCAGCTGTCCCCGACCCGCCACTGAAAGACGCACAAATTCAGCTTAAAAAAACGTCAACTGCACCTAAGAAAATGCACGACACTTTCACGCACGTTCACCACTGCCTGACGACGTGTTTAGAGCGAAATACAACGGAACGATGACACATGCGGATTACAATGAATGAAGTCCACAGGAGGGCGCTGTGTTCACTGGCGGTAAAGAGTAACGCTCATGATGAAAGGAAAAACTGTTGCTTTTGTCCGATATTTCCTACATTTTTAGAGAAAACGTAGCATCAAAAAACCTTAAGATTTGACAAATAGTCGTAACAAATAATCGCTTTGGAGAATCGCTGCTCAGGCCACGCCTCCTTGAACTTGGGGCGTGTCAAGAAATTAGACATAACCCAACGCTATTCCTTAACACACAGAGAACACAATTCAACTTAGAATATGAAACGATACAGAAACGTCAGACTTTTGTGTAGCATGCATGGGAGAAACCGCCGGGCCGGGTCACCCAGGCTGGCGTAAATAGCCTGGCGACCCTCCTGGTCTCACAACGTTTTTTCTCATGCAGGTTGTTTTTTTTATTAGATATTATGGAATAGGTGGGTCACATTCTCATTGGTCAGCTTCACATCAAGGCACTCGTCTTTCGTCATGTTTACCTAAACTCCCCTGGGGTGTTACACCCCCTCCCTGGGGGTAAACATTCTCTGCTCCATCTTTACGACACCTTCACAAACAAATGCAGTTTTTCACATGCATTTTTTCTCTTAAACTAATGATGCAGATAAAATACAATATCGTCATATCACTATTATGCAGATAAAATACATCACAGAAATATAATCATATATTTACATTTTATCACAGGGCATGGCAAATTAGGCTTAAAATCGGGCCAAAAGTGTGCGGAAGACTTTAATGCGATAACGTTTGGCCTTTGCATCACTGCAGCCGATATTGCAATCATCACTTTGGACTGAGGCCGCGCACAATGAGTTGAAAGGACATAAAGATCCACAAAAAATGACTCACAATATCAGATACGTAACAGAGAAAGAGAGTGAGTGAGAGTGTGAGGACAAGAACAGCTCCCGGCTCCATCAATACAACTCCGAGCGTGTCCTTCACCTCTTCTGAATGTGCTTCATAATTAAAACTCTCAGACGCACAATTGTGATGGCAATGAGCAGTCTGCGTTATACAAACTCCAATTATTCATCGTTTTTCTCCCCGTGACAACGGCCGGGCCAAGTCACGGGTCAGATCTGTGGCGAGGTGAGCCAATAAAACAAGAGCATCTGTGCTGAATAAAACAGTTAAGTCTGTGGAGCATTTCTGACCCAGAAAAAAGCTAAATTCAACCACAACCGATGAAACCATTGCATAACAGACATGTACTGCCTTCACGTACATTTAAATTAGTTTCTTGTGTGTTTCATCTGCATCAAAATCTGTCTAGTTTAAGCGATGGAGAATAGGTGCAAACTCCTTAGCAACAAAGCCTTTCATAACTGGATTTGGTCTGAACCTGGATCTGACTCATGGATCTCTGTATCACCTGCTGAGGCTTTATTACTGAAAACATCATGGTTTGTATTTCTGACAATAATTCCACTGTTTAAACACATATTTACACGATCTTGAGTGTTTCTTTGCCATGACGATCGATTGAAGGTGTGAGATCCTCAGGAGGATCCAAAGAAATCGGATGAACAGAAGTCGTTGTGCTTGTACGATGATAGTAAAGGCTGATCTAATTAACATTTAATTAATCTGAGCTGAAGAAGCCACTCGAACGTCTTCGCTCTTAACGCGTTTGTCCCGTTGACAGGATTTAATTTTCTTTTGCTGATTATGCAGGATTTGTTATGTAAAAAAAACATTGTGAATATGGGATCTCACATCAAAAATCCCACAACATCACGAGCTGTTAAAAATAAAATGTTGATGTGCATAGACTGAATTGCATTTTTGATTGTCTCAAATCTGATTGGTTGAGAGGCCAAGACAAGGCTGTGATTGACGTCTCTTCACCTTTCTGTTCTTTTTGTAACAATTATTTTGTGAGTACTAATTATTTATCTTATTTTGTGATTTGTACATACATTTTGTGATTTTGTAAATACATTTCTAGGATTCCATGAAGTCAACAAATGGGAAGCCATAAGGACCCAAGATCTGAATAAAACAATTTAAAAATAATCTATTTGCAGATTATAAATGACATATATCGCCTCAAAAAACAAACAAACACATAATAATAACTAAAGACACTACAAAATAACTACAGACCGGCCTCCTGCTGGTGCCCAGAGTCAGGACTAAACATGGGGAATCTGCGTTTCAGTTTTATGCAGCTAAAATCTGGAACAGTCTTCCTGAAGATGTGAGACAGGCTTCTACTCTGACAATGTTCAAATCTAAGCTAAAAACAGTTTTGTTTAGCTGCGCATATGACTGAAAGGATTTTTTTCTTTGCACTCTTCTCTTTTGTTTGTGATTTTATTAGTTTAGACAATCAGCTGGATTGATAATTTTTAATTTAGTTAATTTTATTGTATTTCTGTTTCTGTAATTTCTTTGTGATTTGAATGCATTTTTCCTGCTGTGAAGCACTTTGAATTGCCTTGTGTATGAAATGTGCTCTACAAATAAACTTGCCTTGCCTACAATCTATTGGTGTTCAAAAACCACTTTATAGTATTTGTTCATAGAAATTGTGTCCAAATGCATTAACAAATTGCAGTATGTTTTGCAGTATTATCATCGTGGCGTATACTGCACATACTCCAGTCCATGTGTCCATACAGCGCTGAACTAAAGTACTATTGCAGTATTTTGTCCAGGTCTGGCCCGCCTCCTTCTGTCTCGGAGTGATCCCCCTTGGCCCCCGGCAACCGGCGCTCAACTTCTTAACCTCCGACAATATCCTCCTCTGACTGGACGCCCCCGGGGTCGTCCTCTCACACGCTCGTCTTCGCCGCTCGCACTCTTATTCCTCTCTTCAGCCCTTTTTTTCCCCTCATTCTCCCGCTGCAGCCTCCCCCATTCATCACTTCTGTCTCGCTCTCGCCTCGATGTGAAGTCTCTTTCTGGGGAGGTCTGACCCCGGCTGTCATCGCGGCGCCCTTCGCTCTGGTTCCTCGCCGCACCGTCTTGTCTTTTTCACGCGCCATTACGGTGTATTTATGTGTTTGTTCCTCAGCTTTCGACAGGATTCATCAGGTTTTTGGGGTTTCTCTTCCGCCGTACGGTCCACTGGGGAAATCATGGAAGGTGCTCGAAGACGACGCTCCGATGAAAAGGGGAGTAAGCTCGAAAATAATAATAATAATCACAGAAATACCAATAAAAAGGGTCTTAATTCGACAGGACTTTTCCTTTTCCTTTCATAAAAACATTAACTTATCCTTGTATTTGTCTTGGTTTAGTCTCTGGAAAGTGTTTTTACCATATTCAAGTCAATTTGTTTTTGTCTGAAGTTGAAATAACTACAGAAAAACATAGATAAAATGCATAATTATCCTGGCACAGGCATTTACCATACGTTACAAAGACGTTCTAGTCTGGAACCTTTTCCCCCCGATTTACGATGGCCGTGACAAGCAGATTAACCAATCAATCAGAGACAAGCTCGGTCAGTTTGTGTCGAAACAAACACAGCTACTTAGAGATAAATACAAAAATATAAATAACATGGAGAAACAGCACAGATTTCTTCCTCATTTGAGAGACACAAGCTACAAATTAGCGTCTGTGATTGGCACGTCCCAAAACAAAATACAATCTAAAATGACTGTCACAACGATATTTAAATTGGGACAAAATAAATCCACATAAGCCTGTTTTCCCCACAGTTCTGCAGGAATCATGGTCATAGTGTATTTTACTGCGCTAATGTTAAAAATGAAATTTAACGTATTGTAATTGTAATGAAATGTGTACTTTCATTACTGTTGTCATGTATTCACCTGCCCAGGGACTCTAGATTGAAAGGAGCAGCAGCTAAATCAGGTGCAGATCATCTTTTCTGTTGAAAATGTATGATTTTTTACACCGTCCCTGATAAATAAAGACTAAACTAAACTCTCACCTTGAACAGAGGCCTATTTATGTGCCACTTTCTAGCATGTGTTTCTTACGCCCTGAGCAGCTTCTTTTAGAGGAAAACACAGCCTCAAACCGCACTGAAAAAACTTTTGGCTCCGTTCACCTTTCCAATGATCATTAGTGAAAATTACAGGCAGTGTTTTAATTACAGCGCTAGTTTGTGCGACACTGTTGACATTCAGCTTGTGAGATGAGCGCTCGCCCACCACGCCAGAGCGTCTGAGACCGACCCTTGCAAATCTGCGTTCAAAATGTGTGCAAATGTTATCCACTAAATATTGATGAACACCCCGAGTCTGCTTCGTTAATAAAAGCCACCACGCGCTACTGCATTCTGCACAAATATCTCCAGACGGAAAGTGTTTTTTTGCGCCGCTCCACAACCAAAGTCGAAGTCTAACCTTGTCCACAAAAAGGCCGACATTCCAGCGTAAACAGGCTCGGATCTGCGTCAGAAATCCAAAGTGGGTGTACTCAATCTCCAGGTGTATTTTTAAGTCGTCCTTCGTATAAGACGGTGGTACGGAGCGACTCTGGTGAGGCAGAGCTAAATAATACGTCTGTTTGCCGTAACCCGACCGAGCCGTCAAAATTATAGCCGACTGAAAAAAGTATATCAGCATTTTGTCAAAATTATGCCTAATTATTTAATTTTTCTTATATTTCGCCGACTTACCGACCGTTTTTTTTTTTTTTTAAAAAAGCACTGTGTTGAATCATTTTGTATCACTGGAACTCGCTAAAAATATTACGAAGCCGAAAAATAAATGAAAATGAAACTTATCACGAGCGGAGAACGTTCAACTCACTGTCTGTTGAAGCATGACCCCTGGAGGTCACTGCGTGTCACTGGCAGAATAAAAAAAATGGCGACGGCAACATGTGTGTTCAGTGTGTCAGTGTCAGACCGGACGAAGCAAGCGAAAAGAGGACGTCGACGATTCTACGACATGAAAATGGCCCAAAAATAAAATCATTTGTCCTGTACAAAAATAGTTTATTGGCTGGACTTATTCTTTTTTGGTTTTGTACATTTACGGTAGCATCTCTTTTGATAAATGATAATATTAACTTAATTTCTTAGGCAAATTATTATTAAATATTTGTTCAGGTTGAAAGTGACTTTCACCTGAAGTTACCCTGAACTACAGCTGAAGTACTAAAGTTAAAGTAGAGTTAGCTTCAATCGCTTTAAGATGTTTTTCCATAGTATTTTCCTTGCGCGGTGTAAAAACAGCCAGAATCGCTCAGGCTCAAACACGACTCGCTGTAAAAGGAAGCAGACAGTAATGGAGTGTTTTATATTCAAAACCTGGTTCTGAAACAACAAAAAGAGTCCTGTACTTAAAACGATGTCGAAAGGAAAGAGCAGAGAGAAAACATATGCAATATCTGAAGTATAGAAATACAGAGCTGCTTATTTTGTTAGATGTAGAACCAGCCAATGATAAGGATGTTTTATTTTCAGCCAAATATAGACTCAAATAAAAGCATGTTTTTGTTTTTTTGAAAAACATATTCAATGGCTTACATATCCACAAACTCCCTCTTTTAGTGGGATTTTAGATAAAGAACTAAAAAGAAATAACTTATTATCAATAACCTGCACCATAACCACGGAATAAACCAGATCTATATTTGTCTCAGTTGGTTGTTGTGTGGAGTATTTTATAGAAACAGGAGGCGTTTCTTTCCCGGGAGCGGTGCTGTTCATGGGGTTAACTGTTGTGAGAAAACACAATGATCTGCAAGAAACCTGCATCTAAACCCGAGACGCTGGGGCAAACGCCGGGCCCATTACAGCCGGAAGGAGCCCAACGACGGGCCCCGGAAGAGCACTGGACCATGCAGGTGCTCAGGGAAAATACTACAGAACAACCCCAGAAGAGCCGAGCAGCAGAGCGAGACACATATAGAATTATTTATCAGATTTGAAGGGCCGTGCACTGTGAAGCCGCCTGCAGCGTTTGGAATCAAGCGCCGAACTCTGAGAAGAACCGTATGTGTCCAACAAGCAGGAACATTCAGGAACATTCAGGAACAGAGAAGAACAAGCAGCGAGTGGAATAACGATGTGTACGGCTCACGACAGGCAAGCAGGAGCGGAGTACCACAGGAGTTCCACAGGAGTACCACAGGAGCTTCACAGGAGTACCACAGGAGTATCACAAGAGTACCACAGGAGCATCACAGGAGTACCACAGGAGTATCACAAGAGTACCACAGGAGCATCACAGGAGTACCACAGGAGTATCACAAGAGTACCACAGGAGTACCACAGGAGTATCACAAGAGTACCACAGGAGCATCACAGGAGTACCACAGGAGTATCAGAGGAGTATCACTGGAGTATCAGAGGAGTGTCACAGGAGTACCACAGGAGCATCACAGGAGTACCACAGGAGTATCACAAGAGTACCACAGGAGCATCACAGGAGTACCACAGGAGTATCACAAGAGTACCACAGGAGTACCACAGGAGTATCACAAGAGTACCACAGGAGCATCACAGGAGTACCACAGGAGTATCAGAGGAGTATCACTGGAGTATCAGAGGAGTGTCACAGGAGTACCACAGGAGCATCACAGGAGTACCACAGGAGTATCACAAGAGTACCACAGGAGCATCACAGGAGTACCACAGGAGTATCACAAGAGTACCACAGGAGTACCACAGGAGTATCACAAGAGTACCACAGGAGCATCACAGGAGTACCACAGGAGTATCAGAGGAGTATCACTGGAGTATCACTGGAGTATCAGAGGAGTGTCACAGGAGTACCACAGGAGCATCACAGGAGTACCACAGGAGTATCACAAGAGTACCACAGGAGCATCACAGGAGTACCACAGGAGTATCACAAGAGTACCACAGGAGCATCACAGGCGTATCACAGGAGTACCACAGGAGCATTACAGGAGTACCACAGGAGTGCCACAGGAGTGCCACAGGAGTACCACAGGAGTACCACAGGAGTATCACAGGAGTGCCACAGGAGTACCACAGGAGTACCACAGGAGTATCACAGGAGTATCACAGGAGTACCACAGGAGTATCACAGGAGTACCACAGGAGTATCACAAGAGTACCACAGGAGCATCACAGGAGTATCACAGGAGTACCACAGGAGTATCACAGGAGTATCACAGGAGTATCAGAGGAGTATCACTGGAGTATCAGAGGAGTGTCACAGGAGTACCATAGGAGTACCACAGGCGTATCACAGGAGGGCCACAGGAGTACCACAGGAGTATCACAGGAGTATCACAAGAGTATCACAGGAGTATCACAGGAGTATCACAGGAGTACCACAGGAATACAACAGGAGTATCAAAGGAGTATCACAGGAGTATCACAGGAGTATCAGAGGAGTATCAGAGGAGTACCACAGGATTATAACAGGAGTATCATAGGAGTACCACAGGAGTACCACAGGAGTACAAATGGAGTATCACAGGAGTATCACAGGAGTATCACAGGAGTACCACAGGAGTATCACAGGAGTATCACAGGAGTATCACAGGAGTACCACAGGAGTACCACAGGAGTATCACATCCTGTCTTTGCCGACAAGTGCAAATACATGTATGTGTTCTAGAACGTTCCTTATTCTAGAATAAGGTGTTCCTGAATGTTTGGTGATCTAGAATAAAATACAAAATAGCACGTAAAACCCAGGTCACTTTGACACCTTTACACTGAAACAACTATAAGGAAGGGGCTCGTCCCAGCTTCCTGTCCCACTCGGAACCATCAGGACTTCACCCGGTTGTGTTCTAGAATGTACCGTGTTGTAGAACAATACGTCCTAAATGTCCGGTCTTTTTTCACGTCTGTTATTGCCAACACTGCCTTTGTTTGTGTTCCAAGACGCTTCTTCTTCCCCTTCACGCCAATAAAACATTTCACCAACGTTTTGAGCCAGTTTGTGCGATTTGGCCCGACCACCTTATGCACCAAACCGCTGTCATCAATCAATGTTTCTCTTGGACTGAAGGACCAGAATGCATTTGCGTCTTACTGTGCGAGCTTTGATTTTCCTCAATAAATCCCATTTTGCTTCATGGCTGGACGCGTTTTGTGTGAATTTGAGCTTTTGTTTACGCTGATGGAAAAGTCGGCTTTCATTTAGTATTCGGCCTCATAGATGAGAGAAGCGCCGCTGAAAGCCACGTTGAACAAACATAAGAAAAATAGCAGCCGGAGGAAATTGATTTGAACGAACTGCGTGTTGTCAAAGCGAAAGGAGGGACAGCGTGGTGCACTCGCGGCCCCGGCGACACACACACCGAGGCTGATCCAAAATCAATAGAGGCTGCGAAAGGAAGATCTATTAAGAGCCGGATGCTTCCGATTGGAACGTGTCGTATGAAAGGGAAAACGAGGAGACGGTCGGCCGGAACTACACGTTTGATTTTGTGTCTGTAAAATGTGTCCGAAGTGAGTCGCGTTGAGTGCTCAAGTTGCGCGCGATGAGTATTTACGAGATCGAAGGCCGCGTTACGTGACCTCAAACAGAAAGCCCCGTCAAGACTGAACGTGCTTTCGGAGGTCGAGGGTAATTTACGTTGGATTGAACACATTTTGGTCAACGTTTTAATATTTGGAAACCGGTGAGACGACATAATAACGTGCTTTTTGAGAGTTTTAGGCTTCGTACGCCAGGAGACAGGATACAAAACCACTCGAGGGATTTGAGTACCAGAATGAATATAGTTCAGAGTTCTAGAATCAATGTTAAACACTAATAAGTCGTGTTTACGTCATAAGTTGTAATGACACGTTTCGTACGATCGGGACACACGCTGGAATCGCTTTAATTCAACTTGTTTCGACTTTGTTCGGCTGGATTATTGAGTGTTTTTCGTTGTGTCGTCGTGATGTGAGCTAGCTCCGAGCTAGCCCCGAGCTAGCCCCCCCCGGCCACCGCGGCCGGTGCGCGTTTATACAAAGGAGGAACTCATGAAACTGAGGAGGAAACCATCGTCTTACCCGGAGATCATCACGTTATCCCGGCGGACATCCTAATTTTTCCCCTCCATCCCTTGTTGGGAAATGTTTTTGTTTGTTCTATCTATTATCTGTCCTTTTCCTCTGTATCTACCTGCGTTATATCAATGAAATTTCCCCATGTGTGGACAATAAAGGAATATCTTATCTTATCTCTGTTGGTTGTACTTTGGACTTTGCCATGAAATATCGAAATGTTAAATTGACAAATGTTGAACCGGATGATTTGGCTTCGAGACTAGACCCAAGAACTCACCGTTTTAAGGCAAAGATGTGAATTTGAACATATTAATTTGAGTTGAGCACCATCTGTATTGAATATTATTGGATGATGAATGTTGTGACGTCACGTGAACTTAATTAAAATACATTTCGCCAATGAATCAAGTTTCCTTTACAACTACTGTGTTCAAGTTGGCACTGCAGTTAAGGTCGTACTATTTAATTGTGTTGTAGAACCTTCAAAATATCTGAGTCACTTACTCTGAGATGTCTTTATATGCAAAAAGGACTATATGAATTAAATATGAGCTTTTATGTTTTATTAAGTACACTTTAGAAATACATTAGTGCCATCTTCACCGCATCTCTGCCTTCGAGGAGTGACACGACGACAGGATTCATGTTTTCACCTTTAACACTTTCATTCTGCTCCTTGTTGACGCTCTGTCATCACGTCTGCTTCTGTTACGTTCTCTTCACAAGCATCGTCGTAGGTATCACAAATAATAGTACTTTCTGTAATTTCATTTTTACGTATTTTTACAGCAACAAATGACACTACTATGTTCCTTAAAATGTGAATTATGTTAATTACAGTAAGTACATATCTCAACTTAGAAACAATCGTGGTTTGAAATGGCTCTGCTGACAGATTTATTAATTTTTTTGATCTTTATTTAACCGTGGATAGTCCAGATTAAGATTTTTCTGTGGAGTCCTAGCCCCAGATTGTTGCACGCTGCACATGTTTCGTACCTGCGTTGCCAAATGAAGCGAGTACTATATTTTCCTGACTTTAAGTAATAGTTTTGGCGACTTATACTCCGGATCGACTTATATGTGAAATTATTCATTATCTTCTAACAGGCAACTGCATTTCACATGTTGATTATTTTCACACTGACAACCACAAGAGGGCGCTCAAGGCTCTAAGCGAGGCAGAAGAAGAATCTGCACTTCCTCTTCCTCTGGAGTTTGTGGAGTTGTTTAGAAGTGACACAGAGGAAGAAGAATTCAATGGATTTAGTGATTTGGGGTAAAACTGATGCTTTGCTAAACTTGTTAGCATGTTCTTTATGCTATAGTTATCTGAATAACTGTTCATATGTTACGTTAACATACCAGACACTTACCACAGTTCTGTCTGTGCCTCATGTAGCTGAAGGTGTTAGCGTTAGCATACGTCATGTAGCTGAAGGTGTTAGCGTTAGCATACGTACACCTATTCACCATGTTCTCTCATCTGTTATTATTTCAAACTGCATTTAAAGATTAAATGTCTGGTCTTGGTATTGGAATTTAGCAAATAAATGTCTCCAAAAAATGCAACTTATATATATATTTTTTGGGCTGGTGCGACTTATACTCCAGTGCGACTCATACTTATAGTCCAGAAAATACGGTATTCACTTATTCACTGATCTCACGTCCGTCACACCGACGACGATCCGCTACAGTTTGAATCTAAGACGCCGCTTTAAACGAGCTTTAAACTAGTAACACTGCAGAGGCCAGTTACTCTAATCACGTCCCTGGGGAAAACTAACACAACACACACACACACACACGCGCGACACACACCACGGCCAATCAAGGATCCGAGCTCAACAGCTAATTAACATGTTTCTGCCACCGAATCGCTAATGAACGCCCCCGTAAAAACAACAACACTTCACGTGCTTCAAAGACAAACGGCAACGAAAACGACACGAGAATAAAGTAAAATACATGGAGAATGTCTTTAATGGACTTTGGTGTAATTGAGACAAACATTGTACCATTTTCCCCGCCTGATAACCGTATAATTATGGGAGTCTCGGAGATGGCTGGGTTTCGGTCACGCTACATTTGAGCTGCGTGGGAAATGATATGCGTCTGCTAATTACAGCCGAAAACAGGGCGAAATGAACAGCTTTGCGCCGACGTTTTTGCAGCGTACGCGGCTGGTGGTTAGATTGAGAGAGAGGGAAAGTGTAGCTCAGCGTTGTTTGAAAGTTAAAAGTTAAAAACACCTTCTGCTCAAGTGGGTTTTTTCACTTTGAAAATGAATGACGTCGAATAGTTCTGTGTAACTCTTATTGTTTTGTCCAGAATGTTCCACTGTAGGGCATTAAATCACACATGTTATGCATTGTTTGTATTGTTCTTGGCCTTTAAACATGCTCTTGAGTTCATTTACTTCGGCATCTCGTGTTTTAGACTTGAAATAATGCATTCTGTGAGACATTCCCTCCCATCTACTGGAAATAAACAAAAGCTAGCTTCCCTCCGACATGCTAATTTAGCCACGCGGTTGTAATGAACACGTCTGGAGATGATTTGTGGACCTTACAGCAAAAAGAGACCTTTAGATAAACACTTTTTACCTCACAAATCAGAGGGAACAGAACTTTACTAAACAGGATTCATCAAAATTGAATGATTCCAAATATAACTGTATTTATACATAACTGTTTTGGATGAAGGCACAATGTTATATCTCCAGCTCAAAAAGAATGTGCCAAGTTACAGGTCAGATCTGTGGTCAGGCAAGCTCACAGTAAGAATGCACGTTATTTAGAGCAACAAAAACACATGTAATTCAATATATTATGTGAGTTTAATGCCATACTGCGGAACATTCCAGGCATAACAGTCACATCTTCTTGGAGAGTGTGAACCCTTCAACAGAAAAGTTAGTTAATGGGCATTTTATCACTTTTATTTCTTTCTTTTTGTGCTGGAAAAGAGCTTGAACATGTGAAATGAGTGATTTCCTTGTTGACAATGAAGTCGGTTTGTTTTGATGAATATTAAAGTGGCACAGTCAGTGTCACAATACGCTGCAATTACAGACGCTCGTAAAGTCAAAACAAAGTCACCCGTGCCATTTTGGAGAGAAATCAGCGACACATATTTTTAAACGAGACAAGCCTTGATGTTAATGAGTAAGTGTTGGTAATTATTTGGCTAAGATCCCCTGATGCAGCCGCATATTTACAAGTCAGGGAAACGTCTCCACATCAAACAAACAAACATCAGAGCAGTAATATCTCTTTTTTATCTGATGACTTGAGTCTTAAGATGAATGGCAGTGATATGAGAGAAAGGATACAGTACTACACCATTTATCCTATCGGCAACTACATGTACTTCACTACTTGTACTGTACTAGTACTACAGCAACTACTACGACAACAATGACAAAAAGTACTGCGACAAACACAATTACTACGACAACTATGCGGATTACAACACTGACAACAACAACAATGGCGACCACTACTACAATAACAACAACAACTACAAAACTACAACCACAACAATTACTACTACTTCTACAATTACTACTACTTCTACAATTACTACTACGTCCACAATTACTACTACTTCTACTAATATGTGTGCTGAATCGGAGAGCCATTACAAGCTATCTTCTTATCTATAAACTAATACATTTACCGTATTTTATGGACTATAAGTCGCACTAGAATATAAGTCGCACCAGCCAAAAAATGCTTAATAAAGCAGAAAAAACACATATAAGTTGCATTGGAGTATAAAATGTGGTTGCAAGTGTGAAAATAACAAATAATATCACATATAAGTCGCTCTGGAGTATAAGTATATAAGTATAAATATAAGTCTAAGTCGCGCACCGGCCAAAACTATGAAAAAAGGTGCGACTAACCCATAGTCTGGAAAATACGGTACACAAATAACAGAAAAAGCATGATCATTGTACCATTTATTCATTTATTGATCTTTATTTGTACAGTTAAGATTAAAGACATCATTCTCCAACAAAGGTAACAAGGTAAACACTTGAATTTCCAAACAGACATTTGAGCGTTCATGTTTTTTCCGCACATTTCTCTTTATATTGTTGTGACATTTCACATGTATTATTTGTGTGATTCTCTTTTGTGCGGACGTTGCTCAAAGTGCTGCTGCAGAAAACGTCTCAAAGCAACTGTCTTTTATTAAAAGCGGAGCCGTTGGTGCTGCAGACAGAATTATAAACGCTGTCGACCGTGAAAGAAGAGGTTTTTGAAAAGGTTCAACTCTCAAACATTCTTCTAACTCTCTTTGGCATCGACTAACTTCACGTCCACATCATCATGAACCTTCACCGTGCCAGGACCTGCGGTTGTGATTATGGGTGAAAATAAATAGAATTGAAATCTAATAAACAAAAACAACCTGAACACATGGATGATAAAAGAACAGATCTAACCCCGATATGAAAATAATCACTCAAAACTGAATTAAGACAAAATGAATAATTGAACAAAAAAATAACTTCTGTTTATCATGCAAAACACCTTGATCCATTTTACTTTTGCCATAACAAAACTTAGTTAACACAATTATACTTTATAAATTAACACTTTTTGCTGTTTCTTCAGGGCAAAGCAATGCTTACATTTAAATAAATTAAACATGAGAACACATTTGCATAAAGTTAAACTAATAACAAACGCTGCACTTTAAAACATTAATCAAGACTAAATGTATTAAGACCTTCAGGCCTTTTGTCCCGTGTCCTCAAACTGTGTTAATATACTTTATGTAAGAGCCATTTGTGAGGAAGCGTCCGCCCCCTGCTTCAGTCGCCATGACAAACGCTGTAAGAAGGTGTTATTTAAACGTTTTACTCATTAAGCTGTTTTAGAACGCTAGAGTTCATACATTTGAACGTTATAGAGTTGTTTTCTCATTAAAATGTACATAGCTGATAAATAAATTCAAATAATGCTTTTTTATTCTTACATCACTTGATTAACTGTCAAAAACATCAAAGAACAATAAAAGACAAAGAAAACAAGTAAATGGTCAAACTATCCCTCTGTCCTGACTAAAACAATTAAATGAGTTGGATTTGCTGGTTTGTAGCTCATAATGGAGCGCAGGGTTTACTTTACCACTCGATGGGAAATGCATTAGAGCTTATTTAAACTTATTTAAATCTGACACGCCTTGGGTCATAAAATGGCACAACAAATTGAAGCTGTCTAAAAAAACAACAAAGAAAAACAGTAATTTAACTTTTTTGTCTCTTGACTGCGAACATTTTGTACTTTGTGCCAGTCTTTGTTTCATGTGGATGTGGGCACAGCATAATCACAGAGATATTAACCATAAACCAGGACAAAACAGCAATCTGACTGTACAATTCAGACTTAAACTGTAGACTTTCGATGGCTTTTTCATCCCGTCATTTCTCTTCTATTCCGTTTAAAAGCCGCCAAAAGCAAAAGGCACGATATCACGAGTAAAACGACACGAACCGGGCCAAAGTTTCCTGCTGGTAAATAAACCTTCTGCCTTTTCCCCGCTTCTGTTTGTGTTTGTGAGCGAGTGCCCCTGGTATAACTCCTGTGCAATGTTAATGAGATGTAATGATGCTGTTATAATTGACCTACTGTTGCATGAAGGAGCCATCTACACCACACACACCACACACACAAACACGTGGAGACATCAGACACATACACACACACGTCCGTATCTTACTATTACTATTGGGACCATATTCATCAACCATTTAAACCATTTAACTCTCGACATGCCCACAGGCGACTCCCGTAACCGCCGCACATCCACACCAACCGGAGAGAGAGAGAGAGAGAAAGCATATTTTTCAATCAAAAGAATAATAACATGATTCATGTATCCTGTTGGCATCGTCCCATTATTCTAATTTGACCGACCAAAACCAATTAGACGAGTAAAAGAAAGCAATTGGATTAGAAAAAAGTGGAAGAATATCACTGTATCGCGGTACAGGGCTTTTATTGTGTATTCTCTGTTGTACCTGTGCTGAGATTTCTTGGGTAATTATACTTCCTGCAGTACATTTTTTGAAACATGATTCTAACCGTGTAATTGCATCACCCTGAACATCAACAGTAACATTTCAAATCGTTTAAAAAGTTACTGAGAACAATCGTCCCAATCTTCGCTTTTCTCGCCGTTGTCGCTGCTTCTTTCTAAACCTACGAACAGCAGAACTGCTCTCTTGGCCAAAACTCAGAGATCAAACATATGAATGAGTGAGTTTGGAGAGATGAAGACTGGAGACTTACTTTAGACTGGACTTGACTTGGACTTGGACTTGGATTTGACTTGGACTTGACGCCAAAGACTGTAGACTTATTTTGGACTCGACACGGACTCGACTCGGACTCGACTCGGACTCGACTCGGACTCGACTCGGACTCGACTCGGACTCGACTCGGACTCGGACTCGACTCGGACTCGACTCGGACTCGACTCGGACTCGACTTGGACTCGACTTGGACTCGACTTGGACTTCACTTGGACTTGATGCCAAAGACTGGAGATATGTCGGTGTAATCCCTCATTCGTCCAGGCGTGTTCCATAGTAGAAAAAGCTTCAGTTGTAGTCATCTGGACTCAGTTTGAAAAAATAGACGTTTCGACTCTCATCCAAGAGTCATTGTCAATAAAAGAATTTAGATCGAGAACTCCGATATTAATACTGTTCTGTGGTAAGACCCGCCCATTGGGCGGAGCCTTCCTGAAGTAGAAAGAGTTGTTTGTTTCAACAGAAACTCCCCCCTTGTATCTACCGAGGTAGCCTATTCAGAATCTTAATGGGCTATTAGAATCCTCTTTGTCTTTGTGAGACCCTGGCTCAACCACCCTGAGTACCTGATTAGCATCTAAATGTCCTTGTCCTGGTCCTCTACCTTTCCAGGGGTTCAGTAACCCATTATAAATAACAGGAAGATTAAACCTTAGCCCTCCATTTCTGTTTAAAGAAGGTCTTTCTTTTTTAACAAAAATAGCTTCCTTGACTCCTCTTTCAAACCATCTTTTCTCCCTGCTTAAAACCTTCACCTCACCGTCTTCAAACGAGTGATTAGAGGCTTCAAGATGGAGATGCACGGCGCTCTGTGGTCCTGAACTAGTATTTCTTCTGTGCTGATAAAGCCTCTTGTGTAGAGGCTGTTTCGTCTCACCTATGTAACGTTCTTTACAGCTTTCTTCACTGCATTGGATCGAATAAACTACATTGCTCTGTTTTTGAGTCGGCAACTTGTCCTTAGGTTCACCCTAAGGACAAGTTGCCGACTTGGACTTGACTTGGACTCGACTTGGACTCGACTTGGACTCGGCTTGGACTCGGCTTGGACTCGGCTTGGACTCGGCTTGGACTCGGCTTGGACTTGGACTTGATGCCAAAGACTGGAGACTTATTTTGGACTGGACTTGGACTTGACTTGGACTTGATTTGGACTTGACTTGGACTTGACGCCAAAGACTGGAGACTTACTTTGGACTGGACTTGGGCTTGACTTGGACTTGACTTGGACTCAACTTGGACTCGGCTTGGACTTGGACTTGACTTGGACTTGATGCCAAAGACTGGAGACTTATTTTGGACTTGGACTTGGACTTCACTTGGACTTGATGCCAAGGACTGGAGACTTATTTTGGACTGGACTTGGACTTGACTTGGACTTGACTTGGACTTGATTTGGACTTGACGTGGACTTGACGCCAAAGACTGGAGACTTACTTTGGACTATACTTGGACTTGACTTGGACTTGACTTGGACTCAACCTTGATGCCAAAGACTGGAGACTTATTTTGGACTGGACTTGGACTTCACTTGGACTTCACTTGGACTTGATGCCAAGGACTGGAGACTTATTTTGGACTGGACTTGGACTTGACTTGGACTTGACGCCAAAGACTGGAGACTTACTTTGGACTGGACTTGGGCTTGACTTGGGCTTGACTTGGACTTGACTTGGACTCGGCTTGGACTCGACTTGGACTCGACTTGGACTTGGACTTGACTTGGACTTGATGCCAAAGACTGGAGACTTATTTTGGACTGGACTTGGACTTGACTTGGACTTGACGCCAAAGACTGGAGACTTACTTTGGACTGGACTTGGGCTTGACTTGGACTTGACTTGGACTCGGCTTGGACTTGGACTTCACTTGGACTTGATGCCGAAGACTGGAGACTTACTTTGGACTGGACTTGACTCGGCTTGGTCTCGACTTGGACTTGGACTTGACTTGGACTTGATGCCAAAGACTGGAGACTTACTTTGGACTGGACTTGACTTGGACTTGACTTGGACTTGACTTGGACTTGACTTGGACTTGACTTGTTGGACTTCACTTAGACTTGATGCCAAAGACTGGAGACTTACTTTAGACTTGAAATACTCTGACGAGCATTTTCCATGTGTACATTATACTTTTACAAGTACTACACTGGCAGCAAATATACACACTTTCAGTACTCTTTCCACCACACTTCAAAAAAACACTTCACAGATTTTACTAATGTCACTTCTTTCTCCTTCGAGCGCTACGTAAATCGAATGCATCATTACTGTAGACTGGACCACTGAAAGTCATTTCTTGATTCCTATATTTAAAGTCTATGAGCTGAAATACTTGTAATTAAAGCTTTGACTCAAATCTCAAGTGCATTTTCTCCAACAGCAGTCGAATAACTGTTATAACCCTTTTAACTGGACCTTCTTTTAGCATCCAGAGTCTAAAGCGTGCTCCTTTTAACACCAACGCATCAGGAAATTAGTGAAATTACATAGCGTGAGCGCCGTTTGAAAGGCCGGAGTGAAAGCGGAGCAGAGGGCAGCGGCATTAAACACTGAATAAACACTAAAACACTGTGATGGTGAGACAAGGGTCCAATTTTCTCCGCAGGGGTCCAGCGTGTAGAGTATAATTATAGGAAGACATCGCAGAAGGATTTATGAGTGGAAAACACGAGTAATTACACGCCTACACGTTAGCATTCAGGGACGATTATGTTCACTTCGGTCAATGAG
This sequence comes from Eucyclogobius newberryi, assembly GCF_026437365.1. Lineage (NCBI taxonomy): Eukaryota > Metazoa > Chordata > Actinopteri > Gobiiformes > Gobiidae > Eucyclogobius > Eucyclogobius newberryi. The sequence goes on from NW_027315790.1 coordinate 29,103,248, forward strand.
TGCAATGAAATGTCAATACGAGCGCTTTGTAGAGTGATGAGTGGATGCTTTAAATATGAGATGGATTAGGACGTGGGAGGACTCGTCTCTGTGTTGTTTGTGTTGATTACATTTGAATATACTGTTCAATAAATACATGAAATTACCTCATTGTGACGCCCAATATTGTAATTAGACACAACAGATTCTCATGTTTTTCTTGCTTTTTTTTGACAATTTCTGTGTTGAATATTTATCATAGTTTTACACCAGTCAAGTCGGAATAAGAACTGTTGAAAATGTGTTGCCGTATTTTCCGGAGTATAAGTCGCACCAGCCATAAGATGCATAATAGAGAAGAAAAAACATATATTGCAGTTTGGGGGAAATTTATTTGATAAAATCCAAGACAAGAACAGACATTTCATCTTGAAATGCAGCTTAAAATAATAACAGATGAGAGAACATGGTGAATAGGGGTACGTATGCTAACGCAAACACCTTCAGCTACATGACGTATGCTAACGCTAACACCTTCAGCTACATGACGTATGCTAACGCTAACACCTTCAGCTACATGAGGCACAGACAGAACTGTGGTAAGTGTCTGGTTTGTTAACGTAACATATGAACAGTTATTCAGATAACTATAGCATAAAGAACATGCTAACAAGTTTACCAAAGCATCAGTTTTACCCCAAATCACTAAATCCACTGAATTCTTCTTCCTCTGTGTCACTTTTAAACAACTCCACAAACTCCAGAGGTAGAGGAAGTGCAGATTCTTCTTCTGCGTCGCTTAGAGCATAGAGCGCCCTCTTGAGTTTGTGCAAAAATAACTAATAATATTACATTATAAGTCAATCTGGAGTATAAGTCGCACCCATGAAAAAAGGTGCGAGTTGTAGTCCAGAAAATACGGGTATTTCAGTTCTAAAAAGTAACAATATAGCATTGTCATATGTCACTTCCTGTGCCACCAGAGCATCCCTGCCCCCTTTTAAGTTGAAACCAAAGTGTTGATAAATAGGAGGGAGATAAAAGTTAAAATATTCCCAACGTGTCCGTCCATGGCTGCTGCGTCACCAGTGTCGATATCGTGTTGTATTTTGGGGAAAAGCGATAACATTTTAACAGTGTGTTCCTCTATCTGTTTTTCACCCAAAAGAGGGCGTGGCCGTAGCGCCAGCCCAAAAGTACCCGGGAATGACTGGGCCTGTCCGCACCAAACAAAAACTGACACGAACTTCAACATATTTTCTGTCAACTTAAATCAACAAAAATAAAATGATTCCTCTCAATAAGTGCAATTTTATCCTCTCTAAAGATGTAATTGTTGTCGGTTGAAAGGAATTTAAACCGTGAGATTAATATGACGACAATCCCAAACAAACACTGCAGATTTTCTATTTTGGATATTTCTGTCAAAAATAGTAAATCTGCACCGGCTCTTGTCCACCTAGTGAAATCAAGACAAAAATAATGCAGCATTTTCACCAACTCCTCAATAACTATTCAGTAAAATGAGTAGCTTAACCTTCCATAAACATATTTCTTTCTAAAACATTTAAGATTAAGTGCTTTTACTGCCTCTATAGTGTTCAGTAAATTGCTATAGTGTTAGTGAAGGACCAGCATGAAAGACGCTCAAATCAAACCATTGTAAAGCACTTTCCATACATCTTTACGCTTGTTTCGACAGCATTATTAAGCGCCTCGTCCTCTGAAGTTAGCATTAGCCGCCGGTGGCTCATAAATCACATTTTATCACAGCTTTTACATCCTCACATACAGCACTGTACATGCTTGAGTTTAATAGAGCCTGACTTTTACTGGTCATATAAAGCCAGCGACACATGCTCTGCTCGTTAAATACACGCCTCTAACTCAAGAGCTCAGAGCTTTAAACGTGATTTGATGCCAGGCCAAACAATTTGGACATTTAAAAATGATAACTAAAGGTGTAAAAGTGTCTGCATTGTGTTCTGGCATCGCTCAGAACAACAGCGAGACCAAGAGCTGCACGAAATCAGGACCAGACCAGGACCTAAGCCTCTCCGACACAAGAACTGCACTAAACCAGAACTAAACCAGGTCTAATCCAGCTCTAATCCAGCTCTAAATCAGGTCTAAATCACCATGGATACGACGCACTTTTCTGCTTCTAACTCACATGATATTTTCTAGCTATATAACGTCTATATGACAGGTTCACATGTTTTTCTAATTATCACGTTATATAATATACACATAACAGCTATTTGAATACTTGCTTATATTTTCTTACCACTTCTTCTTTCAAAACCTCTTTAGCCCATGGTTTAGCATTAGCATTAGCATTCTTGTTGACTTGCTTCAGCTGGAACGTTCCAGTGGGAAATAACCGACTCCCCAGTGTCTGGAGCGCAGTATCAGGATCACTCCGGCTGCGGGCTCGGGTTATGATTTGCGTGTCTTGTTAATTAAATGTCCTGAATAAAACATTCATTTATAATAATCTAGTATTTCATTAACCTGTCAGTGGTCATCAAATTCTACCTGATTGGTTCAAATGTGAAACAGGCGAGACGTTCATATGGAAGGCAGGAGCAGTTGTGAATATTTGATGCTCTGAGAAGGACACAGAGGAGACTCAGCGGTGTCCATGCTAATCTCGCCTCATTTGCATATTAAAAGGCGAGTCAGATGGAGTCATATATATGCTGCTTTATCCCGAGTGTCGCCCGCTCGCTCCCGCTGAGGTCAGGGCCCGGAGAGGGACATGTGAGAGAGAACGCTCCCCACCAGGACTGAGGAAGATCCATTTTATTCTGCCACAATTATGATCAAAAATATATGGAATTTTCAACATAAAATAATGGATTTGTCTAAAATATGATGTGGTCTTGTAGTTCTGAAATATTGTAAAACGTGAATGTCGATGCTGTTTTTTTTTAATTGATTTGGGTCTAATCTGGGCATCTCCTGATTTATAATAAAAGATGGCTGAAGTCACAGATGCCCTGGGGCTGACTGACAGAAACGTGGCTTCTGTATGTTGATCAAGTTGTATTACCTTTTCCATTTAATCAGTTTAATCAGTTTGATCCAAAGGGAAATTATGTTTTAATGATCTATTTAAAGGAACTTTACCCATTTTTTTTCATGTAATAATGTAACGCTCGTTTTGAACAGCATATATATATATATATATATATATATATATATATATATATATATATATATATATATATATATATATTTTCAGGGGAAATATGTCCATTGTGCACCCTTTTTGCCTCTTTGTAAAGCGTTTTATTCTAACACAATACAAATCAGGTCCAACACCTTGAAATGTATGTTTATTCCACATGAAATATTTGAAGGGAAAAAGGTGACATCATATAATTAAAGGGTCAACATTTTCATTTCTTTAAGTCTTTTGCAAAATCAATAACGCTTCAATTTACATAAAACAGATGGTGAAAAATATAACATCATGTTCCATTACAGTCAACATTTCTTAGGTGCAGCAAAAATGAGAAAATGTAATTACTTTTCTCGAAATGCTTATTAACTCCGATTACATGTGATTATTTAACGTCTCCATCTGGACTGGACCAAACGCTCTGCGCAGACGTCGCTCTGACACAAACTATAACATGCCACAGAACGAGACATTTGTGTCACAATGTTGGAATAATAATATGCAGTAAATGTGTAAAACTGTCTCTGGGACTGGATCTGTGTGTGTAAGGCAAAGACTCCCAGGGCACACGAGTGAATGAGATGGAAATAGATTTAAAAAACAGTGGTTGTTGTTAACATTTAGGTTGGCTAGCTGTAAAAGAAGATCACTTTAGATCAGACCTGGGCATTTGAGGCCCCAGGGGCAAAACGTGGCCCTCGGCATGTTTTAATCCGGCCCCTAGAAGATTTTAGTTTCTATTTTTTAACTGTCTGTAACATCTGTCTGCACTTGTATCCTTAATAAAGATGAAATGAATTAATAGATTCAATAGCCTATATTTGACAGAAAAGTGATATTTTGTTTGATATTTAGTTAATTAATTAATGTATTTCTTTTCACTCCAATGATCGCGGGCCGGCCCTCCGCTACCTGCCTGCATTCGAATATGGCCCTCGGAGGAGAACAATCGCCCACCCCTGTTTTAGAGACTTTAAAACACACACAAGACCCATTTTCAACCGCACAAATCAGCTCGACTGTTGCAATTCCAACTAAATAAGTTCTTTATGGACAGATTGTGTAAAAAAAACAAAGCACTTGAGTAACAGAGCTTCAGACAGAGCAGTACTTTCAGTAAACGTGATACTTTTGACCAAAATCCATGGATAAAGACCTGGAGAAGGGTCCTCGCTGGGCACTACACACTACGGTCTCACAATTACTCCAATGAAGTATTGTTTAAGCACTAAATGTATGTCTTAACACTTATATTTCTTACTCGTATCCTTACTGTACTGAACATATCCTTCGTGGATGCATTTTTCTCTCATATTCCGGCGGCGTCAGCGCTTTACGTGAGCGGTGAACAGGTTTACTTTTGAATACATTTGTGTGCGCCGTGTCGAGACCACACGGGAGGCTCGTTCACACACACAAAGCCGAGTCGACAGGTCCGCGAGAGAGAGCGAGAGTCCGGCACCTTTTCAAGAGCCAAACGTCAGAAAACGTCTTTGAGAGGCGCGGGTTCAGCCCGAGTCTCACAACAGGAGCCGAGGAGACAACAAATGCACTCCTGGAAACTCACCAGCAGAGAAACAGAGAGACTGTGCATATGAACGGTGTGAATATGTAAAGATGCACTGTTGGGTAAAAGCTCTGTCCTGGAGGAGGAGGAGGAGAAGGAGGAGGAGAAGGAGAAGGAGAAGGAGAAGGAGAAGGAGAAGGAGGAGAAGGAGAAGGAGAAGGAGAAGGAGAAGGAGAAGAACTTTAATTTCATTTAAGTCTCTTGCAAGGAAGATATGATATCTACTGTTAGAGTTATGATTATTGTGGGAAAACACATCACAATTTAACAATTAATCGCGATTACCGTTATTTCCGGACTATAAGTTGCACCTTTGGTCATAGTTTTATGTTATATTTCCTAAAGTGTGTGACCAGTTTTACAAAATTTAACTTTCTGAAAGAAAGAAAAAAGTTAAATAAAGTCATTTACATTTACAATTACAAATATTATCTTTTGGTGCTTACAATTATATTGCTGTTGGTTTGTTTCATTTACACGTTTGAATAATTATAATTCGCTCTTTGCTGATAAGTTTTTGCTCCTCTGTGTTTTTACAGTCCAAAACCGCTTCACCAAACTCATTCTCATCATTTCATTTTCATTGCTGCCACTAAAAATCTCGTCTCAATAAGAGACAGAAATTCTTAAAAATATCTGGTAAAACATCGTACATGAAGTTAAATGTTACTCCAGGTATATTTTTGATGAGGGAACAATCATAAAACATGGCTAAAATATACAAAAAATAAAAAAAGAAGTACATTTTGCTTAATACAGTGTGTGTCTTTTCAATTTGAAGGGAATATTCAATGTTCTGTGCAAAAAATATTTCTTGCAAAACTATATCTCGCAGGAGCATGTGGCGTGGTTCAATTCTGTGACTTGCTCTGGGACTGAAACACACACCAACAGCAGAGTGAAGCAGCACCATGTTCTTCCATTTAATTGGACGTTTTCTATCCAAAATTAGAGTTGGCATTTGTAACTGTTCCCGTTGGACTAACTCTGACTCTCGTGTTTGTAAAGTGTCCACAGTCTGAGTCCCCAAAGTTTAAGTACGAAGAGCGAGGGCCAATGTCCAAAGAAAAGAGTGTGAGAAGACGAGGCAGAGGCTGAGGAGGCTGAGGAGGCTGAGGAGGATGAGGAGGATGAGGAGAATGAGGAGGATGAGGAGGATGAAGAGACTGAGGAGGCTGAGGAGGATGAGGAGGCTGAGGAGGCTGAGGAGGATGAGGAGGATGAGGAGAATGAGGAGGATGAGGAGGATGAGGAGGATGAGGAGGATGAGGAGAATGAGGAGGATGAGGAGGATGAGGAGGATGAAGAGACTGAGGAGGATGAGGAGGCTGAGGAGGATGAGGAGGATGAGGAGAATGAGGAGGATGAGGAGGATGAGGAGGATGAAGAGACTGAGGAGGATGAGGAGGCTGAGGAGGCTGAGGAGGATGAGGAGGCTGAGGAGAATAATAATAATAATAATAATAATAATAATAATAACTTTTATTTATATAGCGCTTTTCAGTGACCCAAAGATGCTGAACATAATAAAAAAGGGGGGGGGGTATTTACAGACAGGGGGGACAACACGTACAGAACACATTAATATACAGATAAAATGAACAAGACAGAAGAAGTAGAGAGAAAAAGATGGGGATGTAACAGGGGGTAGAAGAGTAGGCAATGGGGTAGAGGAGGCTAGGGGTAGGGGAGGTCATAGGCTTGGGTGAAGAGGTATGTTTTTAGGCGGGATTTGAATGTTGTGAGTGAGGGAGAGTGGCGGACAGGTTGGGGGAGGGAGTTCCAGAGTCGGGGTGCTGAATGAGGAGGCTGAGGAGGATGAGGAGGATGAGGAGGCTGAAGAGGCTGAGGAGGCTGAGGAGGATGAGGAGGCTGAGGAGGATGAAGAGACTGAGGAGGGCTGAGGAGGATGAAGAGACTGAGGAGGGCTGAGGAGGATGAAGGAACTGAGGAGGCTGAGGAGGATGAGGAGGCTGAGGAGGCTGAGGAGGCTGAGGAGGATGAGGAGGATGAGGAGGCTGAGGACGATGAGGAGGAGAGGAGGATGAGAAGGATGAAGAGGCTGAGGAGGCTGAGGAGGATGAGGAGGATGAGGATACTGAGGAGGATGAGGAGGATGAGGAGGCTGAGGAGGATGAGGAGGATGAGGAGGATGAGGAGGCTGAGGAGGATGAGGAGGATGAGGAGGATGAGGAGGATGAGGAGGCTGAGGAGGATGAGGAGGATGAGGAGGCTGAGGAGGATGAGGAGGCTGAGGAGGATGAGGAGGCTGAGGAAGATGAAGAGACTGAGGAGGCTGAGGAGGATGAGGAGGATGAGGAGGATGAAGAGACTGAGGAGGATGAGGAGGATGAGGAGGATGAGGAGGATGAGGAGGATGAAGAGACTGAGGAGGCTGAGGAGGATGAGGAGACTGAGGAGGCTGAGGAGGATGAGGAGGCTGAGGAGGATGAGGAGGATGAGGAGGCTGAGGAGGATGAGGAGGCTGAGGAGGATGAGGAGGCTGAGGAGGATGAGGAGGATGAGGAGGATGAAGAGACTGAGGAGGCTGAGGAGGATGAGGAGGATGAGGAGGCTGAGGAGGATGAGGAGGATGAGGAGGATGAAGAGACTGAGGAGGCTGAGGAGGATGAAGGAACTGAGGAGGCTGAGGAGGCTGAGGAGGATGAGGAGGATGAGGAGGATGAAGAGACTGAGGAGGATGAGGAGGATGAAGAAGATGAGGAGGCTGAGGAGGATGAGGAGGATGAGGAGGCTGAGGAGGATGAGGAGGATGAAGAAGATGAGGAGGCTGAGGAGGATGAGGAGGATGAAGAAGATGAGGAGGCTGAGGAGGATGAGGAGGATGAAGAAGATGAGGAGGCTGAGGAGGATGAGGAGGATGAAGAAGATGAGGAGGCTGAGGAGGATGAGGAGGATGAAGAAGATGAGGAGGCTGAGGAGGATGAAGAAGATGAGGAGGCTGAGGAGGATGAGGAGGATGAAGAAGATGAGGAGGCTGAGGAGGATGAGGAGGATGAAGAAGATGAGGAGGCTGAGGAGGATGAAGAAGATGAGGAGGCTGAGGAGGATGAGGAGGATGAAGAAGATGAGGAGGCTGAGGAGGATGAAGAGGATGAGGAGGATGAGGAGGATGAAGAAGATGAGGAGGCTGAGGAGGATGAGGAGGATGAGGAGGATGAGGAGGATGAAGAAGATGAGGAGGCTGAGGAGGATGAGGAGGATGAAGAAGATGAGGAGGCTGAGGAGGATGAGGAGGATGAGGAGGATGAAGAAGATGAGGAGGCTGAGGAGGATGAAGAAGATGAGGAGGCTGAGGAGGATGAGGAGGATGAAGAAGATGAGGAGGCTGAGGAGGATGAGGAGGATGAGGAGGATGAAGAAGATGAGGAGGCTGAGGAGGATGAAGAAGATGAGGAGGATGAGGAGGATGAGGAGGATGAAGAAGATGAGGAGGCTGAGGAGGATGAAGAAGATGAGGAGGATGAGGAGGATGAGGAGGATGAAGAAGATGAGGAGGCTGAGGAGGATGAAGAAGATGAGGAGGCTGAGGAGGATGAGGAGGATGAAGAAGATGAGGAGGCTGAGGAGGATGAGGAGGATGAGGAGGATGAGGAGGATGAAGAAGATGAGGAGGCTGAGGAGGATGAGGAGGATGAGGAGGATGAGGAGGATGAAGAAGATGAGGAGGCTGAGGCATTCATGTATTTAACTCCAGTTCCAGCGCTCACAAACCCTTTGGCACATTTATTAATGTATTTATTCAGCTTTATTTAACATTTGTTCACATTATTCAAGTGAGACACAGTTGCACCACTGAAAATACAAACATATAATAATGTATTAAATGCAGACAGCGCACAGGAGTCTGATTTTGTGCTCTTTTTTACAGTATGGAGAGGACTATATTCAGTGTGTTAATAAATCCTGGGCAAAATGTTTGAAAGAGCAATAACAAGCTGTTTATTAAACTATTTTTAACAATATTACATAATGCTAAGGGAACTTATTTCAGAGCGTTACTGAAAAGGTTCATAACTAATCATATTATGAATCTAATCACAACAGATTTTTGCTGTTGCCCCTGTTGCTCCTGTTGCTCCTGTTGCCCCTGTTGCCCCTGTTGCCCCTGTTTCCCCTGTTGCCCCTGTGGCTCCTGTTGCCCCTGTTTCCCCTGTTGCTCCTGTTGCCCCTGTTGCCCCTGTGGCTCCTGTTGCTCCTGTTGCCCCTGCTGCTCCTGTTGCCCCTGCTGCTCCCGTTGCCCCTGTTGCTCCCGTTGCTCCTGTTGCCCCTGTTGGCCCTGTTGCCCCTGCTGCTCCCGTTGCCCCTGTTGCTCCCGTTGCCCCTGCTGCTCCCGTTGCCCCTGTTGCCCCTGTTGCCCCTGTTGCTCCTGTTGCTCCTGTTGCCCCTGTTGGCCCTGTTGCTCCTGTTGCTCCTGTTGCTCCTGTTGCTCCTGTTGCCCCTGGTGCTCCTGTTGCCCCTGTGGCTCCTGTTGCTCCTGTTGCTCCTGTTGCCCCTGCTGCTCCTGTTGCCCCTGCTGCTCCCGTTGCCCCTGTTGCTCCCGTTGCTCCTGTTGCCCCTGTTGGCCCTGTTGCCCCTGCTGCTCCCGTTGCCCCTGTTGCTCCCGTTGCTCCTGTTGCTCCTGTTGCTCCTGTTGCCCCTGTTGCCCCTGTTGCCCCTGTTGCTCCTGTTGCTCCTGTTGCCCCTGTTGGCCCTGTTGCTCCTGTTGCTCCTGTTGCCCCTGGTGCTCCTGTTGCTCCTGTGGCTCCTGTGGCTCCTGTGGCTCCTGTTGCTCCTGTTGCTCCTGTTGCTCCTGTTGCTCCTGTTGCCCCTGCTGCTCCTGTTGCCCCTGTTGCTCCTGTTGCTCCTGTTGCCCCTGTTGGCCCTGTTGGCCCTGTTGGCCCTGTTGCCCCTGTTGCCCCTGCTGCTCCCGTTGCCCCTGTTGCTCCCGTTGCCCCTGTTGCCCCTGTTGCTCCTGTTGCTCCTGTTGCTCCTGTTGCTCCTGTTGCTCCTGTTGCTCCTGTTGCTCCTGTTGCTCCTGTTGCCCCTGTTGCCCCTGTGGCTCCTGTTGCTCCTGTTGCTCCTGTTGCCCCTGTTGCCCCTGTTTCCCCTGTTGCCCCTGTTGCTCCTGTTGCCCCTGTTTCCCCTGTTGCCCCTGTTGCCCCTGTTGCCCCTGTGGCTCCTGTTGCTCCTGTTGCCCCTGTTGCTCCTGTTGCTCCTGTTGCTCCTGTTGCCCCTGCTGCTCCTGTTGCCCCTGCTGCTCCCGTTGCCCCTGTTGCTCCCGTTGCTCCCGTTGCCCCTGTTGGCCCTGTTGCCCCTGTTGCCCCTGCTGCTCCCGTTGCCCCTGTTGCTCCCGTTGCCCCTGCTGCTCCCGTTGCCCCTGTTGCTCCCGTTGCTCCTGTTGCTCCTGTTGCTCCTGTTGCCCCTGTTGCCCCTGTTGCTCCTGTTGCTCCTGTTGCCCCTGTTGGCCCTGTTGCTCCTGTTGCTCCTGTTGCTCCTGTTGCCCCTGGTGCTCCTGTTGCTCCTGTGGCTCCTGTGGCTCCTGTTGCTCCTGTTGCTCCTGTTGCTCCTGTTGCTCCTGTTGCCCCTGCTGCTCCTGTTGCCCCTGTTGCTCCTGTTGCTCCTGTTGCCCCTGTTGGCCCTGTTGGCCCTGTTGGCCCTGTTGCCCCTGTTGGCCCTGTTGCTCCTGTTGCTCCTGTTGCTCCTGTTGCTCCTGTTGCTCCTGTTGCCCCTGCTGCTCCCGTTGCCCCTGTTGCTCCTGTTGCTCCTGTTGCCCCTGTTGGCCCTGTTGCCCCTGCTGCTCCCGTTGCCCCTGTTGCTCCTGTTGCTCCTGTTGCTCCTGTTGCCCCTGTTGCCCCTGTTGCCCCTGTTGCTCCTGTTGCTCCTGTTGCCCCTGTTGGCCCTGTTGCCCCTGCTGCTCCCGTTGCTCCTGTTGCCCCTGCTGCTCCCGTTGCTCCCGTTGCTCCCGTTGCTCCCGTTGCTCCCGTTGCTCCCGTTGCTCCCGTTGCTCCCGTTGCTCCCGTTGCTCCTGTTGCTCCTGTTGCTCCTGCAGTTGGGATGCTTTGAGATGCTGTGATTCATGAGCCAAGATGTCTCCCCAGATTTGGCTGGGGGCGGAGCTGTTGCCGGGTGTTGACCATAAATCAGGACGATGTGATTTAGAACACGAAGATGAAACAACAGTGTCAGGAGCAGAACCGCTGAGTCCAGGTTTGGAAACTAGACATCGAAAGCAGATGACCATTCATACCTTTCAGTCCAGTTGATCATTAATAAAGTAAATAATACATGTCTTTGCTATTTTTGCTCTTGTTTTTAACGAGAAAAAGCCAGATTAGGTTCGACACTTAGTTATAGAAATGATTTTGTTTAATTTTGTTATTTCGGTCAACTGGACAATCCAGCTTCCTTTTTATGTGACATTTGAGATTTTTTTTATTCAAAAGATATAATATGTATTTTTAAATTGTTCATTGCTATGGCAATGGCCCCAATTTCTCATCATTCTGACACCGAACTAAACAATCAAAACCCACATGTGCCGCTCAATGTGAGCGTGGACATGTGTTGGTATGTCAGGAGGAGGTGCGTGTCAGGTGAGTGACAGGTGAGTGACAGGTGAGTGACAGATGATTATGAGGCAGGCCATATGCGCTGGATTGCTCAGAATGGCCAGGGTAAAGAAAATGTGATAACATTTTTATAAAACACAGGCCCTGAAAGGTTTGCATCCTCACGTTTACCTACAGCTCAAAACTGACTGGAAATAAAGCTTTAAGCTGAATCCATGTTCACTTCATGGTCACTTCATGGTCACTTCATGGTCACTTCATGTTCACTTCATGGTCAATCCATGGTCACTTCAGGGTCACTTCATGGTCACTTCATGTTCACTTCATGGTCACTTCATGTTCACTTCATGGTCACTTCATGGTCGCTTCATGATCACTTCATGATCACTCCATGTTCACTCCATGTTCACTTCATGGTCACTTCATGGTCACTTCATGGTCACTTCATGTTCACTTCATGGTCACTTCATGGTCAATCCATGGTCACTTCATGGTCACTTCATGGTCAATCCATGGTCACTTCAGGGTCACTTCATGATCACTTCATGGTCACTTCATGTTCACTTCAGGGTCACTTTATGGTCACTTCATGGTCACTTCATGGTCACTACATGGTCACTTCATGGTCACTTCATGATCACTCCATGGTCACTCCATGTTCACTCCATGTTCACTTCATGGTCACTTCATGGTCACTTCATGGTCACTTCATGTTCACTTCATGGTCAATCCATGGTCACTTCAGGGTCACTTCATGATCACTTCATGGTCACTTCATGTTCACTTCATGGTCACTTCATGTTCACTTCATGATCACTTCATGGTCACTTCATGTTCACTTCAGGGTCACTTTATGTTCACTTCATGATCACTTCATGGTCACTTCATGTTCACTTCAGGGTCACTTTATGGTCACTTCATGGTCACTTCATGGTCACTTCATGGTCACTACATGGTCACTTCATGGTCACTTCATGATCACTTCATGATCACTCCATGGTCACTCCATGTTCACTTCATGGTCACTTCATGGTCACTTCATGTTCACTTCATGGTCACTTCATGGTCACTTCATGGTCACTTCATGGTCACTTCATGATCACTTCATGATCACTCCATGGTCACTCCATGTTCACTTCATGGTCACTTCATGGTCACTTCATGGTCACTTCATGGTCAATCCATGGTCACTTCATGGTCACTTCATGTTCACTTCATGGTCAATCCATGGTCACTTCAGGGTCACTTCATGATCACTTCATGGTCACTTCATGTTCACTTCAGGGTCACTTTATGGTCACTTCATGGTCACTTCATGGTCACTGCATGGTCACTTCATGGTCACTTCATGATCACTCCATGGTCACTCCATGTTCACTCCATGTTCACTTCATGGTCACTTCATGGTCACTTCATGGTCACATCATGTTCACTTCAGGGTCACTTCATGGTCACTTCATGGTCACTTCATGTTCACTTCATGGTCAATCCATGGTCACTTCATGGTCACTTCATGTTCACTTCATGGTCAATCCATGGTCACTTCAGGGTCACTTCATGGTCACTTCATGATCACTCCATGGTCACTTCATGGTCACTACATGGTCACTTCATGGTCACTTCATGGTCACTTCATGATCACTCCATGGTCACTTCATGGTCACTTCATGGTCATTTCATGGTCACTTCATGATCACTTCATGGTCACTTCATGGTCACTTCATGGTCACTTCATGTTCACTTCATTGTCACTTCATGGTCACTTCATGTTCATTTCATGGTCACTTCATGTTCACTTCATGGTCACTTCATGGTCACTTCATGGTCACTTCATGTTCACTTCATGGTCACTTCATGTTCACTTCATGGTCAATCCATGGTCACTTCAGGGTCACTTCATGGTCACTTCATGGTCACTTCATGTTCACTTCATGGTCACTTCATGGTCACTTCATGGTCACGTCACAGTCCGTTTGTGTTCACAAATCAAACCAATCACGACAAAGCTTGATTCAACCGGACCAGAGTTCACCTCTTTGCACTCTTCATTTCTTTCTTTGAGGCACAAAACACTCACCAAAGCGAGAGAAACGGCAACAATTTCATTCATTTTCGACACACAAAAAAACACCTGTAATTGAATAAATGCAAGACAGAGAAGTTTAAGTCTAAACTAGTGCTCTTTAACCAAGCTGGAACCAGTGCTCGTTCTGAACTTCTAACTAGTTCCAGCTGAGCCAGAAATGACCAAACTAAAGATAAAAGTTACATATCATTGTAAGCACTGACACAAAGTCAGTCTTAGGTGAAATACAGCCAAAACAAGAGAGGGACATTAGGAGAAAAACAACCATTTGGTAACTACTGACTGGTAAACAATGTGTTTCTATGGCCACAAAGACTTGCTCTTTTTTTGGCAGCACAGAACCACCAGCACCGGCCCAGACGCAACCCCAGACGCCGCCTCTCGGAGGGGCACAGTTCTGTACTCATGGGCCTCACGCTGAACACGTCAGAGTGAATACATGTATATTATTACTGACACGCTCTTTGTTGGAGCGTGTTCTGGTCGGGACAGTGAACAGCCTGTCCGTCCATCAGGCTCCATTTGGCCCCGCGCTCGTCTCTTGTTTCAAATCAAACCTGGCATTCATTTGGCTCGTCACTGTCTGCTCAACGCGCTCCACGTTTACTGCGAGTGTCACTTTTCCCCGCTCCGACCCGGACATCTGAATGCACCGCAGCAGCGCCGCGGCGAGGGCAGATGGCCGTGTGCGGCGCGCGCTGCATATTAACTCTTAGATTGCTACATTTGCATGAATTATTTGACTGAGAATAGTTTTTTTAAAGACACAATCTGCTTTGCTATAATTCTTCTTGGCAGTCGGAACAAATACACACGCGACCGGGGAGCGTTTTGTTTTTTGAAATATAGAACTAAAAATCAGTAAATCAACACGAGCTTTGTAACGACAAGCACAAAGAGCCATAACTGCAGCAGCGCAAAGGAAATCTATGGAAATACGTGTAACACTCACTTAAAATAATACGCATTTGACTGTCAGAAATGACTAAGTTCGGCCACAGGAGCTTGTGGGGAAAAAAAAGTAACACAGGAGGACGTTGTAGTATAAATTGTATTAATATAAATAAATATAAACAAATATTCAAAACAACAAAAAAGGTTCCCAGCAAAGTTCTGTTCCTTTGGGTGCTTAAGTTCAGTTTGTAGGATCTCAAAAAAAGGTGAATATATTCCGAGTGAAACGAAAAAAATATTCCAACTTAGGGTGTCCGTATCCGGGGAAAAAACAAAGAGTGATCCTACCAGATTCTTAGGTCACATGGGTCGCTCGCCACCTCTTGCAGAGGATAAGAATCAGGGGGTGTCAGGGGGGGGAAAAAAACCTGACCTATAAAACAGAGGTCTAGTAAAAAGATCCACATAACATACATATACATATACATATACATATACATATACATATACACATATTTCATAATTACAATCAATAACAATGTTTGACCATTATCTTAATATTCAAATCGAGTTGATTAAAAAAGCAAAGTTAATTAAATGTAATTCATTCATGGAAAATCAAATTCAGCTTCATTCACATTTCTTAACGTTCGTTCTTAATGTTCATTCACAAATGTTGCGCAACAATCAATCTAAACAACGGGGAAAGTTTGCCGCGGGAAAGGCGGAAGTAAATTTGCCGCGGTAAAACGCGGAAGTAACTAAAACATCAAACATCTAAACAACAACGAAAGCAAATACATTTAAACAAAGCGGTTCAATTTGGTGTAGTTGTAGTTCACTCACCATTGAGTCTTGGAATGATCTGTAACCGCTTCAGTTAGTTTCGAGACGTTTAACAGTTCATAACCATACGTTTTCAGTCCACAGCCGGAGCAGGAAGCGGAAATGGCTTGGTGGTTCGGCCATTTTCATACTAGCGCCCCTTGTGGTTGGGCCAATGAAAGTGTATGAGGGGGCAATATCAATCATTTAGAACCGGATTTGAGACATGGGTTACAGGGTCCCCCCCCTGATCTCATGTACGTCCCCGTACATGGACTGGACTGACAGCTGTCAGATGGATGGCCAGGAGAGTGTTGATAACCAATATCCTCCTCAGGCACGGCAATTGAAAACACTTTTCCAAGTCCATCAAATAGTGATTGTATGCTTTTCAGAATTGGATGGCCCAGATGGCTGTAGTGTAGTCTGTCTGGTGGGCGTCTTGCTCTTGTTGAGCTTCTTTTTGGTTGTTCCGGGGTGAATGTTTCAGACTCAGGACCAGAAGGTAGGGTCTGCACTGAATGTGGTGAGTCAGGTTCAGAGTCAGGTTCAGAGCCAGAGTCAGCAATTGAGTTCTCACTTTCAGGGTCTGGAGGGTTTGTTTCAGGATCTATTGGTTCTTGCTGAATATCAGTGCAGTGTTCAACTTGGGCAAGAATTTCTGTTTCAGTGTCTGATGAATGTTCTGGCAGTTCTGATATTGGATCTTGAATTTCAGGAACAATTTTTTCGGTAGGAATGTTCAAGGTAGTTATAAATCGTGTAGGCTCTGAGTAAGGTAAGTTGTACCAATTGGTTGGCAGTATTTCTTCATCGGATAGTGGTTCATCTTCAGCAATTTCAGTGTCTGTCGTTAGATGTACTGGCGGTTTTACTGTTCTTTTGGCATGTGATGGCTGGACTTGAGCTGTGACAGGTAGGTATCCACAAGGCAAAAGTAGGTCTCGATGGAGTGTTCTTAATGGTTTGTCGGCGTGTTCAAGACGTACGGTGTATACAGGTAAATTTGTAGCCTTCTTCACCACCACATATGGTTCCGATTCCCATTTGTCTGCAATTTTGTGTTTTCCTCTAAGTCTGACGTTCCGGACAAGAACTCGATCTCCCACTTCAAGTTCAGATGCAATGACTTTTTGGTCGAAGCGTCTCTTATTCTTCAGCATACTTTTACTTGCATTCTCTGAAGCCAATTGGTAACTTTTTTCCAGATGTAATTTTAGCTTCTGAACATATTCAGAGTGATTCAGACTGGATTTGGACACAGG
The DNA here is from genome assembly GCF_026437365.1 of Eucyclogobius newberryi. NCBI lineage: Eukaryota > Metazoa > Chordata > Actinopteri > Gobiiformes > Gobiidae > Eucyclogobius > Eucyclogobius newberryi. The sequence goes on from NW_027315790.1 coordinate 29,119,623, forward strand.
CAGGCCAAATATTAGATCTATTGGGAGTCGTGGTTGGCGACCAAACATTAGTTCATATGGGGTGAATCCAGTAGTGTCGTTTTTAGTGCAATTGTAAGCATGAACAAGTGGTTTTACAAAGTCTTTCCAATGAGTTTTTTCCTGTTCTGCCAGCGTACCAAGCATGTCCAGTAATGTTCTATTGAATCTTTCGACGGGGTTTCCTCTTGGGTGATATGGTGTAGTTCTTATTTTGTGAATGCCAGCCAGTGAACAGAGTTCTTTTATTGTTCGTGATTCAAAATCTGGTCCTTGGTCGCTGTGAATTTTCTGTGGAATCCCATAGTGCACAAAGAAATTTTCCCAGAGACTTTTGGCTACAGTTCTCGCCTTCTGATTCGGAGTTGGTATGGCAAGGGCGTATTTAGTAAAATGATCCGTTATGACCAGAATGTCTTTGATTTTGCTTTTATCAGGTTCCAATGTCAGAAAATCAATACAAACAAGTTCAAGTGGTTGGGAAGTTCTGATATTCACCAGTGGTGCAGCCTTTTCTGGTAGTGTTTTGCGTTTTATGCATCTCTCACATGTCTTCACCTTGGTCTGTACATCGTTGGCCATCCGTGGCCAATAAAAACGGTTCCGGACCAGATCCAAGGTACGTTCAATGCCCATGTGGCCCATCTGATCATGTAGGCTGAACAAAACATACGCACGACATTCATGGGGAAGCACAAGCTGATGTTGGAGCTGGTTGCCAAGTTGCCTTCTCCGTACGAGGACGTTGTTATGGAGCTCCAAACGATTTAGGTCCCGTAATAGGAGCGGCAGCTCTGGCAGTTGTTCCCTCAAGGAAGGTGGTGGTGATTCGCCAGTCTCCAATTGTGCTATCACGTGTCTGAGAATAGGATCCGCGCGTTGCTTGTCAGCTATGTCAGATGTGCTCAAGTGAGGATCCAAAGAGGAAGTAAACTGCTCGTCAGCAGTGAAACTATCTGGAAGGCTGTCAGTGGACATAGACAAGGAATGAACGAGAGCATAATCAGGAGCACTACAGATTAGTTGTCTGTCAGAAAGAGCTTGTACAGTATGTTGATCAATTGTTATGACGTTGGGGCATTCGAGATGTTGCTCAGCAAATCTGAGAATTCTGTCCTGTTCTTTTTGTGACATTAGGTCATTTGAGGGTTTTCCATGGGGTCTGCGTGAAAGTCCGTCTGCATCAGCATTTTGTTTTCCAGCCCGGTACGTGATCTTGAAGGAATATGTTGATAGAGCAGATAACCAGCGGTAGCTTGTGGCATCCAGTTTTGCTGAAGTGAGGAGATAAGTTAAAGGATTGCTGTCAGTCACAACAGTGAAAGAGGTACCATACAGGTAATCACTGAATTTTTCAGTGACAGCCCATTTGAGAGCCAGAAACTCCAGCTTGTGGGCTGGGTATCTTGACTCACTCCGGGACAACCCCCTACTGGCGTAGGCAATCACCCTTTTTTCTCCTTTCTGCTCTTGGTACAGTACAGCACCGAGCCCGATGGAACTGGCGTCAGTGTGTAACAGGTAGGGCTTCCTTGGGTCAGCGAAAGCAAGAACTGGGGCAGAGGTTAATTTTTCCTTAATTTTTTCAAATGCTTCTTGGCACGCAGATGTCCAACGGCCTCCAAATAGCTCTTTCGGATTAAGGTAGTTATCTGGCTTGATCAAGGCCTTCAGTTTCTTTTGGGACGGTGGATATCCAGAGGTAAGTTCATGAAGTGGCTTCACAATGTTTGAGTAGCCTTGCACAAATCTTCTGTAATAACCAGAAAATCCCAAAAATGATCGGAGTTCTTTTAAGTTCTTAGGAATTGGCCATGATCTCAAGGCTTCAGTTTTCTGCGGATCAGTTTCAACACCGTTTCGGGACACAACATGGCCGAGGTAACGGACAGAGGTTTGGAAAAAGATGCATTTTTCGACAGAGAGTTTAAGTCCAAAGTCTTTCAGCCGGTTTAGGACTTTCATAAGTCGTTCCTCATGTTGCTCCAAGGTTGGTGCAAAAACAATGAGGTCATCAATAAACACCAGTACCTCTTTGAGATTCATCTCCCCAACGCATTTTTCCATTAAGCGTTGAAATGTAGATGGAGCATTGGTGACCCCTTGAGGCATCCGATTGAATTCCCAAAATCCTAGTGGGCAGACAAAAGCAGTTTTATCCTTGTCCTTTTCATCCATTTCGATTTGATAATATCCGGACTTTAGGTCCAAAACAGAAAACCATTGAGATCCTGTGAGTGCTGTGAATGTGTCTTCAAGCTTGGGAAGAGCGTAGGCATCCTTTATGGTTTGTAGGTTAAGTTTTCTGTAGTCAATGCAGAGTCGGACACTGCCATTCTTCTTTCTCACGACTACTATCGGTGAGGCAAAAGGTGACTCCGATTCTCTTATTACTCCTGATTCTGACAATTCTTGAAGATGCTTTCTCACAGCATCAATATCTTGAGGATGTATGGGTCGAGGTCTCTGTTTGAATGGCGTTGAATCAAGCAGCTTTATTTGATGTTTTACTCTGTTGGTTCTACCAAAGTCTAAATCATGTCTTGCAAAAACATCCGGGATACTATTAAGTTTTTTGATTATTCTGTTCTTCCACTCAGGAGTGAGAGGAGAGTTTTCAAAGTTGTAGTCAAACTGTGGCTTTGGCAAAGAGTTAGACATGGATTCTGAACCGGTCTGTGCAGCACAGGAAATTGATTGAAATGCACTGATCTCTGCAAGCATGGCACGAGGAGGTAGAGTTACATCGTGGTCAGATTCGTTAGTGACTGGGACTGGCAGGAAAATTCTGGCTTGAGAAATCAACAAGACAGGACTGGATCATCAACCCGCCAGGCAATTGAAATGAGGTAGGATGTTCAATCATGACGGATTCTTCTGCTTGTAACGAATGTGAGATCACGATGCCATCTAGAAGCATGGTCTGTCCAGCCGGAATAGTTTTTTGAGTTGTGCTGTAGAGTTTCACAATTCCATGATGCTCTTCTCTTTTTAATTTATGTCTGTTTTCAAGTATTTTCAGGACAGCACGATAACCATACGGAACTGGGTTGAAGTCAGGACTTTGCTCATGGTGGACTGTGTAGACAATGTCCAGCGTATTGGTTCCAATAAGGACAAATGGCTTATGGGTTTTAAAGTCAGGCACTACCAGAGCCAACGTGGCAACGTCTATTGGAGTACCCAGGAAGTCGGGAGGAAAAGTGATGTTGAGACTGATGTAGCCCAGATAAGGTACTGCTTGTCCGTTTGCTCCTTCAACTTCAAGAAGGTCGTCCAGAGGTCTGAGTTGATGGTCTGATAGATGAGCGTTGTAAACTGATTCAGGAATGGTGGTAACTTGTGAACCAGTATCCAGCAGACAATTGATTGGTGCATTTTGGATGATAACTTGAGTAGTACATTTGGTACCGATTAGTCCCCTTGGTAATGTGTTGAAAGGTTGTCGAAGTTCATGTTTGAGACACCAAGATGAGGCAGCCTCCGCTTGTCCCGCAGGAGAGACTGATCCTAGTTTAAATGGCTTTGATTGTTGTTCTGCTCCCATTGTGCCTGTTTTTGTTGTAATCGTAATTTATTCTGCTGTACCAGTGTAGGATTAGCTGGTTGGTTGCATGTACTAGCAATGTGGCCATCTTCTCCACACTTGAAACAGAATCCGGGTCTTGGTCGTGTATTCTGGCCTTGGCTTCCGCCTGGTGATTGGAAAGAATGTGCTTTGCTGCGATTGGTGTTTTTCGAAGTCGGGGTGGTTTGAGCGAGGAGTGCTGACATTTGTTGCTGCAGTTTCTTCATTTGCTGTTTTAACTCATTGATTGAAGCAGAGTCTGTATCCGCATGGTTACAGGGACATGTGCTTTGAGCATGAAGAGTTGCTCGCTGCTTGATGGAACTTATGTGTTTCCTCATCAAGCTCTCCTTTACTTGTTGCCTGTCCTCTTCAGTTCTTAGAAGGAGGAGCAGTTCCGCAAAAGATGGAGGATTCTCCCTCTTTTGTTCAAGTTGCAACTTGCTAATAATTATATTGTCCCAGCACCCTCTGCAGAATTGTTTCAGCAATTGTTTGTCGATGTCAGTTGCAGCAACTCCACCTTGTTTGACAACCGTGTTCAGGGTCAGCAGCAGGCGTTGAAGATAACTTGAAGGTTTTTCACCGTGATCTTGAAATGTGTTTAGAAATTGTGCAAATAATTCTTCTCCATCCTGCACAGTGGAGTAAGCAGAGTCCAACACTTGTAGATAGATGGATGGCAATGTGTCAGGTTTCAGGCCCTTTATTACATCAGCAGCGGGTGACAAGAGGCTTTCGCACATTTTTCTGGTCACATGTAGCGGCGGTAAATTCACATCAGCTAACAACAGTTCAATGTGAGATCGCCAGCTTTCATAATCCGTTTCATTTGATGGTTTAGGCACCCTGCCGGAAAAGGGACGAAGTCTTAAGGTGGGTATCGAGTGTGATGTGATCTCTCACGATGTGCTCCACAACCATTTTTTGAATTTGGGGTGGATTTAGTTCAGATGGGGAGAGTATTCGGTGCGGAATTTGGTGCTCAGGTAAGGAACGGCTTGAATGTTGTGACGGTACTTGTGGTTGCGATGTTATTGCAGTTGGCGCTCCCTGCTGGCCAGGCATGAGAGAAACTGTTTCCACAATTTGCACTGAGTCATCTCCTCCGCCTGATGCCTCCACACTCTCCAAATGTTCACTTATTTGCGACATCACAGTTTGAAGCACTCTTTCAAATCTGTGTCCGCTCCGTCTTGCAAGATGTCTTAGTTCATTTATGTAATTAGGGGGAAAAGCCTCTGCTCCGACTGGGACTGTGTCTTCAATTAACGTAACGCAAAATTTGAGATTAGGTTCGGTCTCAGAAACGTGCGTATACGGCAATATTTTCTTTAGCTCTAACAAAGCTAAGTCATCTTTATACTCAATGATCAGGTTTTTATAAAACAGAGAATCTGCATCGTCAACCAATACTACTTTGAATTGACCATACTGTTTCAGTACATCTAATATTTCATCGTCTTTAGCTGTGTGAGTAACACCAGAAACAGTAACACAATTCATCATGTTCAACCCTGATTTTTCAAACAAATCCATAATATAAATCGGACAAAACAAAATATATTTATACTGATTCACTGTGTATTAACACTTTCATTCACCAACACAGGCTCCTGGCTAGCTCGCCACGTGTAACACTCACTTAAAATAATACGCATTTGACTGTCAGAAATGACTAAGTTCGGCCACAGGAGCTTGTGGGGAAAAAAAGGTAACACAGGAGGACGTTGTAGTATAAATTGTATTAATATAAATAAATATAAACAAATATTCAAAACAACAAAAAAGGTTCCCAGCAAAGTTCTGTTCCTTTGGGTGCTTAAGTTCAGTTTGTAGGATCTCAAAAAAAGGTGAATATATTCCGAGTGAAACGAAAAAAATATTCCAACTTAGGGTGTCCGTATCCGGGGAAAAAACAAAGAGTGATCCTACCAGATTCTTAGGTCACATGGGTCGCTCGCCACCTCTTGCAGAGGATAAGAATCAGGGGGTGTCAGGGGGAAAAAAAAACCTGACCTATAAAACAGAGGTCTAGTAAAAAGATCCACATAACATACATATACATATACATATACATATACATATACATATACATATACATATACACATATTTCATAATTACAATCAATAACAATGTTTGACCATTATCTTAATATTCAAATCGAGTTGATTAAAAAAGCAAAGTTAATTAAATGTAATTCATTCATGGAAAATCAAATTCAGCTTCATTCACATTTCTTAACGTTCGTTCTTAATGTTCATTCACAAATGTTGCGCAACAATCAATCTAAACAACGGGGAAAGTTTGCCGCGGGAAAGGCGGAAGTAAATTTGCCGCGGTAAAACGCGGAAGTAACTAAAACATCAAACATCTAAACAACAACGAAAGCAAATACATTTTAAACAAAGCGGTTCAATTTGGTGTAGTTGTAGTTCACTCACCATTGAGTCTTGGAATGATCTGTAACCGCTTCAGTTAGTTTCGAGACGTTTAACAGTTCATAACCATACGTTTTCAGTCCACAGCCGGAGCAGGAAGCGGAAATGGCTTGGTGGTTCGGCCATTTTTATACTAGCGCCCCTTGTGGTTGGGCCAATGAAAGTGTATGAGGGGGCAATATCAATCATTTAGAACCGGATTTGAGACATGGGTTACATACTGGTTCATTCTGCTCCTCTGTCACTTTTATTACGCTTTCTTAATAAAAAAGCGTAAAGTTTTGTTCACGCCAACAAAGACCGATGCAAAAAAAACTGAATATGTCAAAAAACCTTGTTATTGTTGTCTAGGATGCTCCACAATATGTATGGTCATCTGTTTCTATATGGAGAAAAGCAGGCCGAGATACAAGTCAGATCTGTGGAGAGGCGGAGCTTTTTAATGGTATTTTTGTGCAATAAATACACCTGTAATGAGATAAATGCTGGATAGATAGAATGAAAATTGTACAAAAAGACATATTAGTACATACAATAATGAAAAAGCATTGAGCAGCTCGTCGAGTCGAAACACACCGAAATGGAACACGATTCCAGAAATACTCTCTGGGAAACTGTGAAAATTGAAACCGAGTGTTTTTCCGAGGTTCAGAGTGGAAGCAGAGAAGATGACATCATAAACGGGATGAAAGAAACGAGCGTGAATGAAGCTAAACACATCTCCAGGTTTGTTTTTGACGGCGGGACAATGCTACGTCGTTAACCTGTAATAAAACAACAGAACAGCGCCACAGTGTCATGAGCCGCCGCTAAAAGCTCCGTAAATCCAGACTAATAAAGTAAGCACGAAAAGGGAGAAAATATCTAACAAAAATATGTTAGAAACTAGTTGAAGGATTAAACAAAATTGCCACGTGCAAAATGGTCCGACAGCTCTTTGCCTCAACAACACAATGTCGGTGCGAAGTGGCAGAGTAGTTATCGCTTCCACTCTCAAAGGAGACTTATGCAAAATGAACTTTTTTATGAAGCTTTTGGCCGTTACAGTCTTCATCATCAGCAGCACGCTCGAAAGTTGCGGTTTGATTCATTTAATGCTCCGAACGCCCAGCACGGCGCTGAGATTATGTTTAAATGAAGAGTCAAGAGTGTTGTCGGGTTCAAAAATGTAAAGGGAAATCCGATGCTTATTATAGTGAAATGTTGAAATGTCTTGTTAGGCCCGAGCGCCACAAGCTGGCGAGAGGCCTATTAATCTCGTAAGGCCGTGCGAAGCACGGCTGCGAAAGTGCGCACGTAGTGCGCACGAAATCGAGCGCGAAGCGCTCGCCCACTTCCAAACACTCACTAACGCACTCCTTCACTCATGCACGCCCCGTGCATACTAATTAGTAGTAGGAAAATGGAACATTACCGTTGTAAACGGGCGAAGCCCGTGCAAAAGTGCGCACTAAACGAGCTTTGCGGTCGTCATCCCCATATAAAGCACTCATTTGCGCTAAGTAGCTCACGAATACGTTCCCCATCTCTTGCATGTTCCGTGCATATAAGCATGTAATGCAAAAATTGAACATTATTACTGTATAGAGGGCCAAAAACACAAAGTGGACGGAGCCCACTCAAAATTAACGAAAGTACCCGTCAGTGACCAGGGACCCACACCATGAGGTAGGAAAGCGCGAGAGCTTTCCGAAAATGTATAGTTTATGACATTTGAAAAATGGGAAACATTGTTTTCGCATCGGAATATTATTCTTTCTTCTTCTTCTTCTTCTTCTTCTTCTTCTTCTTCTTCTTCTTCTTCTCGGGACCAACCGCCCTATTTTTCACCCAGTGAACATTGACGAAAAGTCACAAAAATGTTCACACCTCTAAAAATCGTGCCTCTCTACATTCTGGCTATTTCCCTTTTCTAAAATAAAAAAAATTGGCGCATCAGCGCCCCCAAATGTACCAAAAATGCATTGAGAGATGGGAAATGACCCAAAAAAAATCGGATCGTAGAATCATGAAATTTGGCGCAGAGGTAGATGGTGACAAGGGAAGTAAAAAATATTATTACGGCAACGCCGTCCGCCCAACCAAATGTCGGCCATATTGCTTCAAAAATGGCTAAACATGACTTCGGAGTTTTTCCAAACGTCATACTTTTACGAACTCCTCCCAGGGCGTTGGCCCTAAAAAGCTGAAATTTGGTGAAAATGCTACTGAGGAGTGGGACATCAAAAGTTATCCAAATTACATTGATACCTCTCACGGTCTCGGTGCGGCGAAGCCGCAAACTGTAGCTAGAATTTCAGAAATCTCCCATTTTTAAAATTTCTGCCGTTTGCGCAGATAAAGTCCGAATTGCGTCAAATTAGAATCAGTTGTTAAACTCTTTGCCCTAAACCTACTAGAAGTGAAATATATTCATTTGGCGCCACAGCGCCCCCTACAGATTTTATATGGAGGTTAAATGTTTAGTTTTGCGAAATTATATGAAATTTGACACACAACTCAATTTTGGCATCCCCATCAAAAAAGTCAATGAGACCCATGTCATAATTGTTATGGCGTTGCCGTAACGATGACCGAAACCTTTCATGTTATTCCAATGGGGAAATCGCCAGAACATGTTTACACTTTCCTCCCAGGGCGTCAGCCCTATTAACCTGAAATTTGGTGAGACTCATCTTCAGGACCATCAAAAGTTATCCACATTTTCATTCAAAGAGTCACGGTGTCTGTGCGGCAAAGCCGCACATTTTGCCAAGAATTCAAAATAAAATAGCTTTTTGATGGTAAAACAAAGGGGAGAAGATGTGACAGCGTCACAGATTCAGCAGTAGGCGTAATAAAAGGACAATTGTGGCGCGTTAGCGCCCCCTCCTCTTGCGGCGTGGCGTCGGTGTGGCGGCGGCGTGGCGAGGGCCGATCATTGCCGCTTGCGGCTATATTTTCAGTTTATTTTTGGAAAGAACAAAGTCACAACAGCAGTTTCCTTGAAGGGCAGCTTTCTATTATTACGCCGTTTTAGAGCAATGTTGCGGTTTAGAATGGACAAAATGTAAAATGGCAGTCGTTTAACACTAAGTTCAAGGAAAGAAGAATAATACGTGTCCTTTAGGCGAATAACAATTCTGGATTCAGTTTATCATTGACACAGTAGAAATGTCATGAAAAAAATGATGAAATAAAGGCTTGATAGATAGAGTATGTTCAATGTCATACTGTGGAACATTCAAGGCAAAGTAATAGCATCTCCATGGAGACAAACACCTTCCACCAGAAATCGCACGGACTCAAACAAAGCAATAGACATAATACTGACCTCCAAACTGAATGAACTGACTCACATTATCTGTGTTCATCTAGATTTTAGGCCGTGGAACCACCGAAAACACCACTGTTTACAATCACGTCATGTCATTTAAAGCGCCCCCTACAGGTCGGACCACTCACTGAAGATGAAAATTTATTTAGAATTTTGCTAAAAAATAGAAAATGTTATCACAGAAGAGCACATTTTTAGGGTTATAATTTCACTTCCTGTTTGTAATTGATGACATCACACTAGGAAATTAGCCAGCAAACACTGGGCAAAAAGTCATCTAACGTCACAATTGTTTTATTTGACACATAAAAATATAAGAGAGGGACTTCATTTCGTCATTTTCTACAGACTTTTCAATGTTTTCCCTACAAACTCTTACCCAACTGGTGTAAAACTATCATTTATACGTACAACGGGTATAAATACAGCAAATAAAGTCAACATTAGAAAATCACACGCCCTTTAAGTCCCATTTATACAAGAAAATCGGTCTAAAACTTGTGACCGAGAGGAAGAGTGAGGGACCAGGGCTGATTCTGCAGTGACCGGGCCTGGATGAAGGGGGCGCCGCGCCGTGAGGGGAAGAGTGAGGGACCAGGGCTGATTCTGCAGTGACCGGGCCTGGATGAAGGGGGCGCCGCACCATGAGGGGAAGAGATTTGTGTCAAAGGCTTCTTTACGCAGCGCTCGGAGAAGTCGGATGTGCGTGGGTTTGAGCACAAGGCCCTAACCCTTCATCATCCTCCTCCTCCTCACGCTCTTTCATCGGATTCTCTCTTTTTAGCTCACAGATTATCACCTTAGATTCAAATGCTTCTTTGCGCTTGCAGCTCTTAGAATAGTTTAAGAGCCGATGATTTCATGTTTTCAACGCGGTTTAACGCCGTCAGTCCAGTTGTAATGTTGTGTATTTAAATCCAATCAGCAAATTATCACTTTACTGCTAAATTTACCACATGGTTAGAGTTTTATTGAATATGATCATACATTTACATTTTTAGGCAATAGTATTTGTTTCTTTTCTCATGTCATTTCCAGCTTAATCATTTTTCACTGTTTAATTTCAGATTTTTGACATATCTAGTTTTCAAATGTATTAAATATGTGACAATTATATGCATTTATTGTGTGGCCAACATAAATTGATATGACTTGATGATTTAACTCATTATTTTACTGAAATACTCAAATTAGTCATTTCTCATGCAAAAATATCAATGCTCAAAGGATTGCAGTTTTTTTTAATACATTTACAACATATATTTTAATACTTTGTAAAAGGGTGAAGGTTGCACGTCCTCCAGCCTTGAGTACTGAACCCAAAAACGATAACTGTTAAAAACATTTATGGGTTTCACATTCAGGACAAAAATACTTTTGTAATACATTGTTTGTATTTTAGATCATCTGGCCATTTTTTGGGATTTATATCAGTTTAAACTAGTGAAGAGAATAATGCTTCTATAAACGTCAAGATGAAACACATTATAGTCGAGGAGTTTCAATGCATCGTTAATTTCCACAACATCGAATATAAACTTAAATCATTGCCAAACACCTGACGCTAATTTATGCAGCACGTTTCTGCCTTTTCACCGTTTTAATTGTCACAAATCCAGCCAAACCTCCAGCTTTAGACGTTTCCAGACAGACCTTTGCCGTGGAGGAGGTGCCACTGACCCAGACGCTGTATTTTTATCCACTTTTGTGCTTGAGTGGACAGATTTGGGTAAACTTTTGCCACTCGGGAGGTCCTCTGGGTGCCGTGTCCTCTTCACCTCCATCTGGCCCCGTCTCCTCGTGCACCTGCCATCTGCCTCCGCTCTGTAATATGCCACTACCTGCGTTTGTTTGCACAGGTCTTTCACGTGTAAAAGGCTTTATGAAGTGGTGAAGACGCCTGTTGGCCTGTCAGGGAAACAAAGGAGCTGTGCTTCGGCCTCATTCTGTCATCCTCTTCTCACTTCTCTATGTAAATCACAAAGTCACGCAGAGGTATAGACGAGCAGCGGCCTAATTCAAAGCCTGTTCGGATACATAAAGTCTTCTACTGGTCTATTACTAAGACACAGATACCATCATTCTTTTTAAAACTTTACCTCCTGGTTGTAAATCATCATCTATGAAATGCCTTAGCTGTTACTTACTGAGCCAAACCCGTCTAATGTCACAGAAATAGGTCCTTTTCACGATAGAAGCGGCAAATTCTAATCTCCACTTCTGGTTCTGTTCATTCTAGTTCAAACAAATCAAAATAAAAAGATGTCTAATGGAGCAGGAAGAAGTGAATCCTTTATATTTACAACAGACTTTATTCCACCAAATAAATGTCAACACGCACTTGAATCCGTTTGAACATAGAGTGTGCAAGACTTAGACAGGTCCGTACAAAGGAATATAATTACTCAAGCACATAAGGCCGGGTTACAGGTCAGATCTGTGGAGAGGCTCACAATAATAATGCTTGTTTCCTTTCATGTCTCTCCTGGTAATCTAATACACCCAAGGTAGACGTTTGATACAGTGGAACTCTCCGTGGTACCAAGCTGGCAGTGTACACCCAAACAGAAAGTGGCATATTGCAAGTAACTTGATGAAATACTTGGAATAGTTTTCAAACACTGTGTACTTATACTTGAGTAATATCGAGACTGTTACTTGAGATGTAGTTTCTTTTTTACCCAGTTCCACTTTAAGTAGAAAAACTAAATAGTGATCCAAGAAATGACAGAGTAACGTTGACGATAGAGCTCCCCCTGAAGCTCTTGTGAAAATATATGTTTTTCTTTCTTTCTTTATTGAAATGACAATACAATCCCAAGCAAAACACATTTAACATTGCCACATATCAGAAAGAGCCAGGGTTTCTCAGGAGATTTGTCTGCAAATGTTGCAGGGGTGGTTTTCCCCTCAGAACCAGCAGGGGGCGACGACAGGCTCTTTAAACGCTCCGGAAATACATATTTAACCATCACAGGGACTTAGAAGACATATAATGCATTATCACCCCATAAGAGGGAGTCTGTCTGAAACAAGCCGAGCAGAGCCGAGACTGACAGACAATTATTCTCTCTCAGACAGTTCACTCAGGGCCATTTACAGTCACTCATTCACCTCAAGTCCGTGCGCTCTGGAGGAATCAGGAGATGGCCAAACCTAACAACTAAATAAAAGACCGCACCAGGGTAAATGGGATTTTTCAACTCTGTGCGCGTCCAGTGAGAGTGAAGAGGTTTTTAACACATCGACTTGTGATTTGAAAGATTGTGTTCCAAGATCGAATGTGTTTTCTATGATTATTCTGTGTAAATACTGATATGTGTACAACATTTGACATTATAACGGTTAAAATTACATCAGTAAAGCACAACTTCTGGTTCAAATTTTACCTCTGTACTTAATGGGTATTTTTTAATATCTATTTTACACTTATTGGAATATTATCCAGATGAAACGACTAACAATACTTTGATACAAGAACATACAAGAACAATACTACCAATATGTAGTATAAAGAGCATCCATAAAGCGTTTTCACATCTAACAGTACCAAACACAAACTGTGGCACCAGTTCCTAGTTCCTGTTCTGTGTGAATCGATGTCACACTTTCTTTTTTACACCAAAAAATAATTAAAAAATACCAGGAACTCCAAAAGGTTCCTACAGTGTGAAATCCCTTGTTATTTAACCATGTTGTGTGCCAATCCTGCATGTTTATTACATCAGTAAAGGCCAAAAACAATAGAAACAATGCACAATAGTTCTCCTTCAGAGCATCCCATCGCTGCAGAACTGGCTCTCGCAGTTACTGGTCCATCCTTGGTTTATCTCCTACGCTCGCTGCTACATCTGTATTTATTATGCCGCCCCGCTCGCCGCAGAGAGGTCCACCTCATACAACTCTTAAGCGCTGCTGTAATCCTGTGCGTACAGATCAGGCCTATCGTGTGTGCTCAGCCTCATGTGCTCGATAGATTCATCTCCTGTTCACCGCATCATGTTTATTCAGGTGGATTATTGATTTACAGTCCACACAGGTACGTGGGCGCAGCCATGATCGCACTTTTAAATCAACTCTCCCTCTAATTGCAGCTGTTCGTTTGTTGTCTTTTATGTGAACTCCGTCGCATGAATAATCCATCAAACAGAGGCGAGATGTGAAATCATAAAATGTTCCCCAGCACAGAACAGTTCCCAGCCCGGACCGGGTTCTTTTGATTGTAATCAGGATGCCTCTGGTGTAAGCACTTTGGAGAATCAGAGCCCTTATGTGCAACAGTGAAGAAAGTTTTATAATCCACAACTTTGCCTCGGCTCAAAGACATTACAGATGCTCTGAGGCATCAAAATAATGCCTACTACGTATAAAAATACATGATCTATGTCAGTGCTCCCTCATCTGGATGTGGTGTTAGCAGCAGTGCGAATTAGCATGAAAAAGCAAAAGCTAGCGGTTTTAGCAACATAGCTTGCATGCTAATATATGCAGCTGTATTTAACATTTGAAGGCAGAAATGCTCAGAACGTTTGGAAATGATTTATGGTCTTAAAAACATCACAGGAGTGTGTTTTCTGAGGCTCAGAGGGAGAGGATCTCGTAAACAGGATCAAGGAAACATAAATGTTTTACGCACAAATTAAATTAGCTGTATCATGTTTGTTTTTTCTTGTTTTTGTCTATGTAGTGTTTTGGCCCTGGGGCCCTTTTTGTAAAAGGAGCTTTTAGCATAAGACGACTGTGAAATCATAAAGCCATTTTTAGCATTATTTTGAGTTTTTCATATTTAAAACATTTGCTGCAAAGAAAACAAGAGACATTGGCTCCTCCACTTGGTTTTGTCCTGGTTTGATCCCAGTTTAGTCCTAATATAGACTTGGTTTAGTTCTGTTCTAGTCATGGTTTTGTCGTGGTCTAGTCCAGGTTTAGGTTTGTGTTAATGAAAGGCAAATCATCTTTATATCTCATTTAGTAAGTCATCGTGTGGTGTTTTTATGTAGAACTGTACGTGTAACATGGCTTATATATCAATCAAATCGCTCTGTTCGACCGGGACTACGTCAGGTGAAAACGTTAAAAGAGAAATCTGACCCATCTCTTTTGCTTTAAGTCCTTGTTTATTCCAACATGGTGCGTGTCCAAGTGTGAATGCTTCTCTCTCCCCCTCCCCCTCGCCCCCCCCCCCCCCCCTCCCCCCGCACTCTCCACATGAACCAATATAATCACATTACAGTGCGTACAGTAGCGGGGCCGTCAGCGTGAAGCGCCCACAGCGAGGTGCGCACACAGCCACTGACATCCACACAAAACGCCTTCAATAATACATGAAACAAGGCTCTTTCCGCTCGGCTGCTCCGCTTTACCGTCCGGATCAACAAACGGACGGACACGACCGCAGCACACGCCTTTTTTTTCAAATGCGTTTGTAATAATCATCTGTGTCACTACGGCGGGGCATCCGGGCCGAGCGCCAGCGTCCCGGAGCGATAGGCAGAGGGATGAGATAGAAGCAGACACGTGTAAATATATAAATGCATTTTGCGGCGGGCGGAACGCGAGAAGGAAACGAAAATCCAGCGTCAAATGTTTGTGTTCCGATTATTGTGAGAAGAAACGACACGGTTTTATGATTAGAGACGCTTGAAGGCGAAATAACAGCCATTCACTTCCTCGCTCACGTTAGCATTCGAGTAGCTATCAAGCTTTATGAATGATAAAGTACAATTAATTTGACATAAGCAACAAAAACATGATTACTTTTACTTTAGATTGAATATTAAAACAAAGTAATCACAAATGATCATTGACGACATTGAACGTATAGAATGTGAACGTGACATTACTGGATATAATATTTAACATATACATAATACCGTATTTTCCGGACTATAAGACACACCCTTTATTTGCCGGGGTGCGACTTATATATGTTTTTTTCTTCTCTATTATGCATTTTTTGGCTGGTGCGACTTATACTCCGGAAAATACTGTATATAATTCCATCAGGTAAGACAAGTTAATACAGATGGTTGGCAGCTGAAATGAATATTTTTCAAATGCAGATTGTTGTTGTTGAGAAATCATCAATTTGAACATTTGTGAATTTATCTTTTGTTGTTGTTGTTGTGTTTATTTGTTGGGGCCAGTGCATGATCATGAACACGCGTGACACACACGGTAAACACATCATTTATACACAGCAGACACAGACACTGGAGGCAAGGTGGGTGAAACGCCTTGCCCAAAGACACAACACCAGTGAGCACTAGCGCCCCCTGTGGCACGTGGCAGTACTGACCAGGCCCATCCGCTCTTCAGAGATCTAGTGTTTTTATGATATTTCACAGTAAAGTCCAAAGGTAATTGCCCGGTTTCTGCAAGGTCGCTAAGGTAACGGCCAAAGGAAATTTGCATAAACGGTTCAAATATCAGACCAGGCTTTGCTCAGCTGAGGTCCTGACATCCTGACAATAACAAACCATCGGGCCAAAAATACAACTGCATTTTACCGGGCAAATGTGGCGTTCTTGTAGCCAGCCGACCCGCCCTGGAACTAAACGACACCTTTCACCCGACAACCGTGAACCAACGTTGTGTTTATGAAAAGGAAAAGTACAAAAAGTAAACTCGAAACTTGATATTTCACGTACGTTGCTCATGAATGTGAACCTAATTATGCTTTTTGTCCCATTTTATCAGTCTCATGTTTTTCTCTTCACAACAGTTTCACAGGTATTTACTCTTTTTACAGGCATGACTTTTATTTTGGCGAGTGGATAAAAGGTCAAGGGTGTAATATTGGAGGTATAAAGGGTGTTTGGCCGCTGGTAATTGCAGCGACCTTTTGGGTTTAAGAGGCTAAGCGAATAACGAGCCTGGCGTCCGCTAATATTGGAGATGGATGCGGACATTATGGGCTTTAACAAGGGGGAATTAGCAAATATTTCGGGGTCAAAGCTGGAAAAGGGCAAACGATGTCATGGCTCGGGTTTGTTTTGTGGGAAGAAAACACTGTCACAAGATTCCACAGTTACTCGCGACATTTACATTTTTTAACTGTAGAAAAAGAAGGAAGTTGAAGCGTCGAATGTGGTGGGACAGACTCGTTAAACTGGATAAGATAAGATAAGCCTTTATTTGTCCACACAATGGGGACATTTCGGTGTTGCAACGCAAGTAGGTACAGAAGTAAAAGAACAGATACAGTATATAGAAAGCTTTAAAAAAAAAACACTCTTAATAGAAAAGCCTTTATAAAAAACAAACCAAAACTCTTATATTCTTAATAAAAAGTAAAAATAAACATAAATATAGCCGCAAGCGGCAATGATCGGCCCTCGCCACGCCGCCGCCACGCCGCCGCCACACCGCCGCCACGCCGCAAGAGGAGGGGGCGCTAACGCGCCCCAATTGTCCTTTTATTACGCCTACTGCTGAATCTGTGACGCTGTCACATCTTCTCCCCTTTGTTTTACCATCAAAAAGCAATTTTATTTTGAATTCTTGGCAAAATGTGCGGCTTTGCCGCACAGACACCGTGACTCTTTGAATGAAAATGTGGATAACTTTTGATGGTCTTGAAGATGAGTCTCACCAAATTTCAGGTTAATAGGGCTGACGCCCTGGGAGGAGTTTGTGAAAGTCTAAAGTGTAAACATGTTCTGGCGTTACGGCAACGCCATAACAATTATGACATGAGTCATTGACTTTTTTGATGGGGATGCTAAAATTGAGTTGTGTGTCAAATTTCATATAATTTCGCAAAACTAAACATTTAACCTCCATATAAAATCTGTAGGGGGCGCTGTGGCGCCAAATGAATTTATTTCACTTCAAGTAGGTTTAGGGCAAAGAGTTTAACAACTGATTCTAATTTGACGCAATTCGGACTTTATCTGCGCAAACGGCAGAAATTTTAAATATGGGAGATTTCTGAAATTCTAGCTACAGTTTGCGGCTTCGCCGCACAGAGACCGTGAGAGGTATCAATGTAATTTGGATAACTTTTGATGTCCCACTCCTTAGTAGCATTTTCACCAAATTTCAGCTTTTTAGGGCCAACGCCCTGGGAGGAGTTCGTAAAAGTACGACGTTTGGAAAAACTCCGAAGTCATGTTTAGCCATTTTTGAAGCAATATGGCCGACATTTGGTTGGGCGGACGGCGTTGCCGTAATAATATTTTTTACTTCTCTTGTCACCATCTACCTCTGCGCCAAATTTCATGATTCTACGATCAGATTTTTTTTGGGTCATTTCCCATCTCTCAATGCATTTTTGGTACATTTGGGGGCGCTGACGCGCCAATTTTTTTAATTTTAGAAAAGGGAAATAGCCAGAATGTAGAGAGGCACGATTTTTAGAGGCGTGCAAATTTTTGTGACTTTTCGTCAATGTTCACTGGGTGAAAAATAGGGGGGTTGGTCCCGAGAAGAAGAAGAAGAAAGAAAGAAAGAATAATATTCCGATGCGAAAACAATGTTTCCCATTTTTCAAATATCATAAACTATACATTTTCGGAAAGCGCTCGCGCTTTCCTACCTCATGGTGTGGGTCCCTGGTCACTGACGGGTACTTTCGATAATTTTGAGTGGGCTCCGCCCACTTTGTGTTTTTGGCCCTCTATACAGTAATAATGTTCAATTTTTGCATTACATGCTTATATGCACGGAACATGCAAGAGATGGGGAACGTATTCGTGAGCTACTTAGCGCAAATGAGTGCTTTATATGGGGATGACGACCGCTTCGCGGTCGTCATCCCAATGTAAAGTGCTCGTTTAGTGCGAACTTTTGCACGGGCTTCGCCCGTTTACAACGGTAATGTTCCATTTTCCTACAACTAATTAGTATGCACGGGGCGTGCATGAGTGGAGGAGTGCGTTAGTGAGTGTTTGGAAGTGGGCGAGCACTTCGCGCTCGATTTTGTGCGCACTACGTGCGCACTTTCGCAGCCGTGCTTCGCACGGCCTTACGAGATTAATAGGCCTCTCGCCAGCTTGTGGCGCTCGGGCCTAATAACTGTGATTTTCAGTTTTTATCAATAATAACACGTATAGCGATGTGTGCCAAACCCAGAAAGTCTTGATTTGTTGGGGGAAAATTTGAATGTTTTTATTTTTCAAATTTAAGAACATAAAAACAAAAATGGTGAAAGGGAAACAAAACCAAAGAGAGATCAGATGGATAAAAAGTCTTTCAAATGTATAATTTTATGTCAAGTCGGAAAGTAAATGTTTCCATATTGCGAATGTCCAAAATACAAGGTTTAACCCACAGTGATAATTATAATCTTATTTTTTTGCCCAGGTTGCATTAAGTTTATTTTTTTGTTTGATTGTTTTTGTGTCTTTTTATTTTAGAAAAGAAAAACAACAGCAACAGTTGAGTAAATACAAGCTTGAGTTGAAAATACAGTCGAATATTAAAGCAATTATATTCCTTTGGAGAAAAGCCGGTGGTGAGCACTTATAACAACTACACTTTTAATGGCCACAATAAAACATGGAAGACTTTAATCAAAATGAACAAATAGTGTAATAAGAAGAATAAGAATGATTCATACTGTGAACTTTGACCGGGATATTCTCATGTATCTTGTTTATGTCATATTTATCTTACAGGACACGATACTCTGTTGTCTGTAAACTACTACAAATTACATCTGACACAAACAACAGCTATTCAAACTAAAGAAGACGGACTCAGGATCAAGTAACTAATGAATCCCATAATCCTAACTCTTATCATTGTTAATAAACTATTTGTTGATACTTTATTAAGGTTAAATAAGGCGTAGTTATGATGGCGTGATACTGAAAAGTTAGCCCTTTTTAAGATCCACCAGCTGCTGAATAAAAAACTCTAAATAACTCCAAATAGCATCACTATAAATGCTCCTGGACCTGTTGAAAAGACAAAAACATTAAATATAAAAGAATAAAACTTGTGCAAGGCCTCGTAACCGTCCTTTTTACTTTTCTCTCACAGTGAAAAGTCATTACGAAATAAAACATGCCCGATTAAGAGCTGGCGCCTGAATTAAAATGCAAATGTGCTTCTGCTGAAACATCAGACTGAGGTCAAAAGGTCAAGTGCTGTCTCTCTCGCTCTCTCTCTCTCGGCCAAAGTCAGATGTGGCTTTTTCACCATTTACCACCGTCCAATAAAACTCAACCACATCTTCAAGACCATTTCAGAGCGCGGCGGTTCAGCGTCTCCACGGCGATCGGAAGCAGACATTTTCACTCACTCACTTTTCAGAACGAGGTGCTGGAAGTGACTTTGTGAATGAAGACGTCGCCCCGAACTCAGGACGGTTCTGGACGTTCCACATTGAGCTGGACGGCTGCAAGGTCTCACCCGGAAAACCGTTACCGTCCCAGCTCCACCGAGAGACACCGGCAACCATTCTACCCTCACCAAACTGATTAACTCTGCTGTCAAATCCTCTTTGGGAAGTCAATGTGCAATGTTCAGTTCATTTTGTACAGGAAATTGCGCCGGAACATGTCAATATGTTGCAAAATACTTCACTTTTTTTTGTAAATTAGTCAATGTTGAGTATCTTCTGAAAGCAAGACATTGTGACAGAAATGAGTTTAAGAGGCACTATTTTATCTCACATCGAGCCAGAAAGCTACGCTCTGATTGGCTGCGCTTGGGTGGTCCACAAAAGCTCTTCTAAAACTGTGGACGCGCCTAAAATGATTGCACGTGGATATGAATGATGCGTCAGAGGGTTTGTGGGAGCTATGGAAACTAAAGCTTTAAGTCACATGGAAAAATCTTCTGTATTTACCCGGTTTTGGCTGTAAAAGAAAGATACAGAACAGTCTCGTCTTTATTCCTACAGTTACACAGGCTACAAAGCATTCATTTACCCTATTTTCCGCACTATAGGTTGCACTGGATTATAAGGCGCGCTGTCAATGAATGGTCTGTTTTCGATCATTTTTCATATATAAAGCGCACCGGACTGAAATGCGCATTCATCGAAACAAAACAGTCAGATAAGTCAGTCAGTTGAACTTTATTTAATGCAGTATGTGCGGAAAGTGACCAGCTTTTCTTCAGAATCTTTTGGCAGTTGCTGAGAGATATTATTTAAACCATATATAAGGTGCACTGGCATATAAGGCGCGCTGTTGTTTTTTGAGAATATTAAAGGCTTTTAAGTGCGCCTTATAGTCCGGAAAATACGGTAAGCAGTTTATTCATTTTTATAACTTCATGTCTTCCACAGCACGGCATTAAATCTATGGAGACAAGCCGTTCCTAGTGTGTTTTAAGATTTATTTGAGCAAAAAATACGTCCGTAATTGAATAATGTCATACTGTGGCACATCGCAGGCACAGCAACATCTCCATGGAGACAAAGAGCTGGCCGCCTCTCCACAAGAAGAGTTACACGGTGCACCTTTAAATGGTTTTGATCTTATGGTCTGATTCAATCATCTTTTCACTTAACCTGCCTTTATTCCTCTTTTTCCAATTAGACCCGCCGCATTTGTTCTGTATTGTCCCGATGCTACTTGACCAAGGTTAAAGACAAATTATAATTTTAAATAAGTGTTTTATTGCTCCGTCATCAGCGTTAACCCCGTATCCGGTCTGGAGAGGAGAGCGTTTCACTGTTGACCCGCACTGGATCATGATAATTGCACCCGCTCGAGTTTGTGTTCGAGTACTTTTAAACGGAGGGCGGAGCGGCGTCGGAGCGCTCGCATTCCTCAAACCGACGTGGAGCTCCATAAACAGATAAACGCCGGAGTCAAGGTGAGACGGGACATGTGGGAGCTGCTGCTGCTGAGTGTCCCCCAAAAACATGCGGAACAAGTCTGTGCGACGCAATTAAAGGTCTGCAAAACAACCCAAACGCATTTATTTATTTGTAGCGTGACTGAAAATGGCATATATACAAATTTCATGGTGACTTATATTCACTGTAAAATGCCCGTCGCGACAGCGTAAGAGGCGTGCGGTTGTGTAGAAATGATACTTTTCTCTAAAATGCCATGAGATTATATTATATTATTAAGTATTGATCCACTAAACCACGATTAGCCTCAACCTAGCTTGAACGAAGACTTCAGATTCATAAACAGAGGTACGAATACAAAGCCTGAATCATTCCTTATAAACTATTTTTTTAACCATGAATCAAGACTTTGTTCTAACGTCGTTAAAGTCAATTAAAGTGTAACTATCATGAAGAGTTATTCAAGTATCACATGTTGCATTACCTTATTTAATATTGAATAAGGATCATGAATTCATAGTTTGATACGTTTGTGCTGCTGCAACAAAACAATGCGTTTAAGACTATGGATTATACAATAAGACATAATGTGACTTTTAACGTGAAGTCAAAATAAACAGTAACTTTGAACTTACGTGTGTAAAAAGCCAATTCAAAATATACTGTGCTTCTATTACACGTTTTTTTTCCAAATTCATTGCAGCATTTATCACAGTTTTTATGCACGAAATGGAGAAAAGGCAAAGGTTTTGAATGTGAATGATGAAATATGGCTTTAATGAGCTCAGTGTGTGGGCAGAACAAAGAGAGATGCACGCACACATTTACATAAGACATACCGTTACATATGAGTTGTATTCACAGTATCTCTCTGTGTACGTGGGTCAAATATGGGTCAAATGATGCAAGCGGGTCGAGGTTTGAAAGATCAGGCTCTAAAAGTGATTCAACGATGTATTCCTCCGTTTAAAAGAGATGTATAATATTGAACATCAAACTGGATTGTACTTTTATTTAGTAGTTTGTAGTGTATGACGTCCGAAATATTTTAAATACATTCATGCGTTTTCTTTGGGCTTAGAGGACACATATTATGATACTTCTTTGGGCTTTTAACCATGTTCTGACATTGTTCCCTCGTCGAGACATTCTTTGAGTAGCATTTAGCTTCATTTACGCTAGTTTTGATGAATTGTGGTTAGAAAAGCCTCTCCAACTGTCTAAAATAGTCCATTCTGACGTTTCCTTGATCTGTGACGTGGCTCTGAGGATCTTCTCTTCTGTTGTAAGTCCATATATCATCTCCAGACCAGCTCTGTGCTTCTCTGTCATCCTATCACTATCAGTGTGTGCTGAGACCTGGAAATGTCATGAGAAAACTGAGTGGTGGTGCCATCTACAGGCTGCCAGGGGGAATTACACAGTTTGGGCTGTTGGAAATAGACAGATATCAAATAGTTTAATATAAATATTCCATGAGATTCCAAACTAAAGTTACTCAAGAGCACATTGAAAGGCTGATAACATAAATAATGCATAATCAGTCCACGCTAAGCAACACTGGACGATCTGCTGAAAATACAGAATAAAAACTTCTTAAAAATGTGACGCGCCAATACCTACGGACAAAGAAATAAAAAGCCAATAAGCCAGACATTGTTATCCAAAACAATAAGGAAAAACATATTGATCAACGTTTCAATCCCGTCTGAAAGGAGCGCCTCAGTCGAAGTGTGTGAAAAGTTGTTTAAATGCAAAGAAAGTTTTAAGTGAGTAAAATGTGGGTAATGAAGGAACATAGCTCTGAAATCACCTTCACTCAACTTTGTGGTCCCGTATGACGCATGGTTCGTACCTGAAACTGCACGTTTAAAACACAACACAACGAAATAATACGAATAGTACTACTACTTTTCAAGCATACGTCCTTTGTTCACTGTTTAGCTCAAATACTCCATCACAAAGCGCTCCGGTTACACCTCCCGCCCGCCGCTGCTCTCTCAGATCTATACTCAGGTGATTTCCCCACAGTCCGGCTGATTGGATTTGCTTTATTCTAATTAATTGAGGCCTTGATTTAAATGGAAAGAGCCACAGCTTATATCAGAGACAGACAGCCGCACTACATCACTGTATTTCCCGCCTCAGGGCCACAGACATTCTCACGAGCAGCCGGATTTATTCACGTTACAATTAGACCGTACGCGGAGGAGTTTCTGGTATACGACCCGATTTGCCCGTATTGGAATAAACACGGCTTCTTACGAGTAAAAAAAAGACTGGAAATTGGCGCAGGGGAGTGGAAAAGATTGCATATTTCTGAAGAATCAATGAGCGAAGCAAATAACGAGAAGTTCGATTTAGCTCTAAACTAACAACGACGACGGAGCTCCTGCATTTCACACGCATCGCATCAATAAACGAGTCTGATCAGTTCGACTTGACCGGATTCACTCGGCAGAAAGAATGACAGAAGTGTGTTGCTTCACCAGGCAAAGAAAAATGCACAGAATGACATAATTGCGCTGTTCAAGGGTTTGATGACATCGTAGCACCAATGCCATCGATCTTCTGACGGGGCAAAGGTTGTCGAGGTGCCGCCTACAGGAAGCTGAGACCAACGAACGCCTCTGCAGCTGATTTAAAGTGAATCTGGCGCCTCTTGCTTCTTCAGAACTGTATTCCAAACTCTCACTGTTTGATAAAAACACACGTCCGATCAGCAGAATCCACAGATCGAAAGTTTTGTTCTGGATAAAACGATGCGTAACACTTAGTCATGACACTCTTGCCTTGGATTGTATGTATTGTGGACGGTAAAATGGCCGTGCTGATTTCCTGTGAGGCAGTGAAGGTGACACGGGCGTAATGGTGTAATATAGTGATGTTCTCATCGGGGGGGAGCGCTCACAGCCGCAGACCCACAGGTGGGCAATCGCGCTGTACAGACCAGACTTCCATTAGCCCGGTGTCAGGAAGAAAAGTGGCCCCGCTCCAGCTCTGATAGAGATCTACGGGGAAACAGGAAATGAGCGCGGACACACAGGAAGTCCAGAGCGAGTCCGGGGCGAGTCCAGAGTGAGTCCGGGGCGAGTCCAGTGCTAGTCAAGGGCGAGTCAAGGGCGAGGTCAGGGCGAGTACGGGGTGAGTTCAGGGCGAGTCAAGGGCGAGTCAAGGACGAGTCAAGAGAGAGTCCAGGGCGAGTCAAGGGCGAGGTCAGGGCGAGTACGGGGTGAGTTCAGGGCGAGTCAAGGGCGAGTCAAGGGCGAGTCAAGGGTGAGTCCAGTGCGAGTCCAGGGTGAGTCCAGGGCGAGTCAAGGGCGAGTCCACAGAGAGTCCAGGGCGAGTCAAGGG
Source organism: Eucyclogobius newberryi (assembly GCF_026437365.1). Taxonomy (NCBI): domain Eukaryota; kingdom Metazoa; phylum Chordata; class Actinopteri; order Gobiiformes; family Gobiidae; genus Eucyclogobius; species Eucyclogobius newberryi. The sequence continues at coordinate 29,144,079 of NW_027315790.1, forward strand.
CGAGTCAAGGGTGAGTCCAGTGCGAGTCCAGAGAGAGTCCAGGGCGAGTCAAGGGCGAGTCAAGGGCGAGTCCAGAGAGAGTCCAGGGCTGCTTATTGGGATTGTTGAAGGATATGGTCAAATTTGATACAATATCATGATTTATAACAGGAGTAAATAAGAAAGTACATGTGTTGTTATGGAAGAGCCAGCGTCTACAGTCAATTTAGTGATTTAGTCTCTGCTTTTTGTATGTTTAGTTATGGTTTAGTCCAATTTTACACCTGGTTTTCTTCATGTTCCTTCGTTAAGAGGTTCATTCAGTTTGTGGAAATCTTCGGATGAACAACACGTGCAAAATGCGTGAGTGATACGAGATCTAAAAGCGAGGTCAAAAATGTAATTTTGACATGTTTTAATTGATCTAAAAGGTAAAGAATGACATTGTACATTTTGGGCTTTTAAACTGAACATACATCCGCTAATGTGTCTTATCAAATGTCATAAACACGACCTATCCGAGTCCACAAATATGAGGTAAACGTGCTCAAATCAAACGTCTCTCTTGTTTTAAACCAGTAAGAGCACGAACTACACATTCTCCCGTTAAGTTCTGTCCATGCACAACTGGACAACACAACAACAACAACAAACAAACAACAACAACAGAAACATGCACCGACACTGTACGTACACACACATATGTCCTGTCGAGTGTGTTTGGATGCATCAGCGTCATTTAAAACAGACGGAGATTACGCTTTGCTTTCTCAGCTCGACTCGCGGAGCGGAGAGGAAAGCGGCAACCACATTTTGACCAGCGCCGGCCCCGTCTCTAAAGTCAACTCCATCAGGTGAGCCTGCTCTGCGTCTGGTCTGCGTTTCTGCTTATGTCGCATTGATTACATTAGCGTACGGCTCGGTCTTAAGTAACACATCCTCATTTCCTTACAGACTTAACCGAATTATGAATGTGAACCTCCAGCACGGCGCAGCCTCGCCAGCGGGCAGAACACTCCAGGATAACGTTTCAGCGCCGTTATCCCCATAAGGACGTTTACCTCCACGATAAGTAAAATGCACTTTTGCAGAAATACAATCCCCGGTCTTTTCCCCTAAAAGACTGGCAGAAAGTTAAAGACGCACGCTGCATACTACTTACTTTACTCGAAGATTGGTCTGCATGAAATTGTGTTTGGAGAGACTCTAAATTGCATTACAATATTTGCTGGAGGCATGAGCACACAACCTCGCAGAGAAACAAGATTTAGGGATATTTTAAAGTGGACATAAACTAAAGGATCTGTCCTCTTTTTGAATACTTCAGCCTTTAAATGCATTGAGTTTGATCACTATTATTTGTGAGGGATGAGTGTTTGTGGCTTTGTAAAAGGCCCATTATTTAATCTGATCCAAACTAAAATGAGCCTAAAATCAACATTTAAATTAATAGAACTTTTATATAGATTTCGCCTGGACATTTTTTGCCCTAAACCTCATTTATCAAGATCCATTCAGCTTTCAAAATAGAATTGTCAAAACCCAACAGAAGCTAATTTTAGGGTCAATCAGCCGATCCCTCCAGAAACCAGCTTTACTCATTCTTATATTCATCGTATTTTCCGGACTAAAATTCGCACCAGCCAAAAAATGCATAATAGAGAAGAAAAAAACATATATAAGTCGCACTGGAGAATAAGTTGCATTTTTTGGGAAATGTATTTGATAAAATCCAAGACCAAGAACAGACATTTAGTTTAAAATAATAACAGATGAGAGAACATGGTGAATAGGTGTACGTATGCTAACGCTAACACCTTCAGCTACATGAGGCACAGACAGAACTGTGGTAAGTGTCTGGTTTGTTAACGTAACATATGAACAGTTATTCAGATAACTATAGCATAAAGAACATGCTAACAAGTTTACCAAAGCATCAGTTTTACCCCAAATCACTAAATCCATTGAATTCTTCTTCCTCTGTGTCACTTCTGAACAACTCCACAAACTCCAGAGGTAGAGGAAGTGCAGATTCTTTTTCTGCGTCGCTTAGAGCCTAGAGGGCCCTCTTGTGGTTGTCAGTGTGAAAATAACAAATAATATCACATATAAGTCGCTCTAGAGTATAAGTCGCACCGGGGCCAAACCTATCACTTATATTCCGGAAAATAGGGCAACAGAGAAAAGCGAGGCAGAGTCTAAAACCTGATTTCCTCTGTGCAGAGCTTGTTTCTACTCATATTAGAGTCAAACAAACATCAGAGTGTAAAACTACAGAGTTTCACAAAGGCTCCAGCCGAGTGTTTGTGCTCCGGAGGTTCAGGAACAGCTCCAGTTTTATGTGGGGGGTCATTTTTTCAGGCGTTTTAGTAAAAAATAGGCCCCTAAGCGTGAGGGGTTGTTTGGTGGAAGAAAATCATAGGGAAGCACTGTTTTCCCCCAATCAAGACGTGACTCAAACGGAAACAACAGCCGGTGACAATCCCCGACAGACAGTTGTTGTTGTTGTTTTCCTGTCATGATTTAAATGGATGTAATCGCTCATTCGTCCAGGAGCGGTTCAGAGTTGTTCCTGTCATTTCATAGCAGAGGGAGAGAAGGCACCGAATGGCACTGGGTTGAGTCCGAAACATGTTCCGTACGCTCTGTTCCAAATTGGGTACAGGCCTTTTAAAATGGTAAGATTGTTGTTTACCGTTTACTTTTTTTAAAAACTGCATCGAAAACTTTCTTACGCTCTGCTGTTTTTAGTGTCCGTTTAGTTTTCTCGGTACAAAAAATAGACAGAAATGTTCTCTTTCCTCAAATACCATCCACTTTGAAGTATAAACGTTGCAGAGATTTTCCCAAAGATCGGATTTTCCCATCGACACAACTGTTCCTTAAATGAGCAGCGTCTTGTTGATGTAGCACCACTTAAAGAAGCGAATGGAAAATACTCAAGACGCACAGATCCCGTTCAAAGGCTTAAAAGAATTAGCGTCGATGGAGTGATTTGACTGTCTGTGATGTCTATGTCTCTGTGTTGGCCCTGCGACGAGTTGGCCACTGTCCAGGATGTACCCCGCCTAAGGCCCGAAGTCACTGGGATAGGCTCCAGTCACCCGCGACCCCGAAAGGGAACAAGCGGTAGAAAATGGATGGATGGATGGATGGAGTGATTTTATCGAGTCCCTCTGAAGGACTGGCATTATAGTTCTTATGGCGTGTTTAAAATAACTGTATTAACATTAAGCTTGATTGCAGGTAACGGCAATAACGAAGCGAACGAGGAGCGTCAGCGTTTTAAAACCACTCGAGGCTACTTTGAATCCACAGTGCATTTAAATGGAGTGGACGGGAACCTATATTTTGCCGACAGAAGCTTTCCCAGAATCCCTCACCACGTAATTGAGCAGTACATTGGATGCACCCGTCACAGCCGCGGTTTAGAAACGCACGGCCAAGACACACTCGCACAGGTCCGTTCCTCTTCCCCCCTTTAATGGGACGCGCTTTTCCCCCTGAGAATGACAACGCCGCCGCTACGCTCCGACGACCATTACCCATAAGGCGCCGCGTCGGGGGCCCGGGGGGAGGGGGGAGCTAGCCGCGGCCGCCCACTCCCCTCGCCTTTCACCCCGCATCCGTCAAACCCGGGCGGGCGGGATTCCTGAGCGCGCTTTAGTCTCCGGCGGTGTCTGTCCGCGAGGTGGAAATTCAAATCGAAATCCTGTTTTTAGATGCAACGGGGTTAAAGCCACCGCAGTCGGAGGAAAAAAAAGGTACAAGACCGAAGGGGACGCGTCAGGAATCACGATGAGGGCTGATGGGGCGAGGGGGGATTTGTTGTGGTCCGCGGGGGGAGAGGCTGTTGACCTATGAATTAATCAAAAAGTGCACGGCGAAGAAACAACAACTACGTTTGTCATTCGTTTGTGCGTCGCTCATGGACAGAGTTCTACCGTGGCAACCAGGACGTGAACAGGAAGTTAAGGGTGGTTACATGGTACGAGTTATGTACAGGAGCATGGACAAAGAAAATGTATTTGGTAAACATTGATTATTTGAGGCCAGTGTCAGCCTCCAAACAGCACGTGTTAAAAACTGGGCAACCACGTGAACAGAGTAACATTTTGGCGTAATAAAAAACAAAAAACAAAGTAACATCGAAGCTTCATTAGAAAACGTGACATTAATTTAGCTTAGATCGATAAAGTTAGCGATTAGCACTGAAATAAACACGCATTTTACCATTTACCTTTTCTTTTCATCGAGCGAAACGAAGCAAAATGCAACAAAATACACATATTCTTACGGTGACCGCGCTCGCCTCTCCACAGATCTGACCATTGGTGGCGGAGATATACAGGTTTAATGCCATACTGCGTAACATTCAAGGTAAAGCAACAGCATCTCCATGGAGACAAGCAGGTGGTCCTACACAAAAATAGAGACCTTTAAATAAGAAGAATGACTTACTCTCAAATATCTACAGTATTTGGCATTAACCTGTGACAATTTTGAGCAGCGTCTTTGACAACACGAGACAGCCCTATATTTCTAGTCAGACATTGACAGAATAAGTTTGGAGTGACCTGGTGGTCCGCTCTGACCTCGACTTCACCAGAGTCTCTCGTGTTGCACTCAGTCGCACCAGAGCAGCGGGACAGCGGAGGAAAGAGGGCGCGCGGACCCCTCCAGCCCACCACAAAGAACTGTCATTTCACGTCTCGAATGCAAAATACAAAGTTGGATTTCTCCCTTTTCTTTCCCTTTTCTGATTTAGGTTGTGACGTCTTTGAAGAGTCACATGATCACAGTTACAGCGTGGAGCGGAGATAACGGGCCGTGGGACGTTTCATCCCCCACTTTGGAACCCGTTTCGCTGAACTCTTTAAGAGGGGAATATCGTGGGTTCTTTAAGTGCAAAAGTGAGTATTTACAATTTTGGTTGAGGTCACATAATATATCAATACAATGTTTATATAGCGCTTTCAAATGTTGGTGAGCAACAATCGATCAATAGACAGTTTGGGAAAGTTCATATCAGACTGCTTAATACACAAAATCCCTTCCCAAAGTCACTCAGTTCTTCACCGGTTCAGAAACATGTTTGTGTCCAATGATCCAGAGCAAAACAGGATAACGGGCTTAGCGTGTGCATCTGAAGCTAACAGCGCCCATAGAAATGTATGGTTAGCAGCTAATGTCGAGCTAATGCTAAGCTATTAAATGAATGGAGCGCGGCTAGCGCCGGATTAGCATTTAGTAAACAAACACTCACCATCACAAAGTGACTAATATGAGCACGTCAGTCTCATGAAAAAAACTCAGTTCTGACCGAACATCTAAGATGTGATTTGATAATGGAAAAATAACATTTGATTTTCATTATTATTCCTTTTAAAAATGCCAAGGAAAATCCGTGAAACAACAAATTAAAAACTCTCGCCTTACCAGTTTCTATTCCAAGAGTAAATTTGATGGAACAAATAAAAAAAATAAAAAAATGGTTTTGTTCCAAGTGCGGTTACTATAGCGACCTCAGCACTTGTGCAGTTTGAGAAACGGTGCCAAATCATGCAATGACAGGGAATTATAGGTATTAAATCATTTTATTTGTGATTTTTCTTTCAATTCTCGTAATAACCGTCTGGAATGAGTGGATGGATCCATGATGGCGCCGCTTGCCCTGCTGCGCGACGTTAGCTGCCACAAAACAACATGCTCAATGATAATATGTAATAGTAACTACAGATGCAATCATATTGGGATGAAAAGCATGAAAACAAGACATAAGACACTTCTAAGACTCTGCGGCTCCTTTGCTGCCGGTGAAAACGTTGTGTTTATTTGGCGCGATGTAACGTGAAATATCCCGAGCCGTTGAACTCAGCTGGTGCCTTCGCTGGCCTCTGTTTATTTGACTTACATCTCCACCTCGCTTAACCTCCGCCTCCTCCTCCACCAGCTCCTGTTTGTTTGTCGCTTCAGACGCATTCATGTGTCTCTATCCCCGAGTACCGCCTCCCTCCTCTCTCCTCCTCCTTCTCTCCTCCTCCTCTCTCCCTCCTTTCTCCCCCTCCTCTCTCCTCCTCCTCTCTCCCTCCTTTCTCCCCCTCCTCTCTCCTCCTCCTCCTCTCTCCCTCCTTTCTCCCCCTCCTCTCTACTCCTCCTCTCTCCCCCTCCTCTCTCTCCCTCCTCTCTCCCCCTCTGTCTCCAGCTCCTCTCTTATCTCTCTCTTCTCCCCCAATGCCCTCTGTCTTTTTCTTCTCCGACGCTGGACTCAAAATGTCAAATATTTAAGTAAATAAATGAAGTAAATCCTCTTTTTCTCCCTCTTTCTCCTCTTCCTCTATTTATTATGCCTCCATACATTACACTCTTCCTCTGTTCCCTCTATCCCTCTCTTTCTCCACCTCTCCCCCTTCCTCCCCTCCTCCACTCTGCTCTTCTCGTCCTCTCTCCGCCCTCCATTCTTGTCTCTCTCCACCTCTTCCTTCCTTACCATTCCTCTACTGTCCTCTCTCTACCTCTATTCTCCTCTTTTCTCCTCTCACTCGCTCTACCTCTTTCCTCAACCTCTCTACAACTCTCTCATCTCACCCTCTCTTTCCACCCCTCTCTCTTGTTTCACTTCTGTCTCGTCTCTCTCTTATTGTTATTCTGGTCTCTCCACCTCTACATCTCTTACATTCCTCTTCCGTCCCTCTCCTCCTCCTGTTCTCTCCATCTCGACCTCTCTTTCTTTCATTCTTCCTCTATTCTCTGCACTCCGACTCTCCCTAGCGTTCTTCTACCTCCCCCGTCTCTCCCCAACTCTCTCCATCTCACTCAGGAAGGCCCGCACCCATTTCTCTTCTCTCGGTCTCTCTCTCCTCCTCTCTTCTTGCTCTATTTCCAACCCTCCCTCTCTCTGTTGTTCTATCCTCCCCTCTCTCCCTCCCGTCCCTCCGTCCCTCACCCCACTCGGTCTGTCTGCCCCGGCTGGCTCCACTCGTCAGGATGAAGGGAGCAGAGACTCGCCCCGACAGAACAATCCCACCTCTGGATACCTCTGGACACCTCTGGACACCTCTGGAGTGACGGAGCAGAAGTGAAGGAGAGACAGGACGGAGGGAGACGGGCCCAACAGGGAGGAAAGAGACGCTACTGTACGAGCAAACCAAGCGCAAACCGAAAGACAACGTTTAATATTTGTGGAGGAACGGCGAATAAAATAAAACATATTCTATTTTTATACTGCAAATGTGATGGTATTGAAAGCAAGTGTTTTTGTGAGGTTCAGAAATGAAGAGGATAACACAACCTCGTAAATAAGATGAATTAAACAAGCGAGAATTGAGGAATTGTGGAGGATTTTTTGGGTCTCATTTCCTCGTGGCGTGGACAGCCGAGTAGTTCATTCACATGTCAATCATGGGATGCACTCACTGCACACCTGCAGCCTCGTTCTGGCCCGTCCCCAGGAGAGCAGCACGTTTCCCTGTGTCTAAGCACATGGATCTATCATAATATAGTTCCCTCCGTGCACAGGACAAAATTAAGACTGAGAAAGACAGTTCGAGCTGACTCAGAAGAGACGGAAATCCACGGGAAACGAGAGATGTGATCCGTCATCATTCCTTTAAGTTAAATACAACTTCAGGAAGACTTATATGACCTTTAAGCTTTGGAAAGGAATGAGAGCTTATTATTTCTATAACTATTGATCACTGAGCTTGTGCTTGATCATAACAGCTACCACATGAAGCAATGACTGAAAACAGTCAATTATGAGCGGAATTACTGTAAATTATCTTTCAAATCTGTGGAATTATAGATCGTTAAAAAAGTTAACGTGATATAACGTCTATATTTTGAAGTTTGGGAGGACAGAGAAGTCGATGGAATTTAGATTAAATGGTTAAGACACTTTAGAAGCCAGTCTTTTTCCATAATAAAGCCTTCCTTATGCAAACATACAGTAAAAAGACGTGTGATGTGGATGACGTGTCTTGCTCAAGAACACAACAATAACATGCATAAAAGTGCCACCACTCGAAGCAGCAACAACTTTATTTTCTCAATAATATTCCACTTATTTGGACAGGTATAAATGACTATATTGAGCATGAGCGAATAACTCTATGACTCCAGTTATTTTATTTTAATCGGTGATAATTACATTGCTATGTAAATGGTGATGACTTTTTAATAACTTGACGAAACGCCGCAGCTGTCGCTACATTTGAAGCCGCGTGACACAGAGGCAGCATCTGGACCTGAGTCACAGACGCATCAAGCGCTGTCAGACTCCGAGTGTCACGTCGTGAACAAAGTGCAGTTAAACCACGACGCTTCTGCACACAAGACGAGCAGGTGAAACGTCTGTAAAGTGTGTGTGTCGTGAACAAAGTGCAGTTAAACCACGACGCTTCTGCACTCAACACGAGCAGGTGAAACGTCTGTAAAGTGTGTGTGTCGTGAACAAAGTGCAGTTAAACCACGACGCTTCTGCACACAACACGAGCAGGTGAAACGTCTGTAAAGTGTGTGTGTCGTGAACAAAGTGCAGTTAAACCACGACGCTTCTGCACACAACACGAGCAGGTGAAACGTCTGTAAAGTGTGTGTGTCGTGAACAAAGTGCAGTTAAACCACGACGCTTTGGCACAGAACACGAGCAGGTGAAACGTCTGTAAAGTGTGTGTGTCGTGAACAAAGTGCAGTTAAACCACGACGCTTCTGCACACAACACGAGCAGGTGAAACGTCTGTAAAGTGTGTGTGTCGTGAACAAAGTGCAGTTAAACCACGACGCTTCTGCACACAACACGAGCAGGTGAAACGTCTGTAAAGTGTGTGTGTCGTGAACAGAGTGCAGTTAAACCACGTCACTTCTGCACACAACACGAGCAGGTGAAACGTCTGTAAAGTGTGTGTGTCGTGAACAAAGTGCAGTTAAACCACGACGCTTCTGCACACAACACGAGCAGGTGAAACGTCTGTAAAGTGTGTGTGTCGTGAACAGAGTGCAGTTAAACCACGACGCTTCTGCACACAACACGAGCAGGTGAAACGTCTGTAAAGTGTGTGTGTCGTGAACAGAGTGCAGTTAAACCACGACGCTTCTGCACAGAACACGAGCAGGTGAAACGTCTGTAAAGTGTGTGTGTCGTGAACAAAGTGCAGTTAAACCACGACGCTTCTGCACAGAACACGAGCAGGTGAAACGTCTGTAAAGTGTGTGTGTCGTGAACAGAGTGCAGTTAAACCACGACGCTTCTGCACTCAACACGAGCAGGTGAAACGTCTGTAAAGTGTGTGTGTCGTGAACAAAGTGCAGTTAAACCACGACGCTTCTGCACAGAACACGAGCAGGTGAAACGTCTGTAAAGTGTGTGTGTCGTGAACAAAGTGCAGTTAAACCACAACGCTTCTGCACACAACACGAGCAGGTGAAACGTCTGTAAAGTGTGTGTGTCGTGAACAGAGTGCAGTTAAACCACGACACTTCTGCACACAACACGAGCAGGTGAAACGTCTGTAAAGTGTGTGTGTCGTGAACAAAATGCAGTTAAACCACGACGCTTCTGCACTCAACACGAGCAGGTGAAACGTCTGTAAAGTGTGTGTGTCGTGAACAAAGTGCAGTTAAACCACGACGCTTTGGCACAGAACACGAGCAGGTGAAACGTCTGTAAAGTGTGTGTGTCGTGAACAAAGTGCAGTTAAACCACGACGCTTCTGCACACAACACGAGCAGGTGAAACGTCTGTAAAGTGTGTGTGTCGTGAACAAAGTGCAGTTAAACCACGACGCTTCTGCACACAACACGAGCAGGTGAAACGTCTGTAAAGTGTGTGTGTCGTGAACAGAGTGCAGTTAAACCACGACACTTCTGCACACAACACGAGCAGGTGAAACGTCTGTAAAGTGTGTGTGTCGTGAACAAAGTGCAGTTAAACCACGACGCTTCTGCACACAACACGAGCAGGTGAAACGTCTGTAAAGTGTGTGTGTCGTGAACAGAGTGCAGTTAAACCACGACGCTTCTGCACAGAACACGAGCAGGTGAAACGTCTGTAAAGTGTGTGTGTCGTGAACAAAGTGCAGTTAAACCACGACGCTTCTGCACAGAACACGAGCAGGTGAAACGTCTGTAAAGTGTGTGTGTCGTGAACAGAGTGCAGTTAAACCACGACGCTTCTGCACTCAACACGAGCAGGTGAAACGTCTGTAAAGTGTGTGTGTCGTGAACAAAGTGCAGTTAAACCACGACGCTTCTGCACAGAACACGAGCAGGTGAAACGTCTGTAAAGTGTGTGTGTCGTGAACAAAGTGCAGTTAAACCACAACGCTTCTGCACACAACACGAGCAGGTGAAACGTCTGTAAAGTGTGTGTGTCGTGAACAGAGTGCAGTTAAACCACGACACTTCTGCACACAACACGAGCAGGTGAAACGTCTGTAAAGTGTGTGTGTCGTGAACAGAGTGCAGTTAAACCACGACGCTTCTGCACTCAACACGAGCAGGTGAAACGTCTGTAAAGTGTGTGTGTCGTGAACAAAGTGCAGTTAAACCACGACGCTTCTGCACACAACACGAGCAGGTGAAACGTCTGTAAAGTGTGTGTGTCGTGAACAAAGTGCAGTTAAACCACGACGCTTCTGCACACAACACGAGCAGGTGAAACGTCTGTAAAGTGTGTGTGTCGTGAACAAAGTGCAGTTAAACCACGACACTTCTGCACACAACACGAGCAGGTGAAACGTCTGTAAAGTGTGTGTGTCGTGAACAAAGTGCAGTTAAACCACGACGCTTCTGCACACAACACGAGCAGGTGAAACGTCTGTAAAGTGTGTGTGTCGTGAACAAAGTGCAGTTAAACCACGACGCTTCTGCACAGAACACGAGCAGGTGAAACGTCTGTAAAGTGTGTGTGTCGTGAACAAAGTGCAGTTAAACCACGACGCTTCTGCACAGAACACGAGCAGGTGAAACGTCTGTAAAGTGTGTGTGTCGTGAACAAAGTTCAGTTAAACCACGACGCTTCTGCACACAACACGAGCAGGTGAAACGTCTGTAAAGTGTGTGTGTCGTGAACAAAGTGCAGTTAAACCACGACGCTTCTGCACTCAACACGAGCAGGTGAAACGTCTGTAAAGTGTGTGTGTCGTGAACAGAGTGCAGTTAAACCACGACGCTTCTGCACTCAACACGAGCAGGTGAAACGTCTGTAAAGTGTGTGTGTCGTGAACAAAGTGCAGTTAAACCACGACGCTTCTGCACTCAACACGAGCAGGTGAAACGTCTGTAAAGTGTGTGTGTCGTGAACAGAGTGCAGTTAAACCACGACGCTTCTGCACTCAACACGAGCAGGTGAAACGTCTGTAAAGTGTGTGTGTCGTGAACAAAGTGCAGTTAAACCACGACGCTTCTGCACACAACACGAGCAGGTGAAACGTCTGTAAAGTGTGTGTGTCGTGAACAAAGTGCAGTTAAACCACGACGCTTCTGCACACAACACGAGCAGGTGAAACGTCTGTAAAGTGTGTGTGTCGTGAACAAAGTGCAGTTAAACCACGACACTTCTGCACACAACACGAGCAGGTGAAACGTCTGTAAAGTGTGTGTGTCGTGAACAAAGTGCAGTTAAACCACGACGCTTCTGCACACAACACGAGCAGGTGAAACGTCTGTAAAGTGTGTGTGTCGTGAACAAAGTGCAGTTAAACCACGACGCTTCTGCACAGAACACGAGCAGGTGAAACGTCTGTAAAGTGTGTGTGTCGTGAACAAAGTGCAGTTAAACCACGACGCTTCTGCACAGAACACGAGCAGGTGAAACGTCTGTAAAGTGTGTGTGTCGTGAACAAAGTTCAGTTAAACCACGACGCTTCTGCACACAACACGAGCAGGTGAAACGTCTGTAAAGTGTGTGTGTCGTGAACAAAGTGCAGTTAAACCACGACGCTTCTGCACTCAACACGAGCAGGTGAAACGTCTGTAAAGTGTGTGTGTCGTGAACAGAGTGCAGTTAAACCACGACGCTTCTGCACTCAACACGAGCAGGTGAAACGTCTGTAAAGTGTGTGTGTCGTGAACAAAGTGCAGTTAAACCACGACGCTTCTGCACTCAACACGAGCAGGTGAAACGTCTGTAAAGTGTGTGTGTCGTGAACAGAGTGCAGTTAAACCACGACACTTCTGCACACAACACGAGCAGGTGAAACGTCTGTAAAGTGTGTGTGTCGTGAACAGAGTGCAGTTAAACCACGACGCTTCTGCACAGAACACGAGCAGGTGAAACGTCTGTAAAGTGTGTGTGTCGTGAACAAAGTGCAGTTAAACCACGACACTTCTGCACACAACACGAGCAGGTGAAACGTCTGTAAAGTGTGTGTCGTGAACAAAGTGCAGTTAAACCACGACGCTTCTGCACACAACACGAGCAGGTGAAACGTCTGTAAAGTGTGTGTGTCGTGAACAAAGTGCAGTTAAACCACGACGCTTTGGCACAGAACACGAGCAGGTGAAACGTCTGTAAAGTGTGTGTGTCGTGAACAAAGTGCAGTTAAACCACGACGCTTCTGCACACAACACGAGCAGGTGAAACGTCTGTAAAGTGTGTGTGTCGTGAACAAAGTGCAGTTAAACCACGACACTTCTGCACACAACACGAGCAGGTGAAACGTCTGTAAAGTGTGTGTGTCGTGAACAGAGTGCAGTTAAACCACGACACTTCTGCACACAACACGAGCAGGTGAAACGTCTGTAAAGTGTGTGTGTCGTGAACAAAGTGCAGTTAAACCACGACGCTTCTGCACACAACACGAGCAGGTGAAACGTCTGTAAAGTGTGTGTGTCGTGAACAGAGTGCAGTTAAACCACGACGCTTCTGCACAGAACACGAGCAGGTGAAACGTCTGTAAAGTGTGTGTGTCGTGAACAAAGTGCAGTTAAACCACGACGCTTCTGCACAGAACACGAGCAGGTGAAACGTCTGTAAAGTGTGTGTGTCGTGAACAGAGTGCAGTTAAACCACGACGCTTCTGCACTCAACACGAGCAGGTGAAACGTCTGTAAAGTGTGTGTGTCGTGAACAAAGTGCAGTTAAACCACGACGCTTCTGCACAGAACACGAGCAGGTGAAACGTCTGTAAAGTGTGTGTCGTGAACAAAGTGCAGTTAAACCACAACGCTTCTGCACACAACACGAGTAGGTGAAACGTCTGTAAAGTGTGTGTGTCGTGAACAGAGTGCAGTTAAACCACGACACTTCTGCACACAACACGAGCAGGTGAAACGTCTGTAAAGTGTGTGTGTCGTGAACAAAATGCAGTTAAACCACGACGCTTCTGCACTCAACACGAGCAGGTGAAACGTCTGTAAAGTGTGTGTGTCGTGAACAAAGTGCAGTTAAACCACGACGCTTCTGCACACAACACGAGCAGGTGAAACGTCTGTAAAGTGTGTGTGTCGTGAACAGAGTGCAGTTAAACCACGACACTTCTGCACACAACACGAGCAGGTGAAACGTCTGTAAAGTGTGTGTGTCGTGAACAAAGTGCAGTTAAACCACGACGCTTCTGCACACAACACGAGCAGGTGAAACGTCTGTAAAGTGTGTGTGTCGTGAACAGAGTGCAGTTAAACCACGACGCTTCTGCACAGAACACGAGCAGGTGAAACGTCTGTAAAGTGTGTGTGTCGTGAACAAAGTGCAGTTAAACCACGACGCTTCTGCACAGAACACGAGCAGGTGAAACGTCTGTAAAGTGTGTGTGTCGTGAACAGAGTGCAGTTAAACCACGACGCTTCTGCACACAACACGAGCAGGTGAAACGTCTGTAAAGTGTGTGTGTCGTGAACAAAGTGCAGTTAAACCACGACGCTTCTGCACAGAACACGAGCAGGTGAAACGTCTGTAAAGTGTGTGTGTCGTGAACAAAGTGCAGTTAAACCACAACGCTTCTGCACACAACACGAGCAGGTGAAACGTCTGTAAAGTGTGTGTGTCGTGAACAGAGTGCAGTTAAACCACGACACTTCTGCACACAACACGAGCAGGTGAAACGTCTGTAAAGTGTGTGTGTCGTGAACAAAATGCAGTTAAACCACGACGCTTCTGCACTCAACACGAGCAGGTGAAACGTCTGTAAAGTGTGTGTGTCGTGAACAAAGTGCAGTTAAACCACGACGCTTCTGCACACAACACGAGCAGGTGAAACGTCTGTAAAGTGTGTGTGTCGTGAACAAAGTGCAGTTAAACCACGACGCTTCTGCACACAACACGAGCAGGTGAAACGTCTGTAAAGTGTGTGTGTCGTGAACAAAGTGCAGTTAAACCACGACACTTCTGCACACAACACGAGCAGGTGAAACGTCTGTAAAGTGTGTGTGTCGTGAACAAAGTGCAGTTAAACCACGACGCTTCTGCACACAACACGAGCAGGTGAAACGTCTGTAAAGTGTGTGTGTCGTGAACAAAGTGCAGTTAAACCACGACGCTTCTGCACAGAACACGAGCAGGTGAAACGTCTGTAAAGTGTGTGTGTCGTGAACAAAGTGCAGTTAAACCACGACGCTTCTGCACAGAACACGAGCAGGTGAAACGTCTGTAAAGTGTGTGTGTCGTGAACAAAGTTCAGTTAAACCACGACGCTTCTGCACACAACACGAGCAGGTGAAACGTCTGTAAAGTGTGTGTGTCGTGAACAAAGTGCAGTTAAACCACGACGCTTCTGCACTCAACACGAGCAGGTGAAACGTCTGTAAAGTGTGTGTGTCGTGAACAGAGTGCAGTTAAACCACGACGCTTCTGCACTCAACACGAGCAGGTGAAACGTCTGTAAAGTGTGTGTGTCGTGAACAAAGTGCAGTTAAACCACGACGCTTCTGCACTCAACACGAGCAGGTGAAACGTCTGTAAAGTGTGTGTGTCGTGAACAGAGTGCAGTTAAACCACGACACTTCTGCACACAACACGAGCAGGTGAAACGTCTGTAAAGTGTGTGTGTCGTGAACAGAGTGCAGTTAAACCACGACGCTTCTGCACAGAACACGAGCAGGTGAAACGTCTGTAAAGTGTGTGTGTCGTGAACAAAGTGCAGTTAAACCACGACACTTCTGCACACAACACGAGCAGGTGAAACGTCTGTAAAGTGTGTGTGTCGTGAACAAAGTGCAGTTAAACCACGACGCTTCTGCACAGAACACGAGCAGGTGAAACGTCTGTAAAGTGTGTGTGTCGTGAACAAAGTGCAGTTAAACCACGACGCTTCTGCACACAAGACGAGCAGGTGAAACGTCTGTAAAGTGTGTGTGTCGTGAACAAAGTGCAGTTAAACCACGACGCTTCTGCACTCAACACGAGCAGGTGAAACGTCTGTAAAGTGTGTGTGTCGTGAACAAAGTGCAGTTAAACCACGACGCTTCTGCACACAACACGAGCAGGTGAAACGTCTGTAAAGTGTGTGTGTCGTGAACAAAGTGCAGTTAAACCACGACGCTTCTGCACAGAACACGAGCAGGTGAAACGTCTGTAAAGTGTGTGTGTCGTGAACAAAGTGCAGTTAAACCACGACGCTTCTGCACACAACACGAGCAGGTGAAACGTCTGTAAAGTGTGTGTGTCGTGAACAAAGTGCAGTTAAACCACGACGCTTCTGCACACAACACGAGCAGGTGAAACGTCTGTAAAGTGTGTGTGTCGTGAACAGAGTGCAGTTAAACCACGACACTTCTGCACACAACACGAGCAGGTGAAACGTCTGTAAAGTGTGTGTGTCGTGAACAAAGTGCAGTTAAACCACGACGCTTCTGCACACAACACGAGCAGGTGAAACGTCTGTAAAGTGTGTGTGTCGTGAACAAAGTGCAGTTAAACCACAACGCTTCTGCACACAACACGAGCAGGTGAAACGTCTGTAAAGTGTGTGTGTCGTGAACAGAGTGCAGTTAAACCACGACGCTTCTGCACACAACACGAGCAGGTGAAACGTCTGTAAAGTGTGTGTGTCGTGAACAAAGTGCAGTTAAACCACGACGCTTCTGCACAGAACACGAGCAGGTGAAACGTCTGTAAAGTGTGTGTGTCGTGAACAAAGTGCAGTTAAACCACGACGCTTCTGCACACAACACGAGCAGGTGAAACGTCTGTAAAGTGTGTGTGTCGTGAACAAAGTGCAGTTAAACCACGACGCTTCTGCACAGAACACGAGCAGGTGAAACGTCTGTAAAGTGTGTGTGTCGTGAACAAAGTTCAGTTAAACCACGACGCTTCTGCACAGAACACGAGCAGGTGAAACGTCTGTAAAGTGTGTGTGTCGTGAACAAAGTGCAGTTAAACCATGACGCTTCTGCACACAACACGAGCAGGTGAAACGTCTGTAAAGTGTGTGTGTCGTGAACAAAGTGCAGTTAAACCACGACGCTTCTGCACACAACACGAGCAGGTGAAACGTCTGTAAAGTGTGTGTGTCGTGAACAGAGTGCAGTTAAACCACGACGCTTCTGCACTCAACACGAGCAGGTGAAACGTCTGTAAAGTGTGTGTGTCGTGAACAAAGTGCAGTTAAACCACGACGCTTCTGCACTCAACACGAGCAGGTGAAACGTCTGTAAAGTGTGTGTGTCGTGAACAGAGTGCAGTTAAACCACGACGCTTCTGCACTCAACACGAGCAGGTGAAACGTCTGTAAAGTGTGTGTGTCGTGAACAAAGTGCAGTTAAACCACGACGCTTCTGCACACAACACGAGCAGGTGAAACGTCTGTAAAGTGTGTGTGTCGTGAACAGAGTGCAGTTAAACCACGACGCTTCTGCACAGAACACGAGCAGGTGAAACGTCTGTAAAGTGTGTGTGTCGTGAACAAAGTGCAGTTAAACCACGACGCTTCTGCACACAACACGAGCAGGTGAAACGTCTGTAAAGTGTGTTTCGTGAACAAAGTGCAGTTAAACCACGACGCTTCTGCACACAACACGAGCAGGTGAAACGTCTGTAAAGTGTGTGTGTCGTGAACAAAGTGCAGTTAAACCACGACGCTTCTGCACAGAACACGAGCAGGTGAAACGTCTGTAAAGTGTGTGTGTCGTGAACAAAGTGCAGTTAAACCACGACACTTCTGCACACAACACGAGCAGGTGAAACTTCTGTAAAATGTGTTTGCAGATACACAGTTTTGACTTTCTAAAAACTATCAACCAGTTTATAATAAATAACAAATCATTAAAATCAAAGTGGGAAAGTGAAAGTCATTTTGATTGGACAGTTAAAGAATGGGAAAATATAAGTACGTCTAAAGGAAGGATCACAAAATGGAACACTATGTCAAAGTGTCTGGAAAAAAACGAATAAACAAAAACTTAAAAACATTTAGGTCTCGGTGCCTATTTCCTCACACACATAATACATAATACAATGGCGTTTCTTTCCTTCACTGCTCAAAGGCTTTAGTCCGAGGAGGTAAGGTGTTTTGCTACATTATTATCCAGATCATAAATACATGAAGTCAATCAAAGCGTTTCCACGGTGGCAGACGATGTCATAATGAAACAAAGAACCAGCACCGTTCATAACTTCTCGTTCACACTTTTAAAGGCGGATGTGGAAATCCCTTAATGACGCTCGGGCTCTGCAGTGGAACTAGACTTATTACTTTTCTGCTTTAGATATGTTTAAAATGGTGACACGTGTTCGAGAGTGTGATTCATGCCAAAACAAAGACATTAGAATTTAGTCATGTTCTGTGGGATTTGTTCAGACAATGAACCAGGAATAATTTACAATGTGTCTCTGGAAACGTTGATTTCCTGTTTAGTTCTGGCTTAGAGCTTGTATGTACTGAGTCCTGGTTTAGACCTGGATTTGTCCTTAAATCCTGGGGTCTGTGATGGACTAGTTTAGATCTGGTTTAATCCTGGTTCTTGGTTTAGTAATGGCATATGGCTGTAGTTTAGACCTGGTTTAGTCCTGGTTTATCCATGGTTTTGTGCTGGTATGTGCTGGTTTAGTCCTAGTTTAGCTCTTGTTTTGTGCTGGTGCAAGGCTACAGTTTAGACCTAGTTTAGACCTGTTTTTGTGCTGGTGTGGTGCTAGTTTAGACCTGGTTTAGTCCTTGTTTTGTGCTGGTGCAAGGCTACAGTTTAGACCTAGTCTAGTCCTAGTTTTGTGCTGGTGTAGTCCTAGTTTAGAGCTGGTTTAGTCCTGGTTTTGTACTGGTGTGGTGCTAGTTTAGACCTTGTTTAGTCCTTGTTTTGTGCTGGTGTAGTGCTAGTTTAGACCTGGTTTAGTCCTAGTTTTGTGCTGGTGTAGTGCTAGTTTAGACCTGGTTTTGTGCTGGTGTAGTGCTAGTTTAGACCTGGTTTAGTCCTAGTTTTGTGCTGGTGTGGTGCTAGTTTAGACCTGGTTTTGTGCTGGTGTAGTGCTAGTTTAGACCTGGTTTAGTCCTAGTTTTGTGCTGGTGTAGTGCAAGTTTATGCCTGGTTTAGTCCTGGTTTTCCTGGTTTTAGATCAGTTTAATTGAAAATCTACTTTGCACAAACACAGTGAAAACATGTCTAATTATAATGTATATTTTATACAAAGTTTAATTCAATCAACTAAAAAAAAAAAGGTTAAATTGACAATCAGATATGTTTTGAAAGCCATTTACGTTTAGTAGATGGTTTGTAATCTAATTTTAGTTCAATGCTGGAGCACTTTGAAGGACATTAGCATATTAGACGTTTTATATATATATATATATATATATATATATATATATATATATATATATATATATATATTTATTTATAAACGTTTTATGATCTTTAAAGATGTGAAGTCGACAGTGGCTTTTCTTTTATAATTAACTGTAAATAAATGTTTTTACCTGACAAACATTTCACTGTCGGCTTCAACAAAGCACTTCTTCTCCTCCTCCTCAGACACATTAAACGGACGGATGGAGACGAATGAAGGCTATTGAGAACAGGCCTACAGCCGACAACAACAGAGAGGGAAAAGATAGAGAGAAGGACGGAGGGATAAAAGAAAGAGAGACTGGGGGGAGAGAGAGGACAAGGGAGAGGCTAGAGAAAAGGAGGGGAAGGGACAGAAAGGAGGGAGGACAACAGGAAATAGGTGAGAGGAAGGGACAATGAGGTAGTGGAGAGAATGAGGGAGAGAGGAGAAAGAAAGAGAGAGAAGGTGAGATGAAAAGAGAGGGTAGAATGATAAATAGGGAGAGAGAAGAGACAAAGAATGGGCGGATGAAAGGAAAGAAAGCAGAGACAAAGGAGAGATGGGAAAGAGAGGAAGGGGGATGATGAAGACATTAGGAAGGAAAGAAAGGGTATGAAGGAGACAGAAACATAAGGGAGAAATTAAGAGGAAGAGACAAAGACTGAAGGGAGGGAATGAAAGAGATAAGAGAGAGAGGAAAAGGAGGGATAATTGGGGGAAAGAGATAAAGACAGAAGGAATGAAAGCGATAGAGAGACAATGATGTAGAGAGAGCAAATACGGGAGACAGAAAAAAAGGGAGGGACTGAAAGAGAGAAAGGGAAAGAACAAACAATGAAAGGAGAGGGACAACGAGGGCGAGAGATTAAAAGAGATAGAAGAAAGACAGAGAGAGATGAAAGACAGGGAGAGAAAAAGGGAGTGAGAGAGAGACAACGGAAACAGTTGGACAGAGAGAGAAAGAAAAGAACTGAACCGTCAAAAAACAGACCAGGAGGGGGCGACCAGGAGGGGGCGACCAGGAGGGGGCGACCAGGAGGGGGCGACAAGGAGGGGGCGACAAGGAGGGGGCGACCAGGAGGGGGCGACCAGGAGGGGGCGACCAGGAGGGGGCGACCAGGAGGGGGCGACAAGGAGGGGGCGACAAGGAGGGGGCGACCAGGAGGGGGCGACCAGGAGGGGGCGCTGCTCTGGAAAAAACGTTTTCTCCCAAACGCCAATCGACTGGTGTGAACAGAGCAAAACTAGAAAAGCTGCGATTGTGAAGAGGAGGTCGGAATTAAAGAGACGCTCGAGCGGAGAGACGTTGAAACTCCAGCTTTAATTAAGTATTGACACGGCCAAACGCAAAGGAGCACAAAGGCAAGGCGGGAGCGGACAATGAGGAGGCGATTAGCGGCGCGCGGACCGGTTGACCCCGGAGAGTGCCGACGTGTTCTTGTCCGTACGAGAACACGACGTACGCGCGCGGAGCTGGACCCGCGGCGTGTACGATCGATACGGCGGCTTTGTCGGAGCGCAATTTTTCCACTTCTCGCTATTCGCCGGCGGAGACGTTCGCGCGCTCGCTCCGAGGTCGGCGGTTAAGTCTCTGCGATTCGCCCTTTATACCTTCAGCGATGTAATGGCTTTGTGTTGGAAAGAGTTGGTTTGCGGTTGTCGTGGTCACCGTTCTGCTGGGGAAAAGGCAGACGTGACGGATTTAAAGGTGTATTTAAAGGCGAATACTACGCCGATATTCAAATCCAGGCTCAATACAGTACATTTTATGATGATTATTTATGTTTTTTTCACGTAATTTCTTGTTCTCTAAAGCACTTTAAATTACAATGAGTTCAAATTGTGTTCTGCAAAGACATTTCTAAGTTAATTCTGACATTTGGTGGAACTGGTGACCTCATTTTCGACCGGTTTAAGGCGTCATAAAATGGTTGTTAGAATGTTTAAATTGTAGTATATGTAAGGAATAGTAAAATTGAGTCTGTGTTGGCAAGCGAGTCCGGCATACAAATATTCCATCCATTGTTTTTTTTAGTCACTTTGTATTTGCCATTCAAATACCTGGCACAATCAAAATCCCTGAAAATAGTGGTGACCCAGTTACGGCGCCGCGCCCGGAGTTAAATGGCCTCTAATCGCCCGACTTCCTTCGGTGACGAGTGAAGACAAGAGCAGAAGAATCAGCTCGTCTTTATGTTGAAGGACAGAGCAGTGAAAAGATTCTGATTCGAGCCGGAGAGAACAGGGACGGGAGCAGACACTTTAATCAGATGTTTTGTGCTCGCTCAGTTCCGTCATCAACGCACAATTCATCATCCTCTGACCTTCGCTCACTCCACGATCTTGAACAATCTCCATTCATCTCGTCCCACACTCACTCGCAAAGTTTCGACTCAAAAAGGCTGCGCGCGAATCCAGTCATAACTTTCAGATTGTGTTTCAATTGCAAGGCTGATGATAAAATGTTACTTGTGTCCTGATTTAAAGACGGGGCGTTCCAACTCAAATGACGCCTGAAACTAAACAGTGGTACAGGGATTTGTTACTTCACTTGTTACAGGAGTTAAAAGCAATCATTACAGCAGTCGAAACAGAGATTATGCCAAATTTAAACCAAGTCCTTGTGAAAAACGTTGACTTTAACCAGATTACCCAGAGGTCCAGAGCAAAGATACTGGTCCCCAACCTTTTTTGTCTCAAGTTACCTCCAAAATTCCCATCAAACTCGGGCACTTATCAATCAGTCGACTTTATATACACCGTATTATCCGTACTATAAGTCGCACCAACCAGAAAATGCATAATAGAGAAGAAAAAAACAGATAAGTGGCACTGGAGTATGAAATGCAGTTGCAAGTGTGAAAATAACAAATAATATCACATATAAGTCGCTCCGGAGTGTAAGTATATAAGTATAAATATAAGTATAAGTCGCACCCAGGGAAAAACTATGAAAAAAGGTGCGACGTATAGTCCAGAAAATACGGTATATATTTTACAAGTATTATTGTATTTTTCCTGAATTATACTGATGTAGACAATTCATCGAAACGTTCTTCAGGACATTTACAAAGCTTTTTAATTCAAGTTTTCACTTTTAAACGTTTTGTACTTGTTGGAAACCACGGGTCCCATAATAAACAACCTCCTCGATACAGAACTTGACACCAAAGGCTCTTCCAAAGACAGCACCTTATTTTCTACAGTCGTATTTTTTTTTTGCATAAGACTACGATCGTGTGACTGGACGTCTGGAACTCAACATCCACGTGTCTCCGCCTCCCGGATCACGGCGTTTCGCTCATTCCCTTCATACGTGAAGAGTCAGGAACATGAAGAAAGCACCAGCGGAGTGAGGAAACAGCATCAAGAAAAAAGGCTTCGTTTCGCGCCGTTCTTCGCCCGATCGCCGCAACCCCGCCCCCAATTTTCTAGTTTTTCCATTATCTGCGGCTCTTTCATCGCACCGCCTCCTCCGCTCCTCCTCAGCCGCCTTCTTGTATCGTTTCTGTCTCATTTCCTTCTGGGTTTCGGGGCCGACGTGGTTTGGGAAATAAGGGAGCCGGTGAAGCCGTCGGAGCCAGTGGAGCAGCGGATTGAGCATTGAGCGATCTGGTGATTTCACGAGTCTCACACCAACTCGTGTCACACTTATTTTGTGTCACCGCGAAACTATTCTTGGAAAGGGAAAAATTCTCCGTGCCTTGTGAAACCCCGGTGGAGATTGAAAGCGGTTGGGGTTTTTTGGTTCGGCGAATGAAATGAGCATGTTTTCCAGTGAAAATACAATGTCAGTTAAAAGTTTACATTTTTTATTCTATAGGGAAATGAATGGTAATATTACTGTGTTACTGCGAGAGTCAAAGGGAGTTGCTGAAAAAAACACCCTGTTGGAAGTTGCTCATTTACTGGAGCAATTTTAAAACATTTGGGGGAAATTAAAACCTATACTAATCACATGGAATTAAAGGATGACAGTTTTTTTTGCGATTTTCAAATTTTTACTTTATTTAGTGTGTTTATTATACCTTGTGTACATATAAATGATAGTTTTAATTGAGAAAGTATTTGTGGAGAAAATGACAGAAAGTGACATCACACTAAGGTTATTCAATCCAGTTTATGGATAATTTACACACAAAAAAACAACTTTTGACACTCTAAACATTAAGTCAACAACATTAAGTCACTCTCATGTATTTTCATTTGTCAACTTAAAAATAATCAATGTTTTCCTACTGTTATGTCATAAAATACAAACAGGAAGTGAAATCATAAACCTAAACAAATTGCTATTTCGTCATTATTTTTTCATTTTTTTATTTTTAGCAACATTTTAAATATATTTATCTCAGCTGTAATGAGTCGTTGGACCTGTAGAGGGTACTTTAAGTTATTTCAGTCATCAGATACACAGAACACAGAACAGCACGTGCAGTGGAAGTACGCAGTATCCATTTGTATCTGGGCATACAGTTTAGTGTTCGGTTAGAGGAGCAATTATTCACACCACGTTGGAACACTTCTGGTCCAGATCACTTGTTTGGGGTTTTTGGAGCTATTCTTAGAAACAGACAAGCCCCCCCGTCTCCCCCGACAACTCCCACCGTCTCCAGACTCTAAAGCTGTAAAAATGAGCCAATATCTGGACCGAGCGCATGTGACCCAGTCCGCCCGAGCCCGCTCATCAATCTTCACCTCGCCGCTGTCACTGAAGTTCATTAAGAAATCGTCAATTAAAGCTGGGCCCGACGGGAGGTAACCATGACGACGGGAGGTTGCGTGCGGTCCGCAGACACGGACTAGAGAGCGGAGGAAAGTCTGCGAGGCCAAGGATGGGGACAGAGGGAAGAAGCAGCAGCAGAAGAAGCAGTTCGAAAGGTTTAGAGTTCATGGAATATTATAGATTGTGTGTAATGTTGGGTTCACGATGAGGGCGGGGTCTATGTGTAAGTCTACGGGCGATTCAAGGTTTTTCAAAGACACACACAAAGAAAATGCACACTATTTTTCACAGATTTAGTTCACAAACGTTTCATTCAAGTGACAACAATCGTGCAATGACAAGGACAAAAAAGAAACGTTTTAAAAGACAAGCTCAAGGCGACGCTCCATCTCCTGAAGATTATGAAGATTATGATTAAGTTCAGCATTGGAGGATTGTCAGTTTGGACGTTTCCACCATCATTTATAATACATAGTTATATAGGCCCTGAAATGTATAGGCATAGGTATCTGAAATGATGTGAGAATTGTGTCGAGAGCGCAATTTAAGGGTTTAGAAACAAAATCTTTCAATGGTAAAAAGTCCTCAAATGTAAGGAATAAACAGACCAGCTCAGAGTCACTACTGGTAAACAGACGTATCGCACACCGTGATGTCAGGATCCTTCTGAATGAACACCAAGTTTAGCATCTTAACATCTCCATTGGCTTATCGCTAGCTGAACCTTCTACGAGGCACGACACAGAGCCATGGATAATGTGAACTCTGAGGAACTTAAATATAATGTGAGAAGTGTACTGAGAAGAGCTATGTTGGCGTAGTACTTTGTCTCAAGAAGGTCCAAGGTTCAGGTCAATCCCTGGGTTATATACTTCCTCTGTGGAGCTCGAATGATCTCCATGTGTTTGTGTGGAGTACTTTTCGAGCCATGAACCTATAACTAGCTGAAAAACAAAGATTACAGATCAAGCAGTAGATTTAGAAAAAGAGTCTGAACCAGCGACTTGCAGGAAAAGTGAAGCACGTCATTTAAATTTGAAAACAGACTGTAAGTGAGTCGAGATTTTGATTCCCGACTCCGACAATGAACTGCATGTCCTTCCTGTTCTCTCACCCCCCATTTCACTCTGTACTTTCCGGTCAATAAAGCCTACGGGCAACACAATCTTAGACAAAAAGAAAACAGTATATAAAAATACCTACGTAAAGTAAACTGTCAAAACGATTCAAAGATTGCAAACCAAAAAAAAAAAAGGATGTGTGGAAAGAGCTCGAGGTCAAATGCTCCAAAACCTTTACCATATCCAACATTTAACATTGTGCATCTATTTTTCATGACAGTGAAGTTTAAAGCACTAAGACCGGGCGAGAGAACACCGTTTGTGACGTAAATACTCTGGCATTTTGGGAACATTTTGCTCTCAGCCTTTTTCCGCCTGGGACAGAATGCACTTTTCTGGTTTTCTTCCTCTATGATGCGTCTGTCTCTCGGGGGTAAAACAGAACAAGATAAAAGTAGAAAGAGCTTGTGCAGGACAAGAGCTTCTTCAGGACGAGGGGAAAAATCCGGGAGGAGAAATAAAACATTGTGAAACACGTCGGTGGAAGGGAGCCATTTGCAGATGCCAGAGGTTTAAGTGGACGCGGGCTGATTTAGAGCGCGATAAAAGATGAAAAATGTAATTATAGTCCATTAACATGACATAACATCCATGAGTTCAGCTCCGTAAATCTTGAACGGGCAGACACGGTGGAGTCAGCCAGACCACGGCTTTATGGTTCAAGTCAAGTGTTTTAACTAATGGCATTTTATCGCCGATTTGACTCATCAGATGCAGCAGGAAATAATATTTAATCTAATGGATACAGCTCTGCGTAACATCGACATCTAATACTATGAAACCAATTAGGGAGATCTAGTATTCAATCGGTAGAATTGCGCATCTCAATGTTGGAGACGAACCATCGGCAATAAGTCACGACCGGTTCTGATCGTTTTGTCGTTAGAGCAACAGAATAAAAGAGTAGATACAGAGCCTTAGGGAAGCTTTCTGCACAAAGTCAAAGTAATGTGACCTGCATCTGACCTCAGCATGTGAACAAGACTCAAGCAGGACTGTTATTCAGCCTCTTTTACCAACAGTTTATTTCCGATGCTTTGGAAACACTTGAAATAAACTCCGAAATGATTGGTTTTCAACTGGATTTAACTGAACTCTCAGGAGCCGTTATCACTCCCGAGATAAAAGCTAAAACTCAGCTTTGTCCAGTTGATGAATTTACTGTAAAATGTTATGAGTATTGTTTGCATTGACGCATAAAAGACTTGTAAATGTTTAAATCTGTGTAATTTGAGAACATAGCGATCAACACGGCTGCTCCTGTAGCTGGTGCAGCAGAATGAGTGCTGATTGGCTGAACATTGGCGCTGGAATCCAGTTAGACACAAGCCAAACAAACCCTCTCGAAGAAGGACGGAGAGGCAGAGAGGGCCAATGCTGATTAGTTTATATTTGATCCAACACCAAACTATACCAGAGCAAATATCACGATTTAGAATCGATACGATGCCAATAAGTTTGTACTAAAATGCATTGGAACAATTGCCTGACCAGCCATTCCCAACACGTTTTGACAGACTACTTTACAAAACCTGAGGGTCTGGGATCCAGCCCAGTCGCGCCAATTTCCAAAGGGAGTGATTGACAGGCGTGTTAACCAATCAGACAAACGCATTGTCCGTTCGTGTCTAAACAAACATGGTGGATTAGAGGAAAGGATAAAAATAACACAGACTGAGAAACGTTGCCAACTTCTGCTGAGTCAACATGAGACGCACTAAACTCTGTAAATATCAGGTAAATAAAGTTATATATTTTGTTCTGAATGTTCCGAAAATATTTGAGAGACACGTGACACAAATTAGCGGCGATGATTGGAGCAGCATTGGTAAATGCTGGAAAGTTTTTTTTGACGCCCCCCAATGGTCGATTCCAGACCGAGATGCATTCGAACAGAATGTGGGCGGGGCTGGCGGGTCAGGCAATTGAAACTTAGACCCTTCAACCTCAGTTTGACAACCTTTTACTTTTACTCTCTCTCCTTCATAATTCTGTGCCTGTCTCTTTAAACTGCGACACACAAAGTCTCATTTAATCCACCAGCCTGGGTTTACTCACTGAAGTGTGTCTCATAATTCAAACTGAGTCAAAGGTAGAAAAGTGTGGACACAAAATGTTAGCTTAGCGAGGGCCGTGATCGAGATTCAGTCATTTCTAATCGTCAATGGTCAGCTGGGTTATTTTTAATCTAGAGGCTTGTCACAGTCCATTCTCTGTCAGTAAAAGCGTGTGGTGAGTTCAAACATACGGAGAAGAAACTGGACCATTGTTTGTGTTGAATGGCAATCATCACATTCACAAGACCGAACCCTGTTATAATAAAACCGTGGCCCCGCCCTGAGCCCCGCCCTGAGCCCTGTGTGATGCCAACGACGCTATTGAAATGCGGGTCCGACTCTGTGCGTGCGAGAGGAAGGAACAGAGGCGCGTCGGATCTGAGACACTTTGAAACAGGTTCAGCGACGAGCCACAGCCTGTTGTGATGAAGAGGCTTCAGTCGTCTGTGTTTGGATCTGAGAGAGCGGGTTCTAAACGGCTGTGATGAGTGCGCTGTTCAAAACGCAGCAGAGAAAGAGAGAAGGGGAACGTTATCCATCAGGAGGACGCCGTCGAGTGTGGGGTAAATAAAGCTTTTGGAAGATGAAGAGGTGCTGACGGTACGATCTGACTGAAAGAAATCCCAAAACCATATTTCCCAAACTTGAGTGTGTTTGCGGCTTGTTTTCTCTCTCAGGGTGAAGCGGTGTTGACAGCTATGACTCACTTTACCTCCTGATCTCGAGCGACGTTCAGCTGACGGATCCAACTATGTCCCACAGTTTTGCAGATGCTCAATTCCTAGTGTTGCCAATGAATACTTTTATCTCTCCCATTATGACCTCTCAATAATGTGAATCGCTCCCCGTTGGACTCTAGTGGAGCGATATCGTCTCACAAACAGGTGATGCTTGGTTGAGACACTTCATCCGCCCCAGGGCAGCCGTGACTACAGAAATACATAGTGAATGATTAATACTTTGTGCACTTTAGTGAAGTAGTATTGATTCAACACATCCAACTTCCACTATAATGGCCCACAACGTCACAGAAGGGCAAAAAGTCTTTAAGTATTAGAAGTGGCTTTTGCAAATGCAGTGTGTGGCTTTTCTGGTGGGAAGGGGGGGTCCACCACCTGCTTGTCTCCATGGAGATGCTATTGCTTTGCCTGGAATGTTCCACAAGAGGCTGTAGAGCTCTAGATCGAACTCCAATCCAAAGTGACACATCCCAAACATCCACTGAGATGCATTTGCCAAAGAAATGTGTGAAAAAGTAAAGAAAAGAGCCGTTGCACAACCACACACACCACTGGGTCACTACTGGGTCACTACTGGGTCACTACTGGGGCACCACTGGGTCACTACCGGGTCAGTGCTGGGTCACTACCGGGTCACTACTGGGTCACTGCTGGGTCACTACTGGGTCACCGCTGGGTCACCGCTGGGTCACTGCCGGGTCACTACTGGGTCACCACTGGGTCACTACTGGGTCACCACTGGGTCACCGCTGGGTCACCGCTGGATCACCGCTGGATCACCGCTGGGTCACCACTGGGTCACTGCTGGGTCACTACTGGGTCACTACTGAGTCACCACTGGGTCACCGCTGGGTCACTACTGGGTCACCACTGGGGCACAACTGGGTCACCACAGGGTCACCACTGGGTCACTACCGGGTCACTACTGGGTCACTGCTGGGTCACTACTGGATAACTACTGGGTCACCACTGGGTCACCGCTGGGTCACCGCTGGGTCACTGCTGGGGCACCACTGGGTCACTACTGGGTCACTACTGGGTCACCACTGGATAACTACTGGGTCACCACTGGGTCACCGCTGGGTCACTACTGGGTCACCACTGGATAACTACTGGGTCACCGCTGGGTCACTGCTGGGGCACCACTGGGTCTCCACAGATCTGATTAAGTTCAATGCCACACTGCGGAACATTCAGAGCAAAATCATCTCCACAGAGACGAGAATGTTATGCACCATCAAACAAAATGTGAAATGTGTCTAGTTTGGTACATTCATCCTTTTCCGAATGAATCCGACGTGAACTCCTCCGCTCAGGTGCAGTGTTTTCAGGTGTTCATTTGTGGCTCAGAGGCTCAGGGGGAAATGTGCTGTGGCTGAGTTTGAGCTTAAATACAAACACGAGGAGGTTAATTACTCTGCATTTCCGGCAGCGCGGTCTGAAAACAGCGGAAACTCTGGAGAGGTTTAGCAAAGTCAAGTATCCGTCACAAAACTGTTCAGGCACACGAGGCGCATAATTAAAAAAAAAGGATAATTAAACCTGGGTAAATGTGCCATCCGAGGTCGCACTCCCAATGTTTGAACATATATATAAATATATATAAGCTCTGAGAGGCGGCTGCGTCACAACGGGTCATGATTATGTCAATATAAACGAAAAGGCACGTCAGGCGCAGAGTTTTATCAGTAACATTTAACTCTCTGAACTAACTAGAGTGCAGTGTAGATCCAGTCCAGTGTAGTGTAGATCCAGTCCAGTGAAGTGTAGATCCAGTCCAGTGAAGTGTAGATCCAGTCCAGTGAAGTGTAGATCCAGTCCAGTGCAGTGTAGATCCAGTCCAGTGAAGTGTAGATCCAGTCCAGTGAAGTGTAGATCCAGTCCAGTGAAGTGTAGATCCAGTCCAGTGAAGTGTAGATCCAGTCCAGTGAAGTGTAGATCCAGTCCAGTGAAGTGTAGATTCAGTGCAGTGTAGATCCAGTCCAGTGAAGTGTAGATCCCGTCCAGTGCAGTGTAGATCCAGTCCAGTGAAGTGTAGATTCAGTGCAGTGTAGATCCAGTCCAGTGAAGTGTAGATCCAGTCCAGTGCAGTGTAGATCCAGTCCAGTGAAGTGTAGATTCAGTGCAGTGTAGATCCAGTCCAGTGAAGTGTAGATCCCGTCCAGTGAAGTGTAGATCCAGTCCAGTGAAGTGTAGATTCAGTGCAGTGTAGATCCAGTCCAGTGAAGTGTAGATCCAGTGCAGTGTAATTCTGCACCATAAACTCAGCAGAAACGTGGTTCCCAAACAGAATTTAAAAAGACCCATATTATGTATTATTTGTGCTCTTGAGTAACTGTGCACTTCCTCTTCCTCCGGAGTTTGTGGAGTTGTTTAGAAGTGACACAGAGAAACCCATGTGTTTTTTGGCTGGTGCAACTTATACTCTGGAAAATACAGTATATAAATGACTGTAGGACATATATAAATGACTGTAGGACATATATAAATGACTGTAGGACATGTAGGACATATATAAATAACTGTAGGACATTTATAAATGACTGTAGGACATATACAAATGACTGTAGGACATGTAGGACATATATAAATGACTGTAGGACATGTAGGACATATATAAATGACTGTAGGACATATATAAATGACTGTAGGACATGTAGGACATTTATAAATGACTGTAGGACATATACAAATGACTGTAGGACATGTAGGACATATATAAATGACTGTAGGACATGTAGGACATATATAAATGACTGTAGGACATATATAAATGACTGTAGGACATGTAGGACATATATAAATAACTGTAGGACATTTATAAATGACTGTAGGACATATACAAATGACTGTAGGACATGTAGGACATATATAAATGACTGTAGGACATGTAGGACATATATAAATGACTGTAGGACATATATAAATGACTGTAGGACATGTAGGACATATATAAATAACTGTAGGACATTTATAAATGACTGTAGGACATATACAAATGACTGTAGGACATGTAGGACATAAATAAATGACTGTAGGACATGTAGGACATATATAAATGACTGTAGGACATATAGAGGCGTGTCTAAAAGCCTGATTGAAGCAGGAGTGTCTCTGGAACAAGGACAAAACCATCTCTAACCTTTCCCTGAAGTGTCTCTTTACAATGATGAGAAATCGAGCGCTTTTGCGGACACTGAACATTTACCCTGAACACTCACAATCCAGGTGCAGATCTGAGGAGGACGTCTTCAAACAGTTCTTTATTTATATCACAAAAACAGGCTCGAGAAACGTTAGCGAATAATATGTTTTGAAGACCGGCAGCTCAGATGGATCTCGATTGGCCACTCAACTCAAACATCTCCAGCCGAGCAGTACTTTAGTTACTTCACGCTCGACGACAGGTTAAATCTCTCGTACACGACTATTTTTTTTGCACCGCGCGATATTCAAACGGCGCCAACCGCTTTGCCTTTGCGCAGATAAGCAGCCGCACAGTGACTGCGCGCATCACTCCGACTGCGCCCGGCGATATCGTCTAATGACCGCGTCAAACTGTGGATTTTTACTATCTGCGAAAAAAAGAAAATCGATGGTTACACTCTTCATTTTGAGCAGTGCATTTCCCGTTTCGCTCGCACTCCGGGAGGAAAGTTGTCGAGCTGATCCCCGGGACATGCTGATCTGTAGTTCGCTATCTCGTCTCCCTCGCCGTGACCTGCAATTTGTGTGTCTGCGCCGACGTGGAGGGAGATGAATCACTCGCCGGGGAAAAAAAAAAGGTCTCATCCTGAAGAACGCAGCAAATGCAGAGGCGAGCGATTCGGATGACACAGCAGCACAAACAGCTGGAATAATGGGAGTTTGGGGGCTTAAAACTTTACCAATTTAAAGTTGAACGGCACAGGAAGTGTTTTGGGGGTTTGAGGTAAGTAAAAAACATCCTGAAATACACGGTGTACTTTGTATGAATGTGTGAACAAGGATGACACTTTTGAAAGCCTTGAGAAAACATGAGCAAATATGTTTTATTATATTAAGAATGATTCAGGTTTAGTAACTACTTCTAATATACTGCAATCCGGATCCCTTAAGTGGTTACTAAACCTGATTCATTCTGAATACATCAAAATCTATAAATACATACATACATAAATGAATAAAATGAAAATAAATACAATCGTAAATAAAATAAATAAACAAAACGAATAAAACAAATAAAACAAATAAAATTAATAAAATAAATAAAATAAATAAAATAAATAAAATCAATAAAATCAATAAAATAAATAAAATAAATAAAATAAATAAAATAAATAAAATAAATAAAATAAATAAAATAAATAAAATAAATAAAATGAAAAAAATAAAACATTTGACACAGCAAAATGACAAATAATACATAATTCATAATAATATTAATTTTTTGATTCTTTGTTCATGCTTCATTAATTAACTGTGATTAAGTTATTATAATATCTTGTTCATTTACTTCCAAGATTTCCACAAACTGCCAAAGTCACAATATTTCAAAGTCAATATCAACATTTGTGTTAAAAGCATGACACTCTAGGCTAATTTAAATATCACAATAAAAAAAGGAAACGCTCACGGGTGCAGCAAGTAACTGTCCCACAACAGCATCAAACCCTATCTATCTCCATGGAGACGAGCAGGTAATGCACCAGGCGAAGGCCGAGATATTTAAATCTGTCTTTGAAAAATTGCAAATTAGATCGATAAGCAATGCTGTGGAGAAAAAAAGATCACGATTATCGATAGCTGCAGTTTTAGTATTTTGAATCACTGAAAATGAAATATTGATGTATATTGTGTATATTATACTGAAGTTTTCTCACAACCTGATATCAATTAATAAGTAGCATTCTGTAGCAATACAATCTCAACACGGTGATGCCAGTTGTGAGTAAAAAGCAGTGCACAGAAGTATGGCCATCCAATTTAAAGTCTTCAAAGTGTTTTCTCCATCTTTCTCCATCACACCCTGACTTCCCCCCCTCCCCAGACGCTTCCCCTGTCCTCGCTGAAACCCGCGTTGTTTCAAAACAGCTTAGGCGTCGCTCCTGGAGCCCGTGCGTCTCTCCTGCAAAGACTGTTCCCCAGAGAGACGGTCATCGCCGAGGCTCGTGTCGGGTTTCCTGTCCTTCAGGTCGTGACCCTTAAACCCGAGACCCAAGGGGAGCGGAAACCTGACGATCGATCGACAAATAAAATGTCGCGCTGTTCAATTTCGGCTCGACCCCAGCGGCAGACTCGCACGTCGCCTCGGTAACTGTCACACTTCAGCCCCTTTGTCAAAAACAGAACCCAGACGTACGAGAACTCCTTCATTTGAGGTACAAGTCACCGTTATTTCTTTTCAACACTGTTATTTTCTGTCAATAAAAACAATTATAGAAAATACTAAAAAACAACAGTGTAGTTCAAGGGATGGTCGACATTATACTCTATATCGTTCAATAAAAAACAGCTGGAACAACATTTTTCGGAGCTCAAAATTTATTGTACGTTCATGTTTTGTTATTTCTGTTTCGTAGGATTTGAGCTGTGGACGTCACAAAGTAACTTGAATAAGTACTAAACTGTTTTATTCTAGGATTCGTTTATTGCTGTTCATTTTAGACTCATTTGGAAAAGGATTTACTGGGATAAACATGCTTTTCTTTTATCTTGTCAGTTTCCATATCATTTATCATGACAGTTTTCCTTAGCAACACATCGCACTTTGAAACGTGTCATCCAAATTCTCAAACCAGATCAAAAGTATATGTGTGATGTCATTATTTTTCTCACTTGGCTGCTCCCGTTTCCATCGATATTGCCTTTACAAACGCTGCATTCCACTTCCTCGTTTGCACAATAGTTCGTTAGCCCTTTTCCATTAGCCGCAGCCCTGAACACTGCATTCGGCCTCTGACGTCTTGTTCCGCCGCTCGCTCATTAGTCTAACCTGCCCGCGCCTCTGCTCGGGTCACCGCTCGCACCGCTCGCACCGCTCACACCGCTCACTCGTCACGTCGCACGCGCTCGGACCTTCGCCGACTGCAAATTACAGCCAGGTCCAGGCCGCGTTCCCCCGTATCTGCTCCTCCGACACGCCAACCGCCGTCTCCGCCACGCTCCCCTGCTCGCCGCTGACAGCTCCTCACATCTCTCTCTTTCCTCTTTATTTCCCTCTCTCTTTCCCTTCTTTCGATCCCCTTTCCTCGCTCCATTCCTCCATCCCCCCACAATCCGTCTCTGTCTCGCTCTGCCCTGCTTCCCTTCCCTTCCTCCTGGCCTTTGGTGATAACTATGACACATTCAGGCTGGATGGCGCTCTCACCCACATATACACTTCTCTATATGTGGTCCTGCTTACTTAAAAAAAAAAGCCAGCGCCCGGGCAATAAGCAGTGGCTAAAATGAGCTAAGTGCCCGAGGAGCGCTATCTTCCGCCTCCACAGTCCACCGCTCCTTGTGTATCGCCCGAATAATGGTCCATAAGTCACCACTAAGCTTTTCTGCATCGCATTTAGAGAGGGCTGTGTGTGCCGAGCGCGCCGGGGGGGCAGTAAGTGTGTGCGGCGCCACTAAAGGGGCACATTAGTGTAAGCAATGTCTGGAAATTAAAAACTAATCCGTGCCTTTTTGCGCTTCGCTCCAGCGCTTCGCCGGCGAATTAGACCGCACGCGTCGGACGCAATAACGCTCCCCGTGCAGCCATATATTATAAGTCATATTTAGAATCATTTGTGCAGGTTGTGTTAGACTTTAGGGGTCGAGGGGAATGGGAGGAGCGCCAAACCGGAGGAATAATGTGTTGTGGAATGAAAAATGATTGCGAGACGGTGATTGTGCAGCTGAAAATGCAAGTGAGACCGTTAAAACCCGTTTTGCAGTCGCAACAAGACGTCTACAAATGCTAGCTTTTGTTTTTCTCCCCGCTGTAGTTCCCTCTGCTGCCAGTAGATGGAGCGATGAGAGAACTGATGCTTCGGATACTTTACAATAATATTGTACATTATACACGTTGAAGTTCTAAGACGTGCGATGCCAAAGTTAAAGTGCAGAGAGTATTTATGTGTAATGAGTGGTGTTCAAAGCTTTTGATGTCCAGTAATCTTGTAATGACCATAATGGGACTTTGTTTTACCGTTGTTGTTTTCATTCAAAATAAAAGCCACTTTCATCATAAAATAAAACATATAAAGTCATAAGCTAAAATTATATATATATATATATATATATATATATATATATATATATATATATATGATTATGCAGGCGTACAATACAATCTGAACATCCTTTATCTCTTGTTTTCATTTCATTTTGCATTTTGTGAACACTGTGAACATAATAACGCGTCATAAGTGGCTTAATAAAGTCAAGTCAATGGTAAATTTGCTTTCCTTTTGTTGGCTTCACTTGACATGGCATCCATTCATTTTTTTCGCCACATGTTCTGCATTTATTTAATACATTTTAACAGACATTTTAATTTGTCCATGTTCTGATTGGACCGCATAGCTTTGAAACGTAAACACAAACCAATCTGCCACCATCGACTCCAAGCAAGAAGAAAATGCAATAAATACGACATATTTGTTTAAAATCGCACTCAAAGGTCATGGCTTCTTCCACTTGACACACTTTACTTCAGGAGTTAAATACATTATACAAAGTACAGTACAGGCTCATATTATAGCCAGTATTACAGCCAGGCCTATTCAACTATATTTTCCATGGGGCCATTTTCTTGGGGCCAGACTAAAAAACTGCGCCACAATTTTAATATTTATATCCAATATCCACAAACAACGCACTATGGTACAATTCACCAGGATCTATCGTTTCGCTGACATAAATGAAAAATAGAACAATATTTCTCTGTCACATGGAAACAGAACGAAGGACGAAGCAAAGACGAAGCTACATAAGAAATTGTAGCATTTAAGTAATAATCAATCTTTCAATCCATCCATAAAAATGTTGGGGGAACCTCCAAGGACCCCACGTTGAGAACCACTGCTGTAAAGCCATTAGAATCACTTAAGAGTACAAACTGTGTCGTACAATCGTGATTTTACCTTGAACGTATCTGTGTAAAAAAGGCTTCCACTGGAGCCACAAAAGCACTAGAAGAAACCTCTCCATTTCTCATGACTTTATGTGGAACGTAGTGAACCGAGTGAACATTTTCTGCCTTCTTAGTTTGGACTCCCAGGTGTAAAAAACAGGCTCGCACTCGCACCCCTGTCACAGGCTCCGGGCCCTTTAGCACATGCACTCTTCCTGTGAGCGCTTCAGGCTTCACAGACTTCACAACACTTCAGTAAACTCGCAAACAGCTCCACCAGCAACAGTAGCACCAGCACCACCAGCACCACCAGCACCAGCTCCAGCACCACCAGCACCACCAGCACCAGCTCCAGCACCACCAGCTCCAGCACCAGCTCCACCAGCACCAGCAGCACCAGCTCCACCAGCAGCACCAGCTCCAGCAGCACCAGCACCAGCAGCTCCACCAGCAGCACCAGCACCACCAACAGCAGCAGCAGCTCCAGCAGCACCACCAGCTCCAGCAGCACTGGCTCTAGCAGCACCATCAGCTCCAGCAGCAGCAGCAGCACCAGCAGCAGCAGCAGCAGCACCACCAGCACCAGCAGCTCCAGCAGCAGCAGCAGCAGCAGCAGCAGCACCACCAGCACCAGCAGCACCAGCAGCAGCAGCAGCAGCAGCACCACCAGCAGCTCCAGCAGCAGCACCAGCACCAGCAGCACCAGCAGCAGCAGCAGCAGCAGCAGCACCAGCAGCAGCAGCAGCACCGGCACCAGCACCAGCAGCAGCAGCAGCAGCAGCACCAGCACCAGCAGCAGCAGCAGCAGCAGCACCAGCACCAGCACCAGCACCAGCAGCAGCAGCAGCAGCAGCAGCAGCAGCAGCAGCAGCACCAGCACCAGCAGCAGCACCAGCAGCACCAGCAGCACCAGCAGCACCAGCAGCACCAGCAGCACCTCCACTGCACCTGCTCCCTGTCTGCTCCAGATATGCAGTGAAATGGTGAGAGGCTCTGACATCCAAACATTCTTCCCCCGGGACACAATGTAGCGATGCGGGTGTGAAGGGGCCAGATGGGGAGCAGGTGTGCGGCGCGAGCAGCGGCTTTGCTAATGATCCCAAGAACAAAACAACAAAGATGACAAAGATGACTGAAAGGATGTCGACGTCAAAAAGGTGAAGGACGGTTCAAAGCTAAAGACAGTTTGACCCCAGAGACTTTGACTTCTGAGGAAAACGTCAGCTTTTTAGATGAGATTTTTTGACACTAGACTTTTATTTAAATAGTATTTTTGTATTTGTTAAAGGAACAACAATCTTAAATGAGTGAAAGTTTAGACATTTAGATCTTCTCCATGTGAAAAAGCCCATATTATGTGGTTTATTCTGGGAAATATCAGTACTTTGTTCATCCAATTATAACAAGGGTCCGTGGAGACGGGCAGGTCACACCACTAGGTCGAGTTACAGGTCAGATCTGTGGAGAGGTGAGCCAATCCATGGTAAAAAACAAACAAACATGTTTTTTATTACTTTACTTTTTGCAATAAGACTTGTGATTGAATAAATGTGACATAAGGTAAAGGTAAATGACTTGCACCTTCTAGACAAAGCAGTAACATCTCCATGGAAACAAGCAGGAAAGTCACACACAGTTGTCTTGAGTCGCAGGTTCACCAAAGTCAGTACTTGTACTTGAGTAACAGTACATTCTGAGTTTGAGTGTGTAACCTGACGATGAAGGAGGAAATACATATCTACTCTTGATTGTACATATTAGTCAGTACTTGTACTTGAGTAACAGTACATTCTGAGTTGGAGCGTGTAACCTGACGACGAAGGAGGAAATACATGATTTTCACGAGAGCGATTGTAGATTCTCGACTCTTTCGCGACAACAGCCAGAGCCAAATGTTGACAAGTGGCGCAGCAGCTGGCGTATAAACAACAGAGGATTAATGTGAGATGTAATGCAGCTCATTGACGAGTGTTTGTCTGAACGCCTGAATAAAAGGCAATCGCAACATCTGCCGCTTTTATCACAGACTTTCAGCAAAACGTGCGGATTTATGTCGAGTCATATCTGGAGGAATCTAGATTGCAAATGATCCACGTCATACTTTGTTTCAAGTTCAATTTAAATCAAATACTACAAAGGTTCCAATATTAGACATCTTAAAACAGATCAATCTCAGCTCTGATCGTGTGCCTTTGGGCAAGACACTTCACCATGCACTTATCATTCCCGTAAACAATTGGTGGTAACTGAAGTTTTAATGAAGACATAGTTTGCTTTTGCCTGGTATATAGTGATACTCTATGACACCCATGGATCATTATTTTATATATTAGACTTTTTAAATATTTATATTAAGTAAGTAAGTAATGCTAGTAGTGATATTGCAATATTGATCTAAAACAACAGAAAACTTCACCACTGGTTGTGACCAGCCTGGGAAATGTAGGTTTGCATGTTTTTTGTAGGAAAACCGTATTTTACGGACTATAAGTCGACTTTTGTCATAGTTTTGGCCGAGGTGCGACTTAAATGTGATATTGTTTGTTTTATTTTCACATGACAACCACAAGAGGGTGCTCTAGGCTCTTAGCGACGCAGAAGAAGAATCTACACTTCCTCTTCCTCTGGAGTTTGTGGAGTTGTTTAGAAGTGACACAGAGGAAGAAGAATTCAGTGGATTTAGTGATTTGGGGTAAAACTGATGCTTTGCTAAACTTGTTAGCATGTTCTTTATGCTATAGTTATCTGAATAACTGTTCATATGTTACGTTAACATACCAGACACTTACCACAGTTCTGTCTGTGCCTCATGTAGCTGAAGGTGTTAGCGTTAGCATACGTACACCTATTCACCATGTTCTCTCATCTGTTATTATTTTAAACTGCATTTCAAGATGAAATGTCTGTTCTTGGTCTTGGATCCAAAAAATGCAACTTATATATGTTTTTTTGGCTGATGCAACTTATACTCCAGAAAATACGATCTATTTGTTTTTCTTCTTATAACTATAACTCTCCAGGAGCAAAGAAAGACCTCTTTGTTAACAAGGATCACAGCCAAGTCTATTATTTGTCTCCGGGTGAGACTGAGAACACAATCAGACGTTTCAGTAATGAACGTGAAGTCTCGGTGTCGTGCAGTTGGTGTTTTACCACATGATCCTTCCCCCTTCACTTACATTTCACCTCATTACGAACCCCAGTAAAGAGTAAAACGCCGTCTAACCTTCAGCAGACGCACAGAACGAGCCACTGCTGCCATGGCAACCACATAACACTCAACTTTTATCAACAATACTGCGCTTTTCGGGGGTCGGTGGCTTGTCCGGAGGAGGAGGAGTCTGCGTGGCTCCATCTCTGGTGCCAGCAGAGGGCGCTGTGTGTAAGAACCGTGCGTATTCCGCCACTATAATTGTTGCAGTCGGATTGTTCGCGTGTACAAACTGTTTTTCTAAAGTATTTTGTCCCTGCACACGCTGAGTGACTCCATCTGTGCCACAGGTGACGCCGCCAGGCAAACTTACAGGTCAGATCTGTGGAGCTCGCAAGTGTTTTTAGCAATGGAAATAACTTAAATGACGAAAAGTGCGAAAGAGAAAAGCTGCAGAGTGCATCTTTAGTCCGACCGTAGAAGGTAAAGTGTCTCTCTCCTGGTGCCAGTCCCGATGCCCGTCCCTCTCTAAGTGGGACGTCCTGTCTGTGCCCTCTGTCAGCGCGGTCCCGTCCCGCAATACATCACTGACAATTACCCATCATCCTCTCTGTCCTGCACCTGGGGGAGCCGGAGCGGTGCGACAGTCCAAGGCTCTAATTGTCTAAGCGAGGACGAAGCTGACGTGGCTCTGATGCTGAACAAACGGATCTCATGGGACCAGGACCAGGACCAGGACCAGAACCAGAACCAGAACCAGAACCAGAACCAGATCCAGAACCGCAGACGGGCTCAGACAAAGGAACCGCCACTGAACAAACAGATCTCATGGGACCAGAACCAGAATCAGAACCAGGACCAGGACCAGGACTAGGACCAGAACCAGAACCAGAACCAGAACCAGAACCAGAACCGCAGATGGGCTCAGACGGAGGAACTGCCACTCGGCAAACGGATCTCATGGGACCAGAACCAGAACCGCAGACGGGTTCAGACACAGGAACTGCCACTGAACAAACAGATCTCATGGGACCAGAACCGTAGACGGGCTCAGATAAAATAATCGCCACTGGACAAACAGATCTCATTGGACCGGAACCAGAACCAGAACCACAGACGGGCTCAGACGAACGAACCGCCACTCCAAAAACTGATCTCATGGGACCAGAACCAGAACCACAGACGGGCTCAGACGGGCTCAGACGAACAAACCGCCACTCCAAAAACTGATCTCAAGGGACCAGAACCAGAACCAGAAACGCAGACAGGCTCAGACAAAGGAACTGCCACTGGAGAAACAGATCTCATGGGACCAGAACCGGGACCAGAACCAGAACCAGAACCGTAGACGGGCTCAGACAGAGGAACACGGCACAAAGTGAGACAGTTTCTCAGTTGTTTTAGTTTTATTTGGGGTAAAACGGCTGCACAGTTTTGGTGGGAATAATAATAAATGCAGCAATAATAAGAGTAAAGAGTAAAACAGCGAAACTTGAGCTCATAAAAGGAGTTTCACAACAAATTCATCATCTTTATGTGCTGCTTGTAGAAGTTTTAAATCATTTTTACTGCGGCAAATACCAGCTCACACATGCATCCCAACAGTCTGGACATTCACTGTTCACACACTTCTACTCCTGACCACTGCTGACCCGCTCTTCCCTTTAATTCTGCTCAATTCTGTGGAGGGAAAGAGAAAAGTCTTGCTGCTAAAATATTCCAAATGTTCAGTGTTCAAGAGTCACCAATGCACCTTTCTCTGGAATGAGAGGAAGAGCAACATCTGATCCTGCCTTGTATTTGCACTTTCAACACAGCTTTAGGGCGATATCCACAGAAAATACATTTGCATATCTTGTATTTATTCAGCCAGTATTATGTCAATTCAACAGAAATGTGTGAAAACTTGTCTTTGAATGTTTTAGCTGAGGTTTAATCATCAGACAAATGTAAAAT
The DNA here is from genome assembly GCF_026437365.1 of Eucyclogobius newberryi. Lineage (NCBI taxonomy): Eukaryota > Metazoa > Chordata > Actinopteri > Gobiiformes > Gobiidae > Eucyclogobius > Eucyclogobius newberryi. Next base: position 29,184,592 of record NW_027315790.1, read on the forward strand.
GTCTTTAAAATGATACATAAAAGGGCAAAAACAAACATCTTATCTCCTTATTTGAACATTTACAACATCACTTTTTTAACATCGTTGTCGTATTTTTTACTACAAACCATTTTCCATGACAATATTTCCATTTTGATATTCATTTCAAATTAATTTCTATCTCACTTCGTAACTCAATTGCACGTTCCTATAGCAATTATCTTAAATGATTAACACTTTCACATTATTATACCACATTATTGTTTTCTCCAGCGCTACAAGAAACACATCTAATAAAAGTCTAACTACAGATGAAAGTTTGTTCCTCCGTCGAGTTGATCTCAGGTGAGGCTCCAGACATTACGTAATACACACAATAACTGTCAGTATATATATATAATTCTGTATCTCTCTCGGCTCTTTTGTCCTCTGCTTTGAATTGCACAAAACAGAGTGATTCTCCTGCACAAAGCTCGGCGCCCGTCACTTTCCCCCGCCACCGACGCGCCATCAAGAGATCCATAATGACCAGCGCGGGCGACACTCGCTCTCACACCAATGGAGGATCCACAAACACAACATCCAGCGCTCGTTTTCCGCCCAAATGTTGGCCAACTTTGCATCAATTGTTAAAGCAATCCAAGGAGGAAATTGCAGTGTTTTAAGTGGCCCTTTAGAGCGGTCAGAAAGGTTTAGTCTCGAATCGGTTATTTGTCCCCAAAGTCCATAAAGTACCAGCCATTGAATCATTTATGAATTACAGGGCTTTTAAAGGCTCCGCGTCATTAACTTTGGACCCATATCTGACGGAGCACTCAGCTCTGTGGGGTCTAATGCTGCCCTTTTGCAAAATACTCCAAAACTATTACTGGATGAAATTGATTCAGAATGGCACTTCCTGGATTTAGGCTTTTACAGCTTAGTTTGAGTTTTCAATATGACATTTAAGCAACAGAACTGACAATTTCATGTCATTAGTGGCTAAGTTAACAGTCTTTTGCTTTATCAATTTAAAATACTCCATCTACCATATTTTCTGGACTATAAGTGGCACCTTTTTTCATCGTTTTGGCCGGAGTGCGACTTATACTTATATTTATACTTGTATACTTATATACTTATACTCCGGCGCGACTTATATGTAATACAATTTGTTATTTTCACACTTGCAACCGCATTTCATACTCCAGTGCGACTTATATGTGTTTTTTTCTTCTCTATTATGCATTTTTTTGGCTGGTGCGGAAAATGACATCATTAGGTGTAAGTGGTCATCCCGCGGCTGGATGAGATGGAGAGTTATTGTCAAAAGTCTCACAATAATATATCACAATACATCGACCATGATCCTTTGCGTTTACGTCGACCATGATCCTTTGCGTTTACGTCGACCATGATCCTTTGCGTTTACGTCGACCATGATCCTTTGCGTTTACGTCGACCATAATCCTTTGCGTTTAGTCGACCATGATCCTTTGCGTTTACGTCGACCATAATCCTTTGTGTTTACATCAACCATGATCCTTTGTGTTTACGTCGAACATGATCCTTTGTGTTTACATCGACCATGATCCTTTGTGTTTACGTCGACCATAATCCTTTGCGTTTACGTCGACCATGATCCTTTGCGTTTACATCAACCATGATCCTTTGTGTTTACGTCGACCATGATCCTTTGCGTTTACGTTGACCATGATCCTTTGTGTTTACGTCGACCGTGATCCTTTGCGTTTACATCAACCATGATCCTTTGCGTTTACGTCGACTGTGATCCTTTGCGTTTACGTCGACCATGATCCTTTGCGTTTACGTCGACCGTGATCCTTTGCGTTTACGTCGACCGTGATCCTTTGCGTTTACGTTGACTGTGATCCTTTGCGTTTACGTGGACCATGATCCTTTGCGTTTACGTCGACCATGATCCTTTGCGTTTACGTCGACCATAATCCTTTGCGTTTACGTCGACCATGATCCTTTGCGTTTACATCAACCATGATCCTTTGTGTTTACGTCGACCATGATCCTTTGCGTTTACGTCGACCATGATCCTTTGCGTTTACGTCGACCATGATCCTTTGCGTTTACATCAACCATGATCCTTTGCGTTTACGTCGACTGTGATCCTTTGCGTTTACGTCGACCATGATCCTTTGCGTTTACGTCGACCGTGATCCTTTGCGTTTACGTCGACTGTGATCCTTTGCGTTTACGTGGACCATGATCCTTTGCGTTTACGTCGACCATGATCCTTTGCGTTTACGTCGACCATAATCCTTTGCGTTTACGTCGACCATGATCCTTTGCGTTTACATCAACCATGATCCTTTGTGTTTACGTCGACCATGATCCTTTGCGTTTACGTCGACCGTGATCCTTTGCGTTTACGTCGACCGTGATCCTTTGCGTTTACGTCGACTGTGATCCTTTGCGTTTACGTCGACCATGATCCTTTGCGTTTACGTCGACCATGATCCTTTGCGTTTACGTTGACCATGATCCTTTGCGTTTATGTCGACCATGATCCTTTGCGTTTACGTCGACCATGATCCTTTGCGTTTACGTCGACCATGATCCTTTGCGTTTACGTCGACCATGATCCTTTGCTCCGTTTCACTGCAGACGCACATGAATACTTGGTTACTTTGTGATTGATATCCTGAGAGAAGTGCAGGTCAGACATTGGGTCGGATAACCGAGGGCATTTGAGCCTTCGTGTCGCCGGGACGACTGCAGCCGGAATGGAGAGACAGCGAAGCACTTGACCAGGATTTCAACACTAATATCTCATTTTTTTGTCACGCTGTTGTTTCCACTCGAACACATTAAACACATTTTCGCGCATTAGCTTCCATTATGCTAATCGTGCGTTTGTGTTTCCGAGCACTAATTAAAGCTTTTACCCCGCTCACGTCGCTCCGCTCCAGCGTCGCACTGTGAGTTTTATTTATCACTTTTAAGAAACTGAGAATTGAATTAAAATAACGGATGTGATTCGAGTAAAAACAAAAACAAACGGAATCTAATGTGTTAAATATCAACAAATCCCAACAAATACAAAAAATAGGTAATGCATATGCTTTTTTGGGTTTATTGAACTGATTTTAGCCCTGTTTGGTTATGAAATATATGATGTTATATTTAATGCACTCGCCGCATCGAAAACGGAACTAAACTGGGACAAAAGCACACATTCCCCCGTCAGGCACTCCATCTACTGGCAGCAGAGCGAATTACAATGATGGTACGAATGAAAGCTAGCTTGCTCCGGCATGCTTACCTAAACATGAGGTTGTAATGAATGCAATTTGACAGCTTAGAACGCGTCTGGGGATGATTTATGGATTTAAAAAACGGCACAGAAGATCTCCAGATTTATACCTTTGACGCCACAAAACATGTGAGACATTTGAAACAGTGGGTTTTATGAGGCGCAGAAGGAGGAAGGAAAGCTAAATTCAAGTCTTATGGTATCGTTTAAGATGGTTCAAAGCTCAAAAAGTCAATCCTGCTTAATATATGTCCTTGGAGACGAACAGCGGAAGTTTCCAGTTCAAGTTACAGGTCAAGTCTGCGGAGAGGCGAGCACACGCACAGTAAGAATGCCCGTTACTCGAATAATAATGGAAAATAAAGCCAGGATAGACCAGTTAAAAGGCATCAAGAGGAACAATCTGCAGTCTCAACCGACGCACAAAGTCAAAAAATCAATTTAACCATTTTACAAAGCCGACGACAACGTAACACGCTTGACATTTTGCGACGCTTTCGAGACATGTAAATCAGAGCGAGAGTGAGAGACGGGGGCCGGTGGGCGGGACCTCACCTGTCCGTCAGGAAAGTCTGTACAGTGATTTACGCGGCGCCGCTCTTTTTGACACGACCATTTGAAAGAAAGATTTGCCCTCGGCGCGGTGAGTTAACGCGCCGCAGACGTATAAATCTGGATGCGAGATGCGTCTGAGTGACCGAAGCGGTTACAGAAGAGGAGATAAATCACCGCAATTGTGTTTCGACGCTGATGTTTCCGTCATTCAAGCCGTCAGACGCATCATAATGTCTTTTGGAATGCGCGTGGGGTTTTGAAAAACAACGTGGTAAAATCCGAACGCTTTTAATATCGTGCAGGCGTTTGAACAAGGTCTAATGTTTTTGACAATAAATAGTTTTCTTTTCCAAGCAAATGTATCTACGAATGGAGTATGATGTTTTATTAAGCAATGTTCTTTCTCCACAAATACATTTACTTAGATGAGAGTAAACATTGACATACATCGGCGGAAGTTGGATTTAAACTACCGTATTTTCCAGAGTATAAGTCGCACCAGCCAAAAAATGCATAATAGAGAAGAAAAAAACATCTATAAGTCGCACTGGAGTATGAAATGCAGTTGCAAGTGTGAAAATAACAAATAATATCACATATAAGTCGCTCCATAGTATAAGTATATAAGTATAAATATAAGTATAAGTCGCACCCCGGCCAAAACTATGAAAAAAGGTGCGACTTATAGTCCCGAACATACGGTACACATTCTGATTCTTTATGCATTAGCACCACATACGACAAATTACTACTTTAATAATATTCTCCAAAACAATTGAACTCAAACGACAAGGATAAGGTTCAGTATAAGTCCTTAAATATGAAAAGACTTGTTGCTTTTCTCCCCTGTCGTTTCGCTCTTCGTCACCGCTTCTTCTTCTTCTTCTGAAGCCGCTGACTCGTCGATGACACGGTTTGGCACTCTCTCACTCGTGTTTTCTCGGACCCCCCGGACAATTTTCCCAGAATCCTCGGCGACGCTGAGGAGAGGTGCGACTCCCAGTGTGACGCCTCCCACAGGGCAGCAGACGACACAACACATTTCACCCAAATTCACTTCAACACTCAGAGAAGAGCTGTTGTTTGTCTGTGGTGAAAGATTTACAGGTTTTAGAGGGAACTGGGAACTGTGTGTGAACGGCGTTTTAGAGAGACAATGTACTGGGAACTGTGTGTGAACGGCGTTTTGGAGAGACAATGTACTGGGGACTGTGTGTGAACAGGGTTTTAGAGAGACAATGTACTGGGAACTGTGTGTGAACGGCGTTTTAGAGAGACAATGTACTGGGAACTGTGTGTGAACGGCGTTTTAGAGAGACAATGTACTGGGAACTGTGTGTGAACGGCGTTTTGGAGAGACAATGTACTGGGAACTGTGTGTGAACGGGGTTTAGAGAGACAATGTACTGGGAACTGTGTGTGAACGGCGTTTTGGAGAGACAATGTACTGGGAACTGTGTGTGAACGGGGTTTAGAGAGACAATGTACTGGGGACTGTGTGTGAACGGGGCTTTAGAGAGACAATGTACTGGTTACTGTGTGTGAACGGGGTTTTAGAGAGACAATGTACTGGGAACTGTGTGTGAACGGGGCTTTAGAGAGACAATGTATTGGGAACTGTGTGTGAACGGGGTTTTAGAGAGACAATGTACTGGGAACTGTGTGTGAACGGCGTTTTGGAGAGACAATGTACTGGGAACTGTGTGTTGTGAACGGGGTTTAGAGAGACAATGTACTGGGAACTGTGTGTGAACGGCGTTTTGGAGAGACAATGTACTGGGAACTGTGTGTGAACGGGGTTTAGAGAGACAATGTACTGGGGACTGTGTGTGAACGGGGCTTTAGAGAGACAATGTACTGGTTACTGTGTGTGAACGGGGTTTTAGAGAGACAATGTACTGGGAACTGTGTGTGAACGGGGCTTTAGAGAGACAATGTATTGGGAACTGTGTGTGAACGGGGTTTTAGAGAGACAATGTACTGGGAACTGTGTGTGAACGGGGCTTTAGAGAGACAATGTGCTGGGAACTGTGTGTGAACGGGGTTTTAGAGAGACAATGTACTGGGAACTGTGTGTGAACGGGGTTTAGAGAGACAATGTACTGGGGACTGTGTGTGAACGGGGCTTTAGAGAGACAATGTACTGGGAACTGTGTGTGAACGGGGCTTTAGAGAGACAATGTACTGGGGACTGTGTGTGAACGGGGCTTTAGAGAGACAATGTACTGGGAACTGTGTGTGAACGGGGCTTTAGAGAGACAATGTATTGGGAACTGTGCGTGAACGGGGCTTTAGAGAGACAATGTACTGGGAACTGTGTGTGAACGGGGCTTTAGAGAGACAATGTATTGGGAACTGTGCGTGAACGGGGCTTTAGAGAGACAATGTACTGGGGACTGTGTGTGAACGGGGCTTTAGAGAGACAATGTACTGGGAACTGTGTGTGGACGGGGCTTTAGAGAGACAATGTATTGGGAACTGTGTGTGAACGGGGCTTTAGAGAGACAATGTGCTGGGAACTGTGTGTGAACGGGTTTTAGAGAGACAATGTACTGGGAACTGTGCATGAACGGGGCTTTAGAGAGACAATATACTGGGAACTGTGTGTGAACGGGGCTTTAGAGAGACAATGTAGTGGGAACTGTGCGTGAACAGGGTTTTAGAGAGACAATGTACTGGGAACTGTGCATGAACGGGGCTTTAGAGAGACAATATACTGGGAACTGTGTGTGAACAGGGCTTTAGAGAGACAATGTAGTGGGAACTGTGCGTGAACGGGGCTTTAGAGAGACAATGTACTGGGAACTGTGTGTGAACGGGGTTTAGAGAGACAATGTACTGGGAACTGCGTGTGAGTTTGACTGTGTATTATCTCTGTTCTCTGAATAGACATAAACAACCATAAACGTGTGGACGCTGTTTGTAACGCTGTGATGCAGGACGCACATTTTGCTTTCCATTTATGACTTCAAAGTTGTCTTTACATCCTCAGAACTGTCCTCAAAGCAAAACAACTTTACAAAACTGTAATAATTCAGCGTTTGAGACACATGTACAATGTAGAGAGTGAGAGCACATAATTTGAACAGCACACAAAGGAAATCACTGTTTACACATCTCTATTTTTTACATTACAAAGATGCCTTAAGAAACTATACTTATATCACAATATGTTTCTCTACAACATTATTCAGATGACATTTTAACAGTGCATCAGGAATGTGCTAAATGTGGCTCTAAATGTTTTTTAAAGAGGTTCAACTTCAGCACGAAATGAGAATGGGCCATACAATGTACCACAAAAGTGCAAAAATATAATGTTATATCTTTGTTTGGGGGATTACACAAGACACGCCATGTTTTTAGGTCATTTTCAAGTTTAAAGTACAGTCGATACACTCAATATTCTAATTTAGCAAATCTCTGAATCGCTATAGCAATTTTTCCAATATATCTTCCATCCCCAGATTGGACTACAACTGACTTATAGAATATGTGATGGTTCTACGTTTGTATTAGCACGATTCTCAAATGTTAAATGACTTTGGGAGTCTTTGGACTTTCTTTTGGTGAATCATAATGTTTAATTTATGACACTTCAAAAGTAAGGGAAGGGCTTGATTCTTGTTAATACTTTTGATACCACAATGAGAAAAAAATATACATTAAACTAATTTAATGTCATTTAAAATTATAGTTGCAGTAATATTAATATCACATGGTCTCATAGTAATCCTGATAAAGATAAAAAGATCAAACCAAAACTATTAAAAATGTCCAGTTTTTACTTATGAATGCACTTTTTATACACAAGTTTACAATTAGTTTTATTTTCATAAAAGTGCATCTGCATTTTATCTTGCAGCATTATTCTTTATACTTTCAACTTTCACAATGTCAAACGGAGCATTTAAATGTTGGAGGTCGTTGCTGTGAGTAAAAACGACCTCGAATCGCGGAGAAAGAGTGTGTCTTATGCCTTTTTCATTCAAAGTTTGGGCTAAATATTGATTCTTCTTTCGACAACCTTCCGCGCCCGCGTCACAAAAGCAGTATTTGCAGTACAAAGCTTCGCTAAAAGTGGGAGCGGTTCGGAACAGCCGCGAAGGGTAAAGCGATAAACAGGTCAACAAACTCCACGGCGTTAATGGTTTTGGAAACGCGTTGGGAAACAAACCGGTTCTCCGCAGCACAAAGCAGGACAATAACAACAGATTGAACACAGCGGCTCAATCTGGAGCGAGGAACGACAGATGTGGGGACGGAAAAGTGCCGTGTTCTTCCGTCTCAGAAATCACAGTTAAGATAAAAACGGTTTAAAAAAGACAGCTCGGGGAGTTGGTGAGGCGCGCCACATTTGGACAAACAGACGGACGGTAGTGAATGAACCTCGCGCTGCCAAAAGTCTCCAACGCTAGACTCTTTTTAAGTCACACCAACGACCAGGGGAAGCATTTCTGCAATTATATTCTGACTTTGTTTGAAAAATGACCTATTCGACAGTTTCTAGCCCTTCTTTAACTCTTCATATAGATCTTGTCTAAGCACTTGTGTGACACTTTACCAGAAACAAAAATCTTATTCTTGTCAAACCTTAAATGCAACAGAAAAAACACACAGATGCCGTCTCTAGAGTGAATCCTCCCGGGTCGGCCGGCGTGTTTCCCTGGAGTTCACTTGTTTCAGATGAAAGACACACTCTCGTTTTGTTGTGAAGCTAAATTTAATCTGGCGTCTGCTGTGGAGGCTCGACGACGACCCACGTTCAAAGGTGCAAAGAGAGAGATATCTGCAATAACCACAGGGGCAGGAAGGTTGTCATGGTTTAGTCATGGTTTAGTCATGGTTTAGTCCTAGTTTAGTCCTGGTGTAGTCCTGGTGTAGTCCTGGTTTAGTCCTGGTCTAGTCCTGGTTTAGTCCTAGTTTAGTCCTGGTTTAGTCCTGGTATAGTCCTGGTGTAGTCCTGGTGTAGTCCTGGTTTAGTCCTGGTCTAGTCCTGGTTTAGTCCTGGTGTAGTCCTGGTTTAGTCCTGGTCTAGTCCTGGTTTAGTCCTAGTTTAGTCCTGGTTTAGTCCTGGTATAGTCCTGGTTTAGTCCTGGTTTAGTCCTGGTTTAGTCCTAGTTTAGTCCTGATTTAGTCCTGGGTTAGTCCTAGTTTAGTCCTGGTTTAGTCCTGGTTTAGTCCTGGTATAGTCCTGGTTTAGTCCTAGTTTAGTCCTGGTTTAGTCCTGGTATAGTCCTGGTTTAGTCCTAGTTTAGTCCTGGTTTAGTCCTGGTTTAGTCCTAGTTTAGTCCTGTTTTAGTCCAGGTTTAGTCCTGGTTTAGTCCTGGTTTAGTCCTGGTTTAGTCCTGGTTTAGTCCTGGTTTAGTCCTAGTTTAGTCCTGTTTTAGTCCAGGTTTAGTCCTGGTTTAGTCATGGTTTAGTCCTGGTGTGGACGGAAAAGACTTTGCGCTTTTTGACCCGTTCTTGTTTCATACGAACAGGCCCAGTAGAAATATTTACCAAACCATCTAAACATCGACATTTTCACACTTAAAATGTGAATTATAATTCTATAGCAGGCATCAAACAGCGGCGCACAGTCTACCTTCCGACGCGATGCTGGGAGATGTTTGGCTCCTAAGACCTGCACAACCAGTCAGGATCCATTAGCGGGCCCCGCGCCGCTCTCCGCGCCGAGCTAAACTCTTTATGCAAATGAGCCGTGATCCTGATGAGGGTTAAGCCACCTGCCTTTGAACTGGATGCGAGGAGGACACAGACGGGCGCCGCGGACGGAGAGACGAAGCGTGTTCGAACCGAGATATGGAAAAGGTGCAGAGGAGAGTGTCGGTTCAATTTCACACGAGGCCCGCGACGCAGCAGGCTAACGCTAATGCGAGCGCGCGCGTTTGAACGGGTGTGTTTTAAATACGCCGGCTGCACCCAAAGAGTCGGGGGGGAATCAAATAAATGAGCGTTTTTATGACGCAAGACACTGAACGAGGGAGTAGCCATTAAAGATGGAAAAGGCTAAAAAAACATGTGCTACAACGTTTACATATTTATCAGCAGGGAAATCAACGAGCTTTTAAAAGGTTGTAAATGCGCGCCAGTCTTTTATTGCCTGAGCAGCCAGTCCCTCCTACATTCTGTTCAAATGCAGAAGGGTCCAACATCTCTCAAATATTCAGAACAAAATATATAACTTGATTTGCCTCAGATTTACTGTGTTTACTGTGTTGCCTCAGCAGAAGTCGGCAACGTTTCTCAGTCTGTGTTATTTCTATTCTTTCCTCGTAAGACGCCATTTTGTTTGGACACGAACGGACGATGTGTTTGTCTGATTGGTTCATCCGCCCGTCAATCACTCCCTTTTGGAAATTGGAGCGACTGGGTTGAAACTTCTTTGTAAATGGTTTTCAGAGTCTTTTAGGTCGCGGATCTACAATTTGGAACGCTCTGAAACTGACTCGCACAATGCATCAGGAACTCGGGCTCGTCACAGAACTTCAAACCACGGCTCGAAACTCACCCGTTCAAACGCCTTTGCTTATAACTGCTGTTCGATGTCACCTTTGCCTTTTCTTTGCACGTAAAGCGCTCTTTGTACGTCCAAAAAGCACTAAATACGTCAGTTTAAGCCGTAACGTACCGGCTTTACGTACAGGCGCTCTATTTATCCTCATTATCCTTGTACGGAGAGCTCTGCGTCATTTTTTTCAGAACAAATAACAGTTTGTGGAGCAAAGCATGCTGGGAGCTACAGGACGTTTTACCCGCATTACCACTTTCTACCACTGTTTCAAAGTGGCATAATAGTCATACCTTTATCTCTCGTGCATGAAGCGTGTTGTGTAAATTTCCACGACCTTTTTCAAGCCATATATTTATCTTTTCCACTCGACATGTACAACCATTTAAGTCCTTTATTGTGTATATATGTATACAGTCTATTTTTACCGCCAAATCATGTGTTTTGGAGATAAAGATGAAAAGATTAGATTCAAAGCAAAGACAAGCAGAACCATAATTTCATACAAATTGCGAGGGACGAAATGGTTTATGCATTTAGTGACGCAATGATTATTACAAAAGATGCACAATGGCGTTTTCTGCCACCCGCTTGTCTCCATGGAGATGCTATTGCGTTGCTTGGAATGTCCCGCAGGAGGCTTCAAACATATCCGTCTTGCATTTATTCAAATAGAGGTGTTTCCATCGCTCCGTGCATTAAATTGTGTTATTTTATTTGTATTAAAGGTTGTATTGACGTGTCATTTGAGCAAATTTCTTTCCGACTAAAAACTTAAATTCTACTTTTGGTTGTCATTTTGTGGAAACATGTGTCCATAATTACCCATTACCAGCCCAGTGAGATATCTCATTCTCCTGCTCCAAACCAGCTAGTGTTATTCAATTTCACCTCGTACCGCGCCTTTAAAAGCCAGTGATGTGTGTTGCCGTGGTTACAAATTACAGCTTTTTAGCCTACCTTGACAGATGAGCTACAGGTGATTAGCGGCGTGGGTTAGAGCTGTGCATTTCAATGACCTGCCTGCCGGGAAGCTGGCCCCAAAAAAGTCTCATTAAAACACGGCAAATGATACACTTTTTTTTTTTCCTCCATCTAATTTCTCTAAAAATCTCAAAGCTTTTCATGTTTTTGTCACGGTTGTTAAAATAAGAGGACTTGGCGTGATTCCTGCCACTGTAACTCGAACCAGAGGAGGAGACGGGGTAAAAAAGAAAGATTATAAATAAATCTGGCAAAGCTCAAACTCAATAAGACTTAAAGAGGAGATTAGAAATGTGCCAGAATAATAGTCATTTCTGTGAGCGGAAAGTCTGGGCGAGGACACTGAAGGAAGTCTATAGGTGTGAACTACTAATTAGTTTAAATTGGATCGCTTTGGGCTTAATTAGTTACATGTTCGGCCAATAATGTAAATATACAGGTTTTTTTTTAGCTTATTGCAGTTTTCATGACAACAAGGACCACTGTTACTACTACTGCTGCTGTTAATACTGCAAAGGATGCCAGTTTTAAAATAACTGCACTGGGGCTGCTGGGGCCTGGCTGCTGGGCCCCTGGAGGAGGTTTGGTGTCATCGCTCCTGGGGGCCCTGGGTCCTGTGGCTGCGGTCGTCTCTCTGCTCCTGGTGCAGACGGCTCCACTGATGGTGCTTTCTCAATGGGTTCATTTCACTCGGCTAAATGGTCAATATTTCCGTGTGTGCAGAACGTGTTGATGTGTCGTCTTTTTGTTGCTTTGAAGCTTCAATACATCGTTGTGGCAGTAATTGTTTTGAAATGCTAAAAAACTATCAGCAACAAGCATTAGGCCAACATTAGGCGGCGAGTGCGTGCGCGGAGCACGGGGAGCGGCGAGCGCTGCGCCGCGGCGCGCCGTGGCCAGCGCGGGGAGCGGACGCGCCGTCGCGGCTGGTACAGAAAAGTTGGAAAAGCTTTTTTGCGGCAAGACGCGGCGCAGCAAATGATCAAGAGATTTGGCTCTAGTAACGTGCTACGCACTGACCGGAAGAAGGAAACAAAATAAACCGCATGAGGTTTCGGCCAATCACAGAAGACGTGAGATTCTCACGTGTTCTGCTTCTGTCATTCTGACATGTCTAAAGTCTAAACGCAGGCAAGTGACAATTACAGGTTTTGACAAGAAACATTAGTTTCTCATTCTCTCATCCTCTTGAGACTATCTCAATGTGGTCATCTCACAGTTTCGGTTGAATGGGATGTGCCGTAGGGCCCCTAGGGCCCGTGGACCATGTGGATTGAGTAAACAAACATGCGCGATAGGAGACATTATTTGGAGAGTTCATAACTTCTGAATATAAACTTACCAAAGGATGTTCAGAGATGTTCACTAGAGGTGAGCAGGGTCTATCAAACTACTATCGTTTTATCAACGTGTAAAATTTTATGTGAAGCCAGACTTTTGGGGGGGGAGGGGGTCCAGAGAGAGACGAAAAAAATTAAGTCTTTTCAGCTTCAACCCATTTTGAGATGATCCCTTAGACAGTTGGGCAGTTGGGTGATTGGGCGTTTGGGAGATTGGGCAGTTGGGTGGACGGTTGGTTGGGCAGTTGGGTGATTGGGTGGTTTGGTTGGACAGTTGGGTGATTGGGCAGTTGGGAGATTGGGCAGTTGGCAGATTGGGCAGTTGGGAGATTGGGTGGTTGGGTGGACGGTTGGTTGGTTGGGCAGTTGGGTGATAGGGCGGTTGGGAGATTGGGTGGTTGGGTGGACGGTTGGTTGAGCAGTTGGGTGATTGGGCGGTTGGGTGATAGGGCGGTTGGGAGATTGGGTGGTTGGGTGGACGGTTGGTTGAGCAGTTGGGTGATTGGGCGGTTGGGTGGATGCAATAGGGATTGTTTTAACAGGCGACACAAGTCAAGTACATTGTATTCCAACTTTTAAAAGTGCTCTATAAATAAGTTTGATCCATACTACTAGAGCTCAAAAACTAAAGCGAATTACACAAAATGAACATGCTTTGCTCATTCCACTGCACTTCTACTGTTATTTCAATCAAAGGCGATATCTAACTTTTCTTATAGCGGCGTCAGCAACCTGCAGTTTGGCACTAAATTCAATCTCCACACAGAAAAGCAAGAGCTACAGGTCAGATCTGTGGGGAGGTGAACTTAGTCACAGTAAGACGAGATTTTTGATCAATAAAAACACCCGTGATCGAATAAATACACCATAAGAGATACACGAAAAGTACTCTCCAAGCAAACGGACGACAACGCTCCACGAAGACGGGCGGTGACGTTACATTGAGCGGCTTCAAGTAAATCCAAACGGCTTCGCGGCAGGTCGAAGGATCCCAAAAGCAGCGCGGTCAATAATACATAGACACTTTGCCGCGGACGTTGAGGACGGGAGCGATTTGCGCTCGGAAAACCGATGACTCAAGCGCACCACTCGATAGAAAAAAACTGTCTAATTGCGGATCCCTCGTGGCTAAAATCAATTCAAGTGAACAAAGTAGTGGCTACAGTGACTGCCGTCTTTAAAGTTTGCCTCGAAATAACACGGAGCGGATTTGGAAACCGACAAAAGCTCTCGCGCTCGGGACGTCAGCCGAAACAATAGAGGGATTAAAACGGAAGCGTATTGGAATAACGCTCAGACACAAACGGCGCATCAGAGCGTGCCCCGCGGTGCTTGTCGAAGGCGGCGCGCGCCTGAGACTCACCCCGACAGCCTTCACGTGTCGCGGCGGCGTCAAACTCACAGCTGCCGCCTCGCAAATTGTTCCAAAAAGCGGCGAGCGCGGAGAAGTGGAACGTATCTGGTCTGAAGGCGAGATGGCAGAGCGAATTTGGCATCTAACGGCGAGGAAAAGAGGAGATTAGGGGATTACGATACGACTCTCCGGATGTTACCGACGCTGATTGTTTGCCGTCGTTCCGTGTTTAGAGTCGGCGTCGCATGTTTTGCCGTTTCCTGCCGCGGGGTCGTGATGGAGATGGAGGAGGAAGCAGAGTTCAGATCGAGTTCAGAGGTTTGAGTTCAGGTGAGTGTCATGGAGCTGTTGGTCTACGGCGCGAGGAACATCAAAGAACGCTTGAAACTTTGGTAGCCTAAACGCCCCAGGCTCAGATTCAAATAAAGTACAGCACTAAAAACATCGCTGAAGGATTTTTCTGTCTTTTTTAAATATCTGGAGGATTTTGTTATCCGTGTGGAGTTAGTTTCTTGAGTTCGGTTCCATTTTGAATCTGGCGTCTCGAGTGTGTGCTCTATTGACCTTGCTCCGCCCCTTTTGGCCCCTTGTTGCCATGGATCAGCACTTCCGGGAAAAGTCTCGCCGCTAAAACATGCTGTAAAGTAGATTGATTTGTTTAAAATGTTCATGTGATCAGCAAGTCCACACTTTTTAGTCTGAGTAGAAGTTGTTTTCTCCGGAGGTCGGCGGCTCTGTGTTAATACAACCGGAAGCAGGGTTAGGTCAGAGGTCAGAGGCCGACGTCTGGAATAATGTGAACAGAACTTAGACTTTTTGGTGCGAGTAACTTAGGAATTCATTTATTTTCCCAAAGGCAGTTCATTCTGTTTTGGCCTTCAGCGACAAAAGAAAAAGAAATCTCAGAATATCCAGAGATGAAGCCACAAAAATGAGCAGAAACTATTAAAAAACTACCTGTCAATATGACTATTCTGAAATGAGGCCACAGTCTTTTTTTCTGGTGAGGGTCCTGCACCTTTTGAATGATCTATCTCCATGGAGACAAGCAGAAAAACAGTGTGTGGGGAGAAATGGCTTTGTGTGTTGGTCATTAATAGTTTGATGAGATATTGCAGCTCAATAGGAACTTCCTGGCTAAATAAAGGATAAAATAAAAATAAAAAATAACACCACCAGGCCAAGTTACAAGTCTGATCTGCGGAAAGGCAAATTTACTCACAATTTTGTCTCGTTTTTGCTTTTTGCCATTAAAAAAACGTCTGCAATTCAATAAATACTCGATAAATAACATTCCAGGCCATGCAATATAACATAATAATGATATACGAAAGTGAAACTACTCTTAATCCATTCATTTGAACTTGGATGTGACTTTTGGCTGTGTATTTCCACCGTATATTTAAAACCCCTCCACGTCCTCTTCAGTACGGGACGTCGTTACAGAGCAGCCGGACTGTGATGGCGAGTGGCATTGATGCAGCGGTAAACAATGTGAAATTGGGTTTGGGGATGAAGCGTACGGAGAGCTGATGCAGAAGTATGAAGCGAAGTGTGGAGCGTATTCAGAAAGACTGACACAGACCCAGATGAGAACGGAGGGAGCGCGACCGCGGCCAAGAACAGCCACCAAAAGAACAGCCTGATGAAATGACACTAAAAGAGAAGCTGAAATGCCTCGAAGGTGCGATATTTGACTTTTCTGGTGGAGGCTTCGACGCTGTAACTCCTCGCTGGTTTCCACGGTGACAGGTTTAATGCCATACCGTGGATCATTCCGGGCGAGTGGTGGAAAGTACCAAAGTACAAAAAGTAAGTAACGTAAAAGGACTGTACTCAAGTAGAATGTTTTACTATTTGCAATTTACGTATTTTTTTTTTTTACAGTGGATACTTTTTACTTTTACTTCACTACATTTGAGAGCAGGTATCTGTACTTTCTAGGTCACTACATTTTCGAAAAGTAAAAAGTCCTTTTCTTTATGTTTTAGACTGCGGGAAATCGTTCATTAGTTCAGAATTTGAGTTTATGTCAAATCATTATACAAATAGCTATTTTTATTACATCTAGACAACTACTTTATTAGTGAAATACTTTTTAACTCTTAAAGTATTTTGGGTACTTCAATACTTTTACATCAGCAATCATAATACGTTGTTTTATACGTTATGTTTTTGACAGATGGATTATTGTTTGAATGTTCACAATCACAACATCTCGACAGAATTCGTCAGTCTATCTCTTTCTCACAAACTAAACTCGAGTCCTCTTTCATCCATGAATCTTCTCTTTGCTTTTCCTCCTGGTTTTCTGTTTCCCGCGGCTCTTTCCTCCACATCCTTCAGTCTCTCGCTCGCTGCTCTGACACTTTGGGTTCGTTGGCAGTTGCACAATCGCCACATGAAAAGAACCAGGACCTGAACTCTCATTCTGAAAGACTCATTTCCAACAATGTTCAGCAGTAAAAACACATGGAAAAGACTCACACGATACATCGGGAAAAGTGTGGAACATTCCAGGCAGCGGAATGAAAAGTGAGGGCTTTATTGAACATATTCTTTCTTATACTGTACGTCCTTGTGAATATATATATATATATATATATATATATATATATATATAGAGAGAGAGAGAGAGAGAGAGAGAGAGAGAGAGAGAGAGAGAGAGAGAGAGAGAGAGAGAGAGAGAGAGAGAGAGATGAGCAGCTGGCACAGTCTCTGCACAGAACAGTTCAGAAGCTTCAAAATACAATAACAAAAGTTTCATATTTTTGGGACTGACTGTGTATTCCCCATCATTTTACTCACTTTACTCCTGCACATTTTGCGTTGATGGCAAAACACCACAATTTATACATATATTTAAAAAGCTCTATACAACTATGACATGATATGATTATTTGTTGATTTTAGTTGGTTTAAAAACTGACCTTTTGCATATTAGACACAGAGTGAATGGAATATTTTGCTATCAAATGTACACTTTTGAAATAACTGCACTTGGTAAAACTGATCATTATGTTAAAGGCTTTTATTGACCTGGTTTGGTCCTAGTTTGAGCCCAGTTTAGTCATAATGTGAGCCCCGTTTAGTCCTGGTTTGAGCCCCGTTTAGTCCTGGTTTGAGCCCAGTTTAGTCATAATATGAGCCCAGTTTAGTCCCGGTTTAATCCCAGTTTAGTCCTGGTTTGAGCACAGTTTAGTCATAATATGAGCCCAGTTTAGTCCCGGTTTAATCCTAGTTTAGTCCTGGTTTGAGCCCAGTTTAGTCCTGGTTTAAGCCCAGTTTAGTCCTGGTTTAAGCCCAGTTTAGTCCTGGTTTGAGCCCAGTTTAGTCCCAGTTTAGTTCTGGTTTGAACCCAGTTTAGTCCTGGTTTGAACCCAGTTTAGTCCTGGTTTGAACCCAGTTTAGTTCTGGTTTGAGCCCGGTTTAGTCCTGATTTGAGCTCAGTTTAGTCCTAGTTTGAGCCCAGTTTAGTCCTGATTTGAGCTCAGTTTAGTCTTGGTTTGAGCCCAGTTTAGTCCTGATTTGAGCTCAGTTTAGTCCTGGTTTGAACCCAGTTTAAGTCTGATTTGAGCTCAGTTTAGTCCTAGTTTGAGCCCAGTTTAGTCCTGATTTGAGCTCAGTTTAGTTCTGGTTTGAGCCCAGTTTAGTCCTGATTTGAGCTCAGTTTAGTCCTAGTTTGAGCCCAGTTTAGTCCTGATTTGAGCTCAGTGTAGTCCTAGTTTGAGCCCAGTTTAGTCCTAGTTTGATCCCAGTTTAGTCCTGATTTGAGCTCAGTGTAGTCCTGATTCGAGCCCAGTTTAGTCCTGACGTATGCCTTGTCTGATTTAGTCCCGCTTTAGTTCACTTTAACCCTCAAACGTTGAAATGGCCTGTTTAATTGGCAGCTCATTGCAGTTTGAGTGACACTTTTCCTCCAGGTTTGAAGTCCTCTCTCACTGGAAGCCAATCTGTCCAAATGCATTATTACTAATCCCTCATATTTAAGACGCTTTCCCGCTGTGATAATATCTTTCCACTTTCATCCAAACTTCACTCACATTCACAGCCCACCACTTCGCACACACATCATTTAAAACAAACTTACAGCTTTAGTTTCGGGGCCAGTTTTCAGCATATGTTTCACGTTAGGGCTCCATCGGGACCCATTAACGGCGCCGTCTTTGGTTTTCCCGACGCGGCGCGAGCGAATCCGGCGCCAAAAGAAAACAAACGTGCGACAAAACGCTTTGATTGTTTTCCTTTTGCTGTGGCGTGCGAGCGCCCCGAGCCTCGTCCGTCCGTCGGCACGTCACGCCGCGCACAAACAAGGCTATTTTAATCAATACGCATTAGAGTTTACAAAGGCTCGCCTCAGAGCCTTCTTTTGCCTGATTCCTTTTACATGTAGACGTATTCAAGCTGTCGCGACATTTTAAAGACATCGGCGTGCGTTTGGTCTTTTTATAGGCGCGTGTGAGCAGACGGAAACATGCTAAAAGAGGAGAGAACGTGTAGCGTGTTGACTATAGCGTAAAGATGACGCCTGTGTGAAGTGGTTTATCACAGTTAAGGCCGTGGTTTACAGATTTTTAAATGAAATATTTTGAACAGTCGGACGAGATATAAATATAATTTCAAAAGATTTTTTCTTCCGGGTTTACCCAAAACGCACCAGGAGGAGAGGGGGGGGGGCATAGGAACCGTAACAGTAGATTTAGCGTGTTTTACATTAGAAGCAAACGCTTCTAAGTGTGCACTCTTAGTCACAGCAAAACACGCTGGAGAAAATGTGGTAAATGTGTTTAAAATGTATATTTGTGATATAAAGGCGCGCAGCAGACAGGGAAACGGCTCCGTCCCTGCGCGGCTCCGTCACCCTTCACGCGCTCTTATCTTTTAACTTATTACCGCTTTTTATATTTCATTTAATGCTATTTTGCGTTGTCGGCAGTACTTTATAAAAAAAAAAAATTATACTGTAGAAATCAATTATCTAAGTGCGGCGGATCCGTAAACCAAGTAATAAAATACCCACGGCCTAAAGGGGAGAAAACACGGCTATGTCTACATGTCTGATCATTATCTGATTTCTGGAGTCAGATTACTGATGTTACTGATGTTAACAGTTTCATCCGATCGACTCTGCAGGTTTTGACAAGAAAACATATGCGAAAAGGGGAAAAGTCATGTGAAAAAAAGGCAAAACGGTGAAGACGTTGTTGCACTTTGTCTTCCGAATGCGACAGTCACAATCCATGCAGTAACTGACACGTGTGACCTGCTTTCTCTCTCGCGCACGCAAACACACACAAAAACTCTTTTAATTATTGGGCTCTCTGATTATTCCAGCAATCTAGCAATCAACCTTTCAGTCGTGTGCAATTAGGAACCGTCTTCCAGAGAACGCGAGCGAGGCCTTTGCTCCGACCATATTTAAAACCAGGCGGAAGACGACTAAGTTTGGCACCGCACTTTCTCTTTTAACATACGTTCGGTTTAGCGTTCTGTGACCCGGCTTAGTTTGTAAATGAGAAACAAACTGACGCTCTTATTTCAAATTCCAGCTGTTAATTGCAAAACTTTTACTTCTTTTAATCTGTCGCTCCTGCGGCGAAAACAGCCCGAGAAAGACGAAGGTGTGATTACCGCGATTATCACCCGGCTTTCTGTTAAACGCTAACGCTAAGACGTTTTACAGCCTCGCAACTAACGCGCCAATCAAGCCGCCGCCAGCGCCGCGGGAGGCCCACTCTCGCGACGAAATACTTATGTAACTTCAAAAAACCGAGGGCCATTTCAGACGGAACGTTGGAGCGATTGTGTTGTGGACGTGGGTCATTGTCGTTGCCATGATACGTTTGAGCTGTAGCGTCTCAAAACAGCAGTTGGTTTAACGTTAGGCTAAGTGCTAATTCTCCCTGACGACTCGACGATGCCATTCGCAACTGTTTTCAGGTTGAATCACAAAAGTAGATGATGCTTTTCCTAAACCAACGTGGGTTAAACGTCTTCATTTAGATGTTTCAGCTTTGCGTCAAGGCCCGTGGATCAAGATAAATACACAAAATATGATGGACAGACGTGTTTCTCTCACACTCTTGTACTTTTCACTGGCCGGAAATGCTAAGATTACATAATAAAGACTTCAACTGGATAGAAATGTTTGAAGAAATGTTTAAATATCCTCATTCACTCTTTGTTATTTAGCAGAGACCAGGATGTGCACTCAAGAAAGGGCAAAGTTACAAAGTACAAATACAGAAAACTACTCAAGTAAGAGTAGAAAAAGTATTGAGTGGACTTTAAAATGAGCTAAATCTGGTCTTTTTAAAGGACAGAGCACAAAAAGAATGAACCTTCCATTATCAAATATATTATTCAAGTGGGAAGAAGAGTTTGGGGACAGAAAACGACGAAGTCTAATGCCTCATGACTCATGCTCCGCCTCTTTCCCAAAAGCAGGTTCACGAAAAGGTCTGAATCCGAAATCTACCTGAAGTCGAAGATCTGACGACATCTCAAGAGGAACAAGCCGCACTTTCCTCCATCGGCCAGAATCAAAGCACTTTTAAGGCCCGGCAGACAGAGGAGAGAGAGGGGGAGGGAGGGAGAGAGAGAGAGGGGGAGGGAGAGAGGGAGAGTGGGAGAGGAGGAGAGAGAGACAGGAGGAGAGAGTGAGAGAGAGAGGAGGAGAGAGAGGAGGAGAGAGTGAGAGAGAGAGAGGAGGAGAGAGAGAGAGGGAGAGAGGAGGAGAGAGTGAGAGAGAGAGAGGAGGAGAGAGTGAGAGAGAGAGAGGAGGAGAGAGAGAGAGGGAGAGAGGAGGAGAGAGTGAGAGAGAGAGAGGAGGAGAGAGAGGAGGAGAGAGTGAGAGAGAGAGAGGAGGAGAGAGAGGAGGAGAGAGTGAGAGAGAGAGAGGAGGAGAGAGAGAGAGGGAGAGAGGAGGAGAGAGTGAGAGAGAGAGAGGAGGAGAGAGAGAGAGGAGGAGAGAGTGAGAGAGAGAGAGAGGGGGGGAGGGGGAGAGGAGGAGAGAGAGAGCGAGAGGAAGAGAGAGGAGGATAGATGGAGAGAGAGGGGGAGAGAGACGGAGAGAGAGAGAGAGAGAGAGAGAGAGGAGGAGAGAGGGAGAGAGAGGGGGAGAGAGACGGGGAGAGAGGGAGAGAGGAGGAGAGGGAGAGAGAGGAGGAGAGGAAGAGAGAGGGAGAGAGGAGGAGAGCAGGGGAGAGAGGAGAAAAGAGAGGGGGAGAGAGGAGAGAGAGGGGGAGAGCCCAACTTTCATCTGCACGAGGGAGGAACAAGCCGCACTTTCCCCCATCGGCCTGAATCAAAGCACTTTTAAGGCCCGGCAGACAGAGGAGAGAGAGAGAGGGGGAAAGAGAGAGGGAGAGCCCAACTTTCATCTGCGTGAGGGAGGTAGGGAGGAGAGGAGAGAAATGGAGACAGAAAAGGGGGCGATGTATTAGGGAAAAAAGGAAAAAGAAGAAGAAGAAGGAGAAGAGAGGAGAGAAGAGGATGGCGAAGAAGAGAAGTCAATACAATGAGGGAGGAAGGAAGGAGAGGAGAAAGAGAGCAATTGAGAGGGCAGAGACCGAGAAGGAAAGTAGGGAGAGCGAGGAGGGAGGGAGGGAGACGGTTCGGAAGAGAAAAGAGAAGAGATGGTGAACTGTAAAGAGAGAGAAAGAGAGAGAGAGAGAGAGAGAGAGAGAGAGAGGGGAAAAGAGGGGAGAGAGAGCGGGAGGAAAGAAAGAGAGGGAAGTATTAGATAAAAGAGGAAAAAGAGAGAGCGAGAGGTGGATGAAAGAGGGAACGAGGACAGAGGAGAGATGGAGAAGGACGACGAAGAAGAGAGGAGATGAGAGTAAGGTGTGAACACAGAGAGAGAGAGAGAGAGAGAGAGAGAGAGAGAGAGAGAGAGAGAGAGGCGGAGAGGGAAGAGCGAGTGGGATGATGAGGGAGAAAAGGGAGGACGAGAGCGAGGGAGGAGGAGAGATAAAATACTGGGAGGTTTTGCTTCAGTCGGAGGAGATGAGAGAGCGGGACCTGAAGGAAGTGGCAGCGTGTTGGCGGATAATGAAGAACATGCAAAACGTCGGCGCTGGGGAAAAGCCTCGTTAAAAATAGTGCAAAAAGAACGTTATTATTGTTTCGATTTGTACTCAAACTTGCATCGTTGTCGCCGAAAAGGACGTGATCAATACTCGACGTATCGGAGCGAATATCGGTAATATCTGAGGCTTTAAATACACGTCGTCAGTATTTTTTATAGCGCGAAAAGTCCATTTGTGCACTTTTTACGCCAACTTCGAGTACGTTGGTGGAGCGTTCTGCAGCGTTACCCGTCGGACGCCATAACAACGAGGCAAACGTCGGTCGGGATGTTCGGCAATCCTCCTGGAAGCTCAGAAATGTCACCTTTGTGTTTGTATTTTTTGTGAAAGATGCAAGTAAGACGGATTTAAGAGTATAAGTATAAGATTGCACTGCAGTACCAATGGACTGGCCACAAGGGGCTGTTGTAGTGACGTGTTTAAAGCGCCCCCTACAGGTCGGACGACTCGTTGACCTAAAACGCAGTTAAGATAAATATATTTTGACTTTTGCAAAAAAAATTGAAACAGAATAGCACATTTTTTAGGCTTATAATGTCACTTCCTGTTTGTAATCGATGACATCACAGTAGGAAACGAACAAAAACTCATCTAATGCCACAATTTCTTTTCATTTGCCCAAAAAATATATGAGAGTGACTTTATTTTGTTGGATTAATGTTTAGAAAGTCAAAAAAGCTGTTTATTTTTTGTGTAAATTATGCAAAAAATTTGAGTGAAATGAGTGTGTCTGGTGTGATGTCACTTCCTGTCATTTTGAACACAGTTTTCAACCTTTTCTCCGCAAATACCTGCTCGATAATGTACAACAGGAACAAACACAGCAAATAAAGTAAGTCATACGCCCTTCAAGTTAGCAATAGCATATCCAGAAATATGAATCATGGATGTATTAAATAAGTAACAGGGAGAACATGCAAACTCCCCCTGTATTATAATCCATACCGGAACAAACCGTCGTGCAGCGCTTATTACTGCGACTTTTATGAAGGAAAAAGTGCCCGAAAAACGTGATTGTCGACGGATGAAATGACTCAAAATCCGTGATATTAATACGACAAGTTAGCGTAGCACATTCAGAACAAATAATACTAGAGTGGATGTCCTGCAAGCCCCGCCCCCTGTCTGAAGAGTGGATGTTCTGCAGGCCCCGCCCCCCGTCTGAAGAGTGGATGTTCTGCAGGCTCCGCCCCCCCGTCTGAAGAGTGGATGTTCTGCAGGCCCCGCCCCCTGTCTGAAGAGTGGCTGTTCTGCAGGCCCCGCCCCCCGTCTGAAGAGTGGATGTTCTGCAGGCTCCGCCCCCCCGTCTGAAGAGTGGATGTTCTGCAGGCCACGCCCCCTGTCTGAAGAGTGGCTGTTCTGCAGGCCCCGCCCCCCCGTCTGAAGAGTGGCTGTTCTGCAGGCCCCGCCCCCCCGTCTGAAGAGTGGCTGTTCTGCAGGCCGCCGCCCCCCTCTGCAGGCCGCCGCCCCTCCCGTCTGAAGAGTGGCTGTTCTGCAGGCCGCCGCCCCTCCCGTCTGAAGAGTGGCTGTTCTGCAGGCCCCGCCCCCCCGTCTGAAGAGTGGCTGTTCTGCAGGCCCCGCCCCCCCGTCTGAAGAGTGGCTGTTCTGCAGGCCCCGCCCCCCCGTCTGAAGAGTGGCTGTTCTGCAGGCCCTGCCCCCCCGTCTGAAGAGTGGCTGTTCTGCAGGCCCCGCCCCCCCGTCTGAAGAGTGGATGTTCTGCAGGCCGCCGCCCCTCCCGTCTGAAGAGTGGATGTTCTGCAGGCCCCGCCCCCCCGTCTGAAGAGTGGCTGTTCTGCAGGCCGCCGCCCCCCTCTGCAGGCCGCCGCCCCCCGTCTGAAGCTATGACTCCATCAAACTCCGAATCTGAGCGCAAACTCTGCCTCGGATCAAGGTCTCGCACTCCGGAGCATGAATATTTGATGCGCAGGTCGAGAGACGTGGGATGAAGATTCACAGATGAAAAACTCTGCCATGTAAATGAAGGAGAAGCAGAACATGTCGGGAAAATACATAACCGGCTGAAATAAACATCAGGAATGAGACTTTTCTGGTGAATTTCATAAAAGTAAGTTTGAGTTAGATTCAAGGAGACGATTTATGTGAACTAACTTATTATGACAATAAAGGAATATCTTATCTTATCTTATCTTATCTTATAAATGTAACTTTAGTCATCATTAAGGTAAGTGTAAAGTGCACAATCAGAATCCTGGGGGCGGAGTTTAATGTTCTGCTCAAAATACACCTCTAATACATATACTTGTACTTGTACTATTTAAAATCCTATAAAACACCATTTTCCTTTGAGACCAGTACGTTTTGCACTTTTGTGGCGTGTGTGTTTTCAGCTGGAGTTATTTGTCTGACTTTTGGACCGGACTCGTGACACTTGAGCTCTCCGCGGCGGCGTCCACGGCGACGGCGCTCAGGTCTTTTCTCTCAAACACAGTCATTACTGAGCTCTTTGGGTGAAAGCTTCTGGAAATACTGTCCAAATGACGCCTAAGCAGAGCGAGCGAGCGCCAGGCGAGCGCTCTGAGTGGAGACGAGCGCCGAGGGCTTTTAAAGTGTCCTCAAAGTCGATTGTGTTTTTGTTGATTCATTTTATATCAAATCAAAGCCACGCGAGAAATCAGAGCGAAGATAAAAGAGAATACAAAGTGTGAGGTCTTTAAAAGGACAAAACCAGCTTCATGTGATGTTATAATGCTGGAGCAGGCGTTTCTTTAGCCACATATATTCACAATGTCATATTTGTGGATAATACAACGTCATTTTATGTTAAATCTATCAAGAAAATAAAGGTTTTATAAAACACAATCATTTATTTTCATTTGGAAATCCGACTGACTAAAACTACTAATACTAAAACTCACTTTTATTCTTTGGCTTGTAACACTGTGAGTTGTCTTGTCCCTGTGATTTGTATTTATTTTACTTATTCATTGCACTTTTATGATTTGGCTTTGATTTGATGGTTTTATTGTTTTCATTGTTTTAGGACCAGATCAAAATGATTATGTTTTGTACCTTTTTTATCTTTTGTATTTGTGAAAATCATTTAATAAACACTGTTGGCTTTATAAATAACTACTACTGTATTTGTATTTACTCCTCCTACTCCTACTATTACTACTACTACTACTACTACTACTACTCCTACTCCTACTACTACTCCTACTACTACTACTACTAATAATAATAATAATAATAATAATAATATAATAATAATATATATATTTTCAAATAGTGTTAAAACAAGTTAAAAACAAATGCAATATCAAAGGAGACATGTGACATTCTGCTTTTTATTCCAGGTGCTTAGTATTGAACTAGAACATAAGTATTTTACATTTTACTTAAATTATTGGTCTAAACTGTGACATTTCACTGAAACAAACAATAGATGGTCATTTAATGTTTAATTTGTTTTTGCAAAGTGGCAGAGTGAAATTTTAGAGCCAAAAACCCTTAGTAACCCAAAATCCTAGTAATTACCTGCAATTAATTGAAAAAATAAGACTCTGAATTATACATTAATTCAGAGTCTTATTTTTTCAATTAATTGCAGATAATTACTAGGACAAGGGTGAAAACAGACAGGAAGTGAACTCTTGATGAGGAAACGCTTTTGTAACAAGCTTTACGGCTCATTAAAGTCGATTTAAAATATCTATTAAAACAATACAATAACAAAGAAAAGACAATAACTATGTCGTCTTGCTTTAGTTTAGTTAGAGCCGTGTTTGTGTAAGAATAGAACATAAATATGAGATTCGTGCAGCTGTTTCCCGCCGTTCGTCCCTCTCCTCGAATCACGCGCACAAATTGAACGGAATAAGGCTGCACAGGATCTATATTAGACGTAATTGGGAGCATTTTGTTGCGGTGGCGGTCTGGGGTTTACTTCCTCTCATCTGCGAATTCATTTCTCTTCCTTTTCTAACTAAATCGAGAAAATGAAAGTGTTTTCGCCGGTGGTCAGGAGGGATCTCTGTGCCCCGCTCCCATGTGCAAAGCCCCGAATGTCGCTTTATTTCTCTTTCTCTGAACAAAACTCTTCCCCCCGACGAAAATCAGCACAAAAGGAACGAGCGTTTTCATTTGGGACGGACAAACGTGGAGATTTTATTCAAATTTAAACCATGAAAAATGTTTTATTTTGGCGAGTGACGGGCGAGACAATAACTCAATCATTAAATATAAATCTACACAGAAATAAGTTTACGTTGGTGTTTAGAGACTTATTAAATCCATAAAGACCAGATTTAAAACATGAAATTAATGTGCAGTTAAACATAAATGTAAATAATGTTAAAAGAAATTCAAATAATACAGAAAACATAATTTATTTTTACTATTGACAATGTTTTATGTTGTCAGTGCAAATCTGTTATGATAAAATGCTTTGTTTACCGTATTTTCCAGACCATCAGTTTCACCTTTTTTCATAGTTTTGTCCTGGACGCAACTTACACTTATTATTATTATATCATACGTATTATACTTATACTCCGGCACGACTTATATGTAATATTATTTGTTATTTTCACACTTGCAACCGCATTTCATACTCCAGTGCAACTTATATATGTTTTTTTCTTCTCTATTATGCATTTATTTTGGCTGGCGCGACTTATACTCCGGAAAATACGGTAAAATATACGGTAAAATATACAACACTTATAGGTAGAATCAGACTGTTGCTATAGTAGTAGAAGTAAAAACAATATTTCAGTTTTAAATACATTTCAATAACCACGACTCCCAAAAAAACACATCTTTAATCCGTAAAATGACCAGAAAACAGTGTTAAATCAGAATCCCACTTCATTTTCTTGACTCATTTCACCAGGATTTCTGAACTTGTGACGGACGAGAGCAGAACAATCATAAAACGGATCATTTTGTGCACGTTTTGTGGGCGTGTTCCGGTGCCACGGGCTTGTACCGAGCCGCTTTCCACGTTCTGATGTCTCCAGCGCGCAGTGACCTCTGTTTTCCCTGCGTCCGCTTGTGCTATCGCAGACCTTCGCTCAAAGCCCCATAAACGGCCTCCAGATCATTTGTAACGCGCTGCGATACTTTCCCATTCAAACTGGAGCATACGACTGACCCTCTGCGGCTCCGAAGGGCCACGTCAATATCATCAACAACAACAAGCGCATAAAGAAGGAACAGAGGGAGTTTAGGCGGATCATCTTGTATAATAAAATGTATTTAGCTCAGTCGTAATGTTTTTGGCGCTTTCCCGCTACATTTACTGCATATTCTGGGTTTTTGGGCCGTCGTTGTCGGTCTGCCCCGGGGCAACCGCGGCTAAAAGTACAATATAGTCATTAAAAACGGTCGGATTTTGAAATGAATCCGCCGTGTTTTGGTTGAATCGTCATATCGCGGTTCCTCTTTCGCCTTCTAATCCAGCCGTCTGCTCAGTTAACTGTGGTTGGTTGAATCCACCTGTCACTCACCCAGACAACGGCCAATGGGAGAAGACATAAAGAAACTGTGTTTGAGCATCGAGCTGCTTAAAACGGGGAAAAAAACAAACTAGCACATCTTATTGTTGTCACGGGAGACATTCCAGAGCCACACCCTGTCAGTCTGCCCCGGGGCACATGTGGCCAAAGAAGAGGTTTACCACCGCTGAGATTGAGAGGCGAAGAAGAAGAAGAAGAAGAAGAAGAAGAAGAAGAAGAAGAAGAAGAAGAAGAAGAAGAAGAAGAAGAAGAAGAAGAAGAAGAAGAAGAAGAAGAAGAAGAAGAAGAAGAAGAAGAAGAAGAAGAGAAGAAGAAGAAGAAAGAAGAAGAAGAAGAAGAAGAAGAAGAAGAAGAAGAAGAAGAAGAAGAAGAAGAAGAAGAAGAAGAAGAAGAAGAAGAAGAAGAAGAAGAAGAAGAAGAAGAAGAAGAAGAAGAAGAAGAAGAAGAAGAAGAAGAAGAAGAAGAAGAAGAAGAAGAAGAAGAAGAAGAAGAAGAAGAAGAAGAAGAAGAAGAAGAAGAAGAGAAGAAGAAGAAGAAGAAGAAGAAGAAGAAGAAGAAGAAGAAGAAGAAGAAGAAGAAGAAGAAGAAGAAGAAGAAGAAGAAGAAGAAGAAGAGAAGAAGAAGAAGAAGAAGAAGAAGAAGAAGAAGAAGAAGAAGAAGAAGAAGAAGAAGAAGAAGAAGAAAAGAAGAAGAAGAAGAAGAAGAAGAAGAAGAAGAAGAAGAAGAAGAAGAAGAAGAAGAAGAAGAAGAAGAAGAAAATGAATAATACTGTTTTTAAATGCTTTAAATTATATAAAAGCCTCTTGTGGATCCTACATTTCTTCCTCTTCTTTCTCTCTTCTTATATCTCTCTTTCACACTCTCTCTGACTCATTCCTTCACTCTCTCTCCTTCTTCTCTTTCACTCTCTCTCTCTTCTTATATCTCTCTTTCACTCTCTCTCTTCTTCTCTCTCTTCTCTCATCATTTTCTTCTTCTCTCTCGTCTTCTTCTCTCTGTAAGCGACACTCAGGCGCTCCACATACATTTGTTTTACTTCTCTCACAACGTGTCTTGCGTTCGGTATAATTACTCAATCAGCTCGGCACAGACCATAATTACGACTCGTACGCGCGGAAACTGACTGAGTAAATGTCTGTTTTTTACTCTTCTCGCCGTCGCCCAACGATACGTTTAACGCGCTTCATCCTGGACATTTGAAAGCTGCATTTACTCAACGTCGTGAGAGTCGTTTTGGTCTGTTTTTTTATACTTTCATTGGTTCGTCTGGGATTGGTGACGGTGTTTTGGCGTTAAAGTTCCCATACACCCAACTTTTTCCTTGTAAAGAAATACATTTCGCTTCCCACACAAGCAGTATCTCCTTCATACGCTCACGATCAATTCAAAATATGTGTCAAAAGTGCTCTTCAGATGGAGCCGATACATAAAAAACAGGTGGTAAATCCTGGAAACTGCGTAAATAAATCCTCCCCTGGAATAGCAATACTTTTACAAGAATGATAAGCACCCAAAATAAAGAAGATAATACAAATATCTCCATTTTATAGTACTTTTTAAGTTTGTCCTCAAAGTGGATATTCGAGAAGGAAATAAATAGGTTAGCGTATCTGATTTTAAAATGAATTGTGAAACGACAAACGCTCATTCACACCCCCACACGGTAATCAACACAGGACGTTAATTGAAAAGTATGCTGCTGGGACGGTGTTTTCATAGAATATATGTTTCTGCAAAATACAAGTGTGTGAGACAAGAAAACCGAGGGTGTTTTTGGCTCCAAACATGAGATTTTTGCCTAAAGTGGGTCTCAAAGACAGAGCAATCAGCGCCGATCACTGCCATTTTCTCCAGCGCTTGAAGAAACATAAAAAGAGGAGGATTTGGAGACAAGTATCTTATCTCGGGGATAAAGCACGAAATAGATTCAAATGAAATTCAAACGTCTTGAAAAGATAACAACGGCGTTCGGATCTCAAAGTGCAGTTCCAAGAAATCAACTCTGACAGATAAGAGTCCATGAAGAGAGAGAATCTGACTGTGGCACTGATACTAGTCAAACTTTATACTCTGTACTATGTAAAGTGTGTTTAAGTGTGTTCTTTATGTGATTGCTTCTATAGAATCATTGAATTTACTCATTTTTAAAAGCTGGATTACGTAACAAACTGAAGGCTGTTTCCATTGAACCAAATTACTCATTGTTCATCACGCTTCTCTGAGGTTCGTTACTAACTGTAGAGCACTGGCACGTCTCTTCTGACACGACTTCTCTGGCCACTAGGAGGAGCTGGTTTATTTACAAGGCGACGCTTCCATTCCCGCCTCCGTACGTTCGTGCTTTGATCGTACTCCTCAAAACGATCAGTTGTTGCGCTGCTTTCGCCCGCACAGAGCTGAGGAGGAGAGTTCTTGGGCCTGAACGCCTGTAAATCCAAGTGGAGAAGCATTGGAGACTTCAATAACACGTACATGTTGTTCATAAGCCCTGTTATTGTTCGTATGTATGTGACTGTGTAAAGGGACTCCCTGGGAAAAGAGGTGTTTGGTATCGGTTAAATAAAGGTAAAATACAACTTCTCTCCACATGAAGATTGTCGTCATTGCTGGAAACTTTATGGATTTTGACCAATTTCAGTTTATTTGCCATTTGCAGTATTAAAAAAAAACACATTGGGGGGAAAAAATAGGTGCGAGAAGCTCAAGATTTCCAAATTTCCTGCAGTTTTGGAGACACAAACCACATAAAAAAGACTGTGAGAAAAGACCAACACTTTCAATACATGATTTAGAAAAGGATAAAAGTTGAAAGTGGATTGTTTAAAGTCATCACAGCCTGTGGGAAGAGACTGTGGTGGGATGTGGTGCATTTAATGGCACGATGGCGCGTCCCAGATGGAAGAAGCCAGGATGATCAGATGGCACATTAATAATCCAAGGAAGAAGGATATTTCTAATTAAAATACCAGGCATGTAATCAAGCAAAGATGGCTGCTCTGTTCTGTCATTTATTCATTCTGGCCGTGTCCAGAGGTGGCTTGACCAGTCCAGACCCTCTGTAGTTTACGTACAAATACAGTCTCTTTGTCGCACCTCGAGCCAACATCAAACACCAATCACATTTGTTTATTGGCTCAATGATGATCTACAAGTTCAAAGTCTGTCCCTTTAAATTAACAGCGTTGAATCTGGACAAATCCACAAAGTTTGGACCGACCGTGCCTGTCCTTGATTGGGTAATCCACCTGTCAATCACGGCGATCTGAGCACGGGGAGATAAAACTGACTCCAGACTCTTTGTAAAGTATTAGAAGATGTGTAAAGTGTGTATTCTGGATCCCAGGCAAGGCCCAACGGTCTTTAAGGTGTTCATAGAGAGTTTAACATTTCATTCATCGTTTGAAATATGTGACAGACAGAAGTGTGGCTGCTCCTCTGTGTTTACAGCTCCTTCAGCACCACGCTCGTACATCAACACGTGGGTGAAGTGTCTTGCCCCAGGACACAACAAAGCTTCGGACCGCCAACCTGCCGACCGTAATTTGGCAACTTATATGTGATATTATTTGTTATTTTCAGACTGACACCCACAAGAGGGCGCTCTAGGCTCTAAGCGACGCAGAAGAAGAATCTGCACTTCCTCTTCCTCTTGAGTTTGTGGAGTTGTTTAGAAGTGACAAAGAGGAAGAAGAATTCAATGGATTTAGTGATTTGGGGTAAAACTGATGCTTTGGTAAACTTGTTAGCATGTTCTTTATGCTATAGTTATCTGAATAACTGTGAATATGTTACGTTAACATACCAGACACTTACCACAGTTTTGTCTGTGCCTCATGTAGCTGAAGGTGTTAGCGTTAGCATACGTACACCTATTCACCATGTTCTCTCATCTGTTATTATTTTAAACTGCACTTCAAGATCACATGTTCTTGGTTTTGGATTTCATCAAATCAATTTCCCTAAAAAATGTGACTTATACTTAGACTTCGTGAGCCATCGTCGTGGTTCTATCTCGGATAAACAGCAGCAAGTGTAAGGACGGCTGAAAGTCCGCGGTCCCTTTCTCTTCCAGTTTGCGGCTCACGTCTTAATGTTATGTTTGCACACGCTCGTCGGCCTTGAACTCGGTGTTGAATGTGGAAAAGAAAAGCGCTCGGAGAGACTTAAAGCAAACACGAGCAGCGGGAATCCACTTACTGTCTCTCGATCTTTTGAATGAGGTTTCCATAGCGATCGCGCTTGTAAAAACGCTTTACACCTCAGAACCAGAACACAAACTTTAAAAAGGCCACAAACACGGGCGCATCTTTGACCGCGCGTAGAAGTAAATAAGGTGCAGATTTAGCGTGAATGCTTGTCAGTTTAATTACGGAGCAATTTTACAGCTCCGACTCTCGCGCTTGAACTCTGACCTCAGAGCGACGCACATATCAAAGCCTTTGGAATGACGGGGAAAGTATTGAGCGTTCAACTTTCCCTTTGAAATCGTTGCCGGTTGAAAAGATCCGAGATAGTTTCCAAAGTGTTTTAAAAGTAAAGGCTGCGGACGAGACCAACACAATCAATCAAAACTTTGAATAAATACAATAAAATACCAATCAAACAGTACAAAGAGAGAATAATAAAGTGATTGAATACTATAAATAAATTAAATCAAATGACTAAATTACACAGAGGAACGGGACTCGCGCTGTGTTGAAAAAAAATCTAAATGAAGTACTTAAACGCCACAGTTTTCTCTTGCAAAACAAATATTCATTCATATCAGGGTGACATTTTGAACACATATTTGGAACATTTCTTACGTTTTTCAGTCGGCGCCGCACACTGAGGAACGTGACATCGCTTCAGAGCTTTAGTAGAAGTGTTAAACATAATGTGAACTACCCTTTGTGTTTTATTTGTCTCGTAAAGATGTTTTGTTGGAGATTGTGATCGTTATCCGTCTTTTGTCGTGTGTGATTTTAGCATGTTCTATTCGATTTATTTAACATATCCCGCTGATCCTCGTTATATTCATGTCGTTGCGTAAGGACGGAGTGTTTTGTGCCTGTTCCATGACGGGTTTTCCCAGCAGCATTGAAGGACGGGTCAAATGCAGACAGCGTCCTTTTCTCCAGTTTTTAAAATACTGTTTAACTTAAAGGGCGTGTAACAGGTTTTTACTATTTTCAAATTTCAACTATATTTGTCGTATTTAAACCTGTTGTACACATAGATTTTAGTTTTACACCAATCAAGCCGGTATTTGTGATGAAAAAGCTGTAGGAAATGAACAGGAAGTGACATCACAGAGGGACCAGTCAAAGTTTATTAATTTAATTAAAAGTTCACATCATTTAATTAAAAAAACACTTTTTTGACCCTCTAAACATTAATTCAACAAAATAAAGTCGCTCTCATATTTTTATTTGTCAAATAAAAATAATTGTGTCATCAAATTAGTTTTGGCCCAGTGCTTGCTGGGTAATTTCCTAGTGTTAGCAAAATTCAAAATATATTTATCTTAACTGCATTTTAGTTCAATGAGTCGTCCGACCTGTAGCTTTAACTTTAATCTTTCAAACACTGAAACATCTGCAAACTGGATTCCTTTTTATGCCAAACTATACATTATGTTCTCCGCAATACTAATTATGTATTATTATGTATCCTATTAAGTAATCAGTTTTTTTTATGGAACATAATTTAAAAATAACAAAAAAACAGACTAGAGCGTAAAAAGGAAGACATTATTTAAAAAATCAGTAAGGGAAAGTATCATTCCCATAGGCCCAAATGTCAAAATAAAAGTTAGTATTTGAAAGTTAATAAATAACCGTCTTAGTGGGCTGTAGTGGGCTGTGCAAACGCTCCTGGACAAACGAGCGATGACACTGACTCACAGCTATGAAACCACTTTATTGTTTATTATCATGTCTTCATGTCTGTATTTGGCACAACACAAGTCCTGAAGTCTGCGTTTGCTTTTGCAGTGATTGAACAGTGAGTTTTACTGTTCACACACTGGTTTGTAGTGTTTTATAGTTTCACCAAAACAAACTACAAATATGAATTAAAAAAGGAATCATTTGATCTTGGAGACGTTTTGTGAACATGCAATCGACGCGGACAAACGCCCATTTTCAGGAACGAAATCATCACAATAAACAGATAGTTTTTAAAGTTTTGAAAAGTCCAAAACAGTTGAAAAAGCTCCACTGATGCAAACACGGACAGAAAAATGTGTCCTCTATATTGTGCACGTTTATAAAGTGTTGTGTTGTCCGAGGCCCCGCGGAGCCTCTTTACGGTTTTGTCTGAACGTGTTCGGCGGAGCAACGATTTCTGATTAATAACGCATTCATCCGGCGAATCGAAAACATCGTGTATTCACCACATTCTCCACTTTCCCGTTGGACTAAATCAAACACGGCTCTTAATAACATCGTTGATTCATAGCTCATAAAATACAGACAATTTCCTTTTTTTTTTGTAATCCGCGTCTCACGACAACGTTTTGAAATATGAAATCTCACTTTTTCCACATCCATCAAACGCCGCGCTTTTTTCACTTTCGCTCGTAAATCTTGTTTTTGTTAAATGGCAATGATTCGTTCCCCCAACAGCGCTCGTGCAGGTCGCCCATGCATCATTTTAAGAGCGGGACGGAAACAAACGACGCGCGGAGTCGAGAGTGACAGCGGAATGTTGTTGTTTTTTTGGGGGGGAAATTTGAAATAGTTTAAACAAGCGACAATGAATGCTAGGTAATCTGGGCCGTGGGTGATGCTTTGGTGGATTACAGAGCTGGTGAAAAAGGATGGATGCGGTCTATAGAGGGAAAGAGGGAGGAGTTGGACGGATGCCTGACGTCTCGCGCTCTGCGAAAGTCGCCGAATCTATGGGTTATAAAAGAATTCCGGATCTCTGTGTTGCTTTTAGTGTTGTACATTTAGATTGTCTTACTTGTTTTAAAGCCGCGTGGGCACGATGTTGGCAAGGACAGATGACAGATCGTGGGGAAAATCTTCTTCCCCGAGGCTCAAACACGTTGGGTCGTCGGTCTCAACGACCGCCAAGCAAAGAACCTTCTGCGATTCAGATCAAACCCTTTTGGTCAGAGTGAGACCTACTCTCGCTCTGCCTACAGTCAATCTCTGCCAAAACGATATCTTCCAATTTCACATTCATTTACCGCCGACGAGCGCCAAAAGACTACAGGCCCGTAGCGCTAGCCTCGGCACGGAGCTTGTGTTTGCTCGGACAAAACCTGAGACAAAAATGCATAATAGAGAAGAAAAACATCTATAAGTCGCACTGGAGTATAAGTCGCATTGTTGGGGGAAATGTGTTCTATAAAATTCAAGACCAAGACCAGACATTTCATCTTGAAATGCAATTTAAAATAATAACAGGTGTACGTATGCTAACGCTAACACCTTCAGCTACATGAGGTACAGACAGAACTGTGGTAAGTGTCTGGTACGTTAACGTAACATATGAACAGTTATTCAGATAACTATAGCATAAAGAACATGCTAACAAGTTTACCAAAGCATCAGTTTTACCCCAAATCACTAAATCCATTGAATTCTTCTTCCTCTGTGTCACTTCTAAACAACTCCACAAACTCCAGAGGTAAAGGAAGTGCAGATTGTGGTTGTCAGTGTGAAAATAACAAATAAAATCACATATAAGTCGCTCTGGAGAATAAGTCGCACTGCTGCCAAAACTATGACAAAAGGTGCGACTTATAGTCCGGAAAACACAGTAAATGGCTTTTTCAAAAATCCTCACGTCAAAGACAAGACAAAAACAAAATCGATGAGCCTACACCGGGCTCAAGACGTAATCCAATGTGCTTTCCTTATTGCCGCGCTATTTTAGGCTCTTTTCTGCTCGACTCAATAGTGTTGCTTGGATTTCGAAAGACATTTTTTGCTGTGCGAGAACCGCCCGGTAAGCGACAGCCAGAGAGATGTTTTTGGAGCTGTGTTTGTGCAACGTTTAGTGCAATGAATCAGTCTCTGCAAAGCAATCCAGGCCAGAAAGTGGACTCCGAAACAACAACGGTTTAAACGATGAAGGCCGATGAAAATCCAGGCTGTTACTTTTCATCCGGAGAAGCGTCCACTCAAAATAATTGGAGTAAAATCTTAATGGTCCGCGTTGCACTTCAGTAGATAAAGAAATGATGAAATCCGAAGAGCGCCTTGACCTGACCTGCTCCTCTTTTCAACCTTTTTCGATGTTTCCCGGGAGACGTGGAGAGAGCTCGGACGATTAATACGTATTTATCAATTTAGTTTGTTTTGTGTCGGCGTTACAAAAGGAACGTAATCCACTTCCCCCCTCCGCCGTTTCTACGACAATTCATTACAGTTGAGTGGCTTGCCCTCCCATAAAATGAATTCCGTAAAAAACGCGACATGAGAAATAACGCCACGGCCGTCCACGATTAAATATAGGTCTGGCGATCTCGCAGACGAACGACACTTCTCGAATGATTATGAGTAAGTCCGACGCGGAGCTCTTATCGACGTCGCCGTATCTATCATTTAAATGCAAGAGCGGCCGTTGGCGCCGCGGCAACATCGACCCGTCAACGCACATGAAATGTCGATGTTGTTTTGCGTTACCCGAGTGGCATTTTTAATTCTACCAAATTGCCTGTCGCCGCAGTTAATTCATCCGCCCGGCGCTTCTATCGTTTCTATCTAAATAACTTTCCAGAAAACGCTTTAGAAGATATAGAAATGTGCAACACTGTAGTTACTTCATCTGCCACGGGATTCACTCAAGAAAGTACTACAAATTACAGAGAATTCTTCAAGGTGTGCGGTTCAAAACCCAGTATGTCACAATATCAGACGCAACGATTTTACGATTAACTTTTTATTTATGTATCTTTCATTCACACTGTCAAATGGATGGCCTTTCGTTCAGCGCGTGACCGTGAAAAACGTGGCTTTGGAAAAGGATAAAGAACACTCGTACGTGTAGGTTTTTGTTCGTGCAGTACAGATCGTTTCAGTTCTAGCAGTTATAATTGTTTAGTCCGTACGATTATACAGTGACGTGATGAGCCTAAAATGACATGAACGTTTTTCTGTGGTGTCGTCAACAAGCCATAATAATTAAAAAGGTACAAAATGACAACAGAAAATGTACAATAAGAAAAAGTTGGAGAAAAAAAAAGGGTTTTCGTAGTAAATTGCGGAGTCAGAATTGGTCGATACTTGAAACTAGCCTTAAAAATGGTGTTGACGTCGAACTATACTCGGTTTGCGTCACTTTTACCACAATAAAACCTTTAAAATGTATTTCCACAGCGACCGTAACAATGTCCTTCTGTTCTAGGCCCGGGAGAATCTGAGTGGGGAGAAACCACGGGCTTGATAAGAATGAAAAACGACTGGAGTCGAGGCTTATCTGAAGTTATGAGAAAAGCCAAGCAGTTTTCACCAAATAAAACATCCATCAGTTGATACTATTTCACACCAGAGCAAATATTTGGACAGAAAGAGGGCGGCGATACGGGCGAAGGAGCAATTACAGATAAATCAATATTCCCTATTGTTTTTGGAATTTGAAAGACGTTTTTGCAAGACTTATTCTGTAAAATGTACTTTAATGAGCTTTTAACCGTGTTTTAACCGTGTTTCCTCATCATTATTCTACTCAAAGTTGTATTTTGAGTGATTCATGTTTGAGGCTTGAAAGCTCTGAGGTTTTCTGTTTTCACCTACCCCCTATCCCCGCCCACAGCTCTCTCATGTTGTGACATAGCATCATCAGTAAGCTGTTTTACATCAATATTCTGGTTTAAAATGAACAAAACATGAAAAAAAACATGATTTAACTGTTATCTACACACAAAGTCACATATAAATAATAATGTAAACACAGTCGCAAATAAATAAATGTGTATGAAATGTGTACAATTCCATCGGTGACAATTAGTTATATTAAACAGGAAAGCTAAAACAAAGTGCTTTTATTACACATTGATCTGGATGAATTTTTACGGCTCCAACGACACTTCTGAACCATAAAAGAAGAAAAAAAACAAGATTTACTTTGAAACAAGTTGGTTTGCTGTTTATTCTTCATACAGATAATGTAGGTTGGTAAAAATATATATAAACGTGTCCAGCTAACGTCATCCTGACCAAGTTCAGCTGGTCATGGGTCAAATGCAGAGGACAAATGTCTTTGCAGGGATAATAAAGTGCACCTCACCTTATCTATGAATTGCAAACCAAGCAATTACCTCGAAAGCACTTTGAGAAACAAAAATAGCCAGAGTTAAAGAAACACCTCCCGTCTGAGGCAAAACAACACTCCTAAGTTTAGCTTAAAACAATGCACGAGCAGCACATGAGAGAGGACACCGGAGGACAGAGACTTCCTCCAACCGGTGTGAGTCCAGGTGTGAGTCCAGGTGTGAGTCCAGGAGTGAGTCCAGGTGTGAGTCAAGGTGTGAGTCAAGGTGTGAGTCCAAGAGTGAGTCCAGGAGTGAGTCAAGGTGTGAGTCCAGGTGTGAGTCCAGTTGTGAGTCCAGGAGTGAGTCCAGGTGTGAGTCCAGATGTGAGTCCAGGTGTGAGTCCAGGTGTGAGTCCAGGAGTGAGTCCAGGAGTGAGTCCAGGTGTGAGTCCAGGTGTGAGTCCAGGTGTGAGTCCAGGAGTGAGTCCAGGAGTGAGTCCAGGAGTGAGTCCAGGTGTGAGTCCAGGTGTGAGTCCAGGTGTGAGTCCAGGAGTGAGTCCAGGAGTGAGTCCAGGTGTGAGTCAAGGTGTGAGTCCAAGAGTGAGTCCAGGAGTGAGTCCAGGCTTTAGTCCAGGTGTGAGTCCAGGAGTGAGTCCAGGTGTGAGTCCAGGCTTTAGTCCAGGTGTGAGTCCAGGAGTGAGTCCAGGTGTGAGTCCAGGCTTTAGTCCAGGTGTGAGTCCAGGTGTGAGTCCAGGAGTGAGTCCAGGAGTGAGTCCAGGTGTGAGTCCAGGCTTTAGTCCAGGTGTGAGTCCAGGTGTGAGTCCAGGAGTGAGTCCAGGAGTGAATCCAGGTGTGAGTCCAGGAGTGAGTCCAGGCTTTAGTCCAGGTGTGAGTCCAGGAGTGAGTCCAGGTGTGAGTCCAGGAGTGAGTCCAGGAGTGAGTCCAGGTGTGAGTCCAGGTGTGAGTCCAAGAGTGAGTCCAGGAGTGAATCAAGGTGTGAGTCCAGGTGTGAGTCCAGGTGTGAGTCCAGGAGTGAGTCAAGGTGTGAGTCCAGGTGTGAGTCCAGGTGTGAGTCCAGGAGTGAGTCCAGGTGTGAGTCCAGGTGTGAGTCCAGGTGTGAGTCCAGATGTGAGTCCAGGTGTGAGTCCAGGTGTGAGTCAAGGTGTGAGTCCAGGTGTGAGTCAAGGAGTGAGTCCAGGTGTGAGTCCAAGAGTGAGTCCAGGAGTGAGTCAAGGTGTGAGTCCAGGTGTGAGTCCAGGTGTGAGTCCAGGAGTGAGTCCAGGTGTGAGTCCAGATGTGAGTCCAGGTGTGAGTCCAGGTGTGAGTCCAGGAGTGAGTCCAGGAGTGAGTCCAGGTGTGAGTCCAGGTGTGAGTCCAGGTGTGAGTCCAGGAGTGAGTCCAGGAGTGAGTCCAGGTGTGAGTCAAGGTGTGAGTCCAAGAGTGAGTCCAGGAGTGAGTCAAGGTGTGAGTCCAGGTGTGAGTCCAGGTGTGAGTCCAGGTGTGAGTCCAGGTGTGAGTCCAGATGTGAGTCCAGGTGTGAGTCCAGGAGTGAGTCCAGGAGTGAGTCCAGGAGTGAGTCCAGGTGTGAGTCCAGGTGTGAGTCCAAGAGTGAGTCCAGGAGTGAGTCAAGGTGTGAGTCCAGGTGTGAGTCCAGGTGTGAGTCCAGATGTGAGTCCAGGTGTGAGTCCAGGTGTGAGTCCAGGAGTGAGTCCAGGAGTGAGTCCAAGAGTGAGTCCAGGAGTGAGTCAAGGTGTGAGTCCAGGTGTGAGTCCAAGAGTGAGTCCAGGAGTGAGTCCAGGTGTGAGTCCAGGTGTGAGTCCAGGTGTGAGTCCAGGAGTGAGTCCAGGAGTGAGTCCAGGAGTGAGTCCAGGTGTGAGTCCAAGAGTGAGTCCAGGAGTGAGTCAAGGTGTGAGTCCAGGAGTGAGTCCAGGTGTGAGTCCAGGTGTGAGTCCAGGTGTGAGTCCAGGTGTGAGTCCAGGTGTGAGTCCAGGTGTGAGTCCTGCTCCCGGACTAAACAGGACTTATGTGTTCTACACGTAGATCACATGTAACAGAAAAGACACAACGGATATAAAGGTTGTTGCAGGAAGAGGCAAATACATGAATAAAATAAAATAAAAATAATTAAATTGGATATGTTGTCACTGTTTTGGAGTATTGTTTGGATGAATCTAGACACATTTCGGCATAAGATGAAAAACTGATAGTGTAAAAATGCAGATTTATTGCTAATATTGTGCCAATGGGCAATGTGCCTTATCATTAAAAAACTGCAGAAACGTATTTAGCATTGCTTGAAACTGTTTCCTAGTATTACCATTGTCTTTATTTTGTTCATTTCAGACAAAATACTAGCGAAAAGCAGTTAAAAAATGAGCGCTTTGGTTCACGACTGGAGAGACTTTGTTAGCGCTGCTCTTCTTTGCATCTTGTCCTGTGTCAATGGTGTTTCCTTGACGTCGTTGCTTTCCCCGCTCTTCAGTCGGTGAGATAATGCCACACTTTTTGCGTGTGCAGAATTAAACATGGTGGAACACCCTGTCCTCAGAGCAGAGACACAACAACAAGAAAAAAGAACTCCGAGGATTTCCGTTCAGGCCTCCGCGCCGAGTCTGAGGAGCAATCTCGGAGCTTATTTTCAATTAAAAAGAAGTGTCACTGATCGAAGCGCACGAAAGCTAAAGATACAACTCGTTTGCACCACATTTTTTTTTATATGAATAGAGTTAATGAAAAAAGCTGAATCTGCATCAATCCATCTTCAATTATAGCAGTTATAGCAGTGTGACATCTGTAGTTTTACATGTCAATCAAGTTCTTTACATAAACACAGAAAGTATATACACTTGTACTTTGAGTACACGGACATGACATTTACGAACACTTCACAAAATCTAATTAGCTTCTTTGCCTAAATACATTGTTTTTTGCAGCAGCTAAAAAACTAGGGAAATACCTGTTCTTGTACTATGACAGTAATGATTCACATCTAAGTCTTAAAGTATTTTAAAAAGGTAATATATAATTTACAATTCTTGTAGCCTCTTTAAAATATCTCAACAAGTATCGTCTCTTTAAATAACTATTGTTGTAATATAGTACAGAGATTTACATCTTTATGCTCAAATGTACATCATTATACTCAAATGTACATACTTATACTCAAATGTACATACTTATACTCAAATGTACATACTTATACTCAAATGTACATCACTATACTCAAATGTACATCACTATACTCAAATATACATCTTTATACTCAAATGTACATCACTATACTCAGATGTACATTACTGTACTCAGATGTACATTACTGTACTCAGATGTACATTACTGTACTCAGATGTACATTGCTGTACTCAGAAGATGTACATTGCTGTACTCAGATGTACATTGCTGTACTCAGATGTACATTGCTGTACTCAGATGTACATTGCTGTACTCAAATGTACATTACTGTACTCAGATGTACATTACTGTACTTCCTTGTACATTGTTCCTTCCACTCTTTCATACTTTTCTTGGCTCTCGTCATCTCGTCCCCGTCGCTCCCACACGCGTAACAACCGTTGTGCGTTGCCAGGGGTTAGCGACGTGTCTTCCCGTCCCGTGGGTTCTCGGGTGGTTCGCTCGGCCCACGGTCGCTGCTGGAGCTCGGGCCCTTTATCCCGCTCCTTCTGTCGCCCCGTTTCCACCGTGTTCTGCCGAGGGAAGACTCCGCCCCTCC
This sequence comes from Eucyclogobius newberryi, assembly GCF_026437365.1. Classification (NCBI taxonomy): domain Eukaryota; kingdom Metazoa; phylum Chordata; class Actinopteri; order Gobiiformes; family Gobiidae; genus Eucyclogobius; species Eucyclogobius newberryi. The sequence continues at coordinate 29,226,074 of NW_027315790.1, forward strand.
GTCTGTTTGGCATTCGCTGACTCGCTGTGTCGTCGTCGTCGGTGACAGTCGACCTGCTGCTGACCTCGGCTTTTACAGAAGGCACTTTGTAACTTGTGTTTCGAACACTGAGCAGACAAGTCTACGGGGACCACGCCCTGTCTTTCACAAACTTGTGCGAGGGTTTTTATCCGGCGGTCGCCAAACTAAAGAGGCATCGTCAGGACAGAACTCGGATCGAAAATTGTTAAAATAATTTACTGAGCTGACTGAGCCGAGAGCAGAGCCTTTTCTAATACCTGCTCTTTAGATTGAAAATAACTTTATGGCATTGAAAACATTGTCCAGATGACCTCCTTCGACACGTTTGCTATGATGGGCCAGTATTTTAATTTAACTAGTAAATTCCTGATTTTATGCGCGTCTTATTTGATTTTTTTTGCTATTATTATGATCGTTCATTGTTGAATGTCGCACCTTATCGCTGAAGCAAGTTTCCAGTTTGTGGATTTTGTTCAGTTACAAAGGCAATGAACCGTTTTTCTGACTCTGATTCAGACTGAACTCTGTACAATGCAGAACAATAATGGAAATGTGAAAGAGACAGTGAATCACAGTCTGAAAATATCTGTAGATATTTCATAACTTCACTCGAAACTTGAAAAAAATCAGCCAAGTCACATTTGAACTGTATTTTTATCCGTCTGAACTAATTACGTCATTTGTTTTTATAATGTGTTTTACTGCGCTAATGTTCATAATGAGATGTAACGCGTTGTAATTGTAATAAAATGTGTACGTTTATTACTGTTGTTATGTATTCACCAGCCCAGGGACTGTAGATTGAAAGCCCCAGCAGCTAAATCTGGTGCAGATCATTTTTTCTCTTGAAGATTCATGATGTTGTTCACGTCCCTGACAAATAAAGACTAAACTAAACGATCACATGTATGCAGTGTGCAGTGTGCAGTGTGCAGTATTCAGTGTGCAGTGTGCAGTGTGCAGTGTGCAGTGTGCAGTGTTCAGTGTGCAGTGTGCAGTGTGCAGTGTGCAGTGTGCAGTGTGCAGTGTGCAGTATTCAGTATTCAGTATTCAGTATTCAGTGTGCAGTGTGCAGTGTGCAGTGTGCAGTGTGCAGTATTCAGTATTCAGTGTGCAGTGTGCAGTGTGCAGTATTCAGTATTCAGTGTGCAGTGTGCAGTGTGCAGTATTCAGTGTGCAGTGTGCAGTGTGCAGTGTGCAGTGTGCAGTGTGCAGTATTCAGTATTCAGTATTCAGTGTGCAGTGTGCAGTGTGCAGTGTGCAGTGTGCAGTATTCAGTATTCAGTATTCAGTATTCAGTGTGCAGTGTGCAGTATTCAGTATTCAGTATTCAGTGTGCAGTGTGCAGTATTCAGTATTCAGTATTCAGTATTCAGTGTGCAGTGTGCAGTGTGCAGTGTGCAGTGTGCAGTGTGCAGTATTCAGTATTCAGTGTGCAGTGTGCAGTATTCAGTATTCAGTATTCAGTGTGCAGTGTGCAGTGTGCAGTGTGCAGTATTCAGTATTCAGTATTCAGTGTGCAGTGTGCAGTATTCAGTATTCAGTGTGCAGTGTGCAGTGTGCAGTGTGCAGTATTCAGTATTCAGTATTCAGTGTGCAGTGTGCAGTATTCAGTATTCAGTGTGCAGTGTGCAGTGTGCAGTGTGCAGTGTGCAGTGTGCAGTATTCAGTATTCAGTGTGCAGTGTGCAGTATTCAGTATTCAGTGTGCAGTGTGCAGTGTGCAGTGTGCAGTGTGCAGTGTGCAGTATTCAGTATTCAGTGTGCAGTGTGCAGTATTCAGTATTCAGTGTGCAGTGTGCAGTGTGCAGTGTGCAGTATTCAGTATTCAGTGTGCAGTGTGCAGTGTGCAGTGTGCAGTATTCAGTATTCAGTATTCAGTGTGCAGTGTGCAGTATTCAGTATTCAGTGTGCAGTGTGCAATAAATATTTCATGTTTTGTCAAGTATTTTATGCTCGGTCATGTTTGAAAATGAAGGTAAATCAATCAATCACTGAACATGTTAATGTTAAAATAAACCTTTCTACTTAAGTGCAAGTTACAGGTCAGATCTGTGGAGAGGCAAGCTCACAGTGAGAATTAGCGTAGAATAGAATAAATGAGACATGTTTAAGTAGAGTAGGGCGAGTAGTATTTGGTTGTCAATAGTAAGGAATGAAACAGAAAACAGACTAAAAGTAGAACAGAACGTGCTAAGAAAGAGTTCTATATAGTTCTATATTCTGTCTCTGCTTCTCTCCCTCTGAGTGTTCTGTATTCTCCGTCAGTGCAGCCTCCGCTTGTCCTTGTGACAGACACGATCTCACCCTGTCCTCCGTCTTTAGGGGGTCATGTTCTGGACAGGACCCTCCACACGGCCCCCGAGCTGGAGCAGGGGCCCCCGAGCTGGAGCAGGGGCCCCGACGAGGAATCACACAGAGAATCAGAATCAGAGAGAGAGGAGACTGAGACGTGACCTGGTTTAGCACCACAAAGAACCGGGACTAAAGCAGGACTAAAGCAGGACTAAAGCAGGACTAAACCAGAACCAAAGCGGGACTAAACCAGGACTGAACCAGGACTAAAACAGAACCAAAGCAGGACTAAAGCAGGACTAAACCAGAACCAAAGCAGGACTAAAGCAGGACTGAACCAGGACTAAAGCAGAACCAAAGCAGGACTAAAGCAGGACTAAACCAGAACCAAAGCAGGACTAAAGCAGGACTGAACCAGAACCAAAGCAGGACTAAAGCAGGACTGAACCAGGACTAAACCAGGACTAAAGCAGGACTAAACCAGGACTAAACCAGGACTAAAGCAGGACTAAACCAGAACCAAAGAAGGACTAAAGCAGGACTGAACCAGGACTAAACCAGGACTAAAGCAGGACTAAACCAGAACCAAAGAAGGACTAAAGCAGGACTGAACCAGGACTAAACCAGAACTAAAGCAGGACTGAACCAGGACTAAAGCAGGACTAAAGCAGGACTAAACCAGAACTAAAGCAGGACTGAACCAGGACTAAACCAGGACTAAACCAGGACTAAAGCAGGACTAAACCAGAACTAAAGCAGGACTGAACCAGGACTAAACCAGGACTAAACCAGGACTGAACCAGGACTAAAGCAGAACCAAAGCAGGACTAAAGCAGGACTAAACCAGAACCAAAGCAGGACTAAAGCAGGACTGAACCAGGACTAAACCAGGACTAAAGCAGGACTAAACCAGAACCAAAGAAGGACTAAACCAGGACTAAACCAGGACTAAACCAGGACTAAACCGGGACTAAAGAAGAGCCAAACCAGGACTAAACCAGGACTAAACCAGGACTAAAGCAGGACTAAACCAGAACCAAAGAAGGACTAAACCAGGACTAAAGCAGGACTAAACCAGAACCAAAGAAGGACTAAAGCAGGACTGAACCAGGACTAAACCAGAACTAAAGCAGGACTGAACCAGGACTAAACCAGAACTAAAGCAGGACTAAAGCAGGACTAAACCAGAACTAAAGCAGGACTGAACCAGGACTAAACCAGGACTAAACCAGGACTAAAGCAGGACTAAACCAGAACTAAAGCAGGACTGAACCAGGACTAAACCAGGACTAAACCAGGACTGAACCAGGACTAAAGCAGAACCAAAGCAGGACTAAAGCAGGACTAAACCAGAACCAAAGCAGGACTAAAGCAGGACTGAACCAGGACTAAACCAGGACTAAAGCAGGACTAAACCAGAACCAAAGAAGGACTAAACCAGGACTAAACCAGGACTAAACCAGGACTAAACCGGGACTAAAGAAGAGCCAAACCAGGACTAAACCAGGACTAAACCAGGAATAAACCAGGACTAGAATGATTAGATAGCTCTGGAGAATTCCAGATACAGAAGGAGTCGGAGCATCTGTTGTAAAACTTCAGAGTCTCTAAAATCACAGGGAAGACGTTTTGCTGTTGCAACATCACAAATGAAAAGCTGAAAAGGGACAAACAATAAACAAATCTAAAATCTGTATTTTGTGAAGAATTTCCCTCAAGAGAAACAAGAAAAGGCTTTGTTTGTCCCATCAACATCACAAATCTATTATTTCAAGAAGCGCCAGACATTTTGTCACCAAAAGACCAAAACAAGATAAAAATCTAAACCACAGTAAATCAAGACTCTTAAACTCAAACTGTCAGTGAAAACTAGGCATCACTTCCTGCTTTATGATGCCCTTAAGACCAATCCCGTCTGATCTCAGACGCTAAGCAGGGCGTGTACTTTATCACACTAAAACATATTTATATTTTCATTTTTCGTTGTATTAATTCTCTGTGTATCTCTTTTATATTCGTTATGTGCATACTTTCATTAAAAACAGTGTTGTGAGTGCATGTTTCTGGTGTAGTTTTGGGAAGTGTGTATCAAAGGGCTGGACAAATGACCAGCAGGGGGCGCTTGCATACAACCTGCTTTAGTTTGGCAGTGAGTCCCAGGACACCTTTGCACCTCTGTCTCTAAAAAGTGGTGATCCATCAGCCTGACTCATCCTCAATGATTACATCTTAATCTTCTTTATCACAAACAAATAAGCACAACGAGCGTTTTAATGAGACAATTAGAGCCGCTTCAAGGTTGAGTTATAACCTTTCCCACATGTTCTGCTCCGCTCTGCAGGAGAGAGCAGGCTTTTCACGCATGTCAAGTGGAACTGTCCAGCATTAGTCATGTCAAGTATTATTATTAAAGTATTGTTCAAATACAACCTGCTGTTACTGCTAAAACATCCTGTTAAAAACACAGGAAATAGATCAAAACAAGAGGGTGAGATTCTCTCCTGAGGATTTGGCAAATGCTGCAAATTGTTTTGCTCTAAACATTTTTAATGCATAAAACAACCGGCCAAGAGATAAATAAAACTAATCAGACCTTTAGTTTTAGAGAGTTTCCCCCGAGGGAAATGAGTCCTCTGTGAGGACGTGGGACAGGTGAGGACCACCTCGCCGTGGGACAGGTGAGGACAGGTCAGGAGCATCTCGCTGTGGGACAGGTGAGGACAGGTGAGGACCACCTCGCCGTGGGACAGGTGAGGACAGGTCAGGAGCATCTCGCTGTGGGACAGGTGAGGAACACCTCGCTGTAGGACAGGTGAGGAACACCTCGCTGTAGGACAGGTCAGGAGCATCTCGCTGTGGGACAGGTCAGGAGCATCTCGCTGTGGGACAGGTCAGGAGCATCTCGCTGTGGGACAGGTCAGGAGCATCTCGCTGTGGGACAGGTGAGGACAGGTGAGGAGCATCTCGCTGTGGGACAGGTGAGGACAGGTGAGGAGCACCTCGCCGTGGGACAGGTGAGGAGCACCTCGCTGTGGGACAGGTCAGGAGCATCTCGCTGTGGGACAGGTGAGGAGCATCTCGCTGTGGGACAGGTGAGGACAGGTGAGGAGCACCTCGCCGTGGGACAGGTGAGGAGCACCTCGCCGTGGGACAGGTGAGGACAGGTGAGGAGCACCTCGCCGTGGGACAGGTGAGGAGCACCTCGCTGTGGGACAGGTCAGGAGCATCTCGCTGTGGGACAGGTGAGGAGCATCTCGCTGTGGGACAGGTGAGGAGCACCTCGCCGTGGGACAGGTGAGGAGCACCTGGCTGTGGGACAGGTGAGGAGCACCTCGCTGTGGGACAGGTGAGGAGCACCTCGCTGTGGGACAGGTCAGGAGCATCTCGCTGTGGGACAGGTGAGGAGTACCTCGCTGTGGGACAGGTGAGGAGTACCTCGCTGTGGGACAGGTGAGGAGCACTTCGCTGAGGAGCACCTCGCTGTGGGACAGGTGAGGAGTACCTCGCTGTGGGACAGGTGAGGAGCACCTCAATGTGGGACAGGTGAGGAGCACTTCGCTGTAGGACAGGTGAGGAGCACCTCAATGTGGGACAGGTGAGGAGCACCTCGCTGTGGGACAGGTGAGGAGTACCTCGCTGTGGGACAGGTGAGGAGCATCTCGCTGTGGGACAGGTGAGGAGCACCTCGCTGTGGGACAGGTGAGGAGTACCTCGCTGTGGGACAGGTGAGGAGCATCTCGCTGTGGGACAGGTGAGGAGCACCTCGCTGTGGGACAGGTGAGGAGCACCTCGCTGTGGGACAGGTGAGGAGTACCTCGCTGTGGGACAGGTGAGGAGCATCTCGCTGTGGGACAGGTGAGGAGCACCTCGCTGTGGGACAGGTGAGGAGCACCTCGCTGTGGGACAGGTGAGGAGTACCTCGCTGTGGGACAGGTGAGGAGCATCTCGCTGTGGGACAGGTGAGGAGCACCTCGCTGTGGGACAGGTGAGGAGTACCTCGCTGTGGGACAGGTGAGGAGCATCTCGCTGTGGGACAGGTGAGGAGCACCTCGCTGTGGGACAGGTGAGGAGCACCTCGCTGTGGGACAGGTGAGGAGTACCTCGCTGTGGGACAGGTGAGGAGTACCTCGCTGTGGGACAGGTGAGGAGTACCTCGCTGTGGGACAGGTGAGGAGCATCTCGCTGTGGGACAGGTGAGGAGCACCTCGCTGTGGGACAGGTCAGGAGTATCAAGCAGATGACACCATGAAGTTACATATCAGGTTTGTGGAGCGGTGATTCTGCATATTTTTTAGCTCAGTTTTTCACATTTATCTTGGGATTTTAACCGATAAAGAAGTGCAGTTTGTGCAGTTCAAAGAGTCAGAAGTTAAGGACCGTCTGATGGATTGACATAAGCTGTTTTTTCTTGTTTCCATGGAGACTATGAATGGAGTTAGCTGTGAAAGAGAGAGAGTTTTCCTGTTGTGTCTCCAGAGTTTGTCTCTGAACATGAAGTTGCTTCTACTTTACTTTGGCCTACATTTCTCCTGCTCCTGAAGCACAACTGGACACACTTTGAACTGTTTCCTCGTGTGATGCAGGACTCTTCCCTCCAGGTGCGAGCCAAAAAGCAGCTTGACGACTTAAAAAGGAAATCTTACGTGAGTTAGCAGAACCTGCCAGTGTCTTGAAGCGTATTTGTCGAGGCGGCTAATATTTGGGAACAGGTGCCGGCTCGGGCTTCTGCTGAAATGTGCTGAGGACGCCGGAAACACTTGTATTTATAGACGTACAGATGCGAGCTCAGATGCATTAATTAACACAGCCTCCGCGGAGAGGAGTTTTCACAGCTTTTTATTGAAAATGGGACTGTGCAAGAGGAAAAGTTGGAGCGGTGATGAGGTTTGGCGCTGGGCACGAGCACGCCAGACGACTCTGGGACTAATTAGGCGGCAAAGTCATGATTACAGACGGATATTTAGAAAAGCAGCGCTGGGAGGGAGTCTGCCCCCGAGGAACCCACTGTAGAACTGTGAACTAATGGGGATTACCAGGATTCAACGGGAAAGAACTTTATTAACACTGTGGAATTTGTCTTCAGTTTCAAAAAATGACAAAACTGCGCAAGAGATTAAAATGCACATTGGCTGCAAATAACGTTAATAAATACAATTATGTGAAAAGTAGTCGAAAATACAGTACTTTTTGATGTTTTAGAACATGTTTGTGTCTGTAATACCTCAGTTCTATAGCAAAGAAATAAAAAAAATGTAGTTTGCTATACATTTGTTGCGGTTGTATTGTCTTTATCTTAATGTACAGTTGCGTAATGGTACTTTTACTTCACTACGCTGTGGCTAAGCTTCTGTATTTCGATTCTACTTTCGATACTGCGATTCTATTTCGACTTTTGAACTCAATTTGAATAAACTGGCTTTAGTTTGATCGAGAGTATTGGATCTGGGTCTGTGTCAGGGAACAATAAGTATCCTAATGAGTAAAGAGAGGCTCCAGAAGTATATTAACCATCAGTACAAAGTATTAAACACTACGCGGTGTGATAGTACTGGCTCTTCCACACGAGGAGGGTCACGATATAACGAGACGGCGGATGGAACGCTGCACCTCGTCTGTGAGAGAAGCTGATGCACATTCTGAAACAGTCGGACGACGCCGTCATAGACAGGAAATAAGAAATAAGGACCTGAAACTATCGTTGAGGCGACGATACAAATGCGTTGGCGGTTGAAGAACGTTCAGCGCAAAACCTGTATTTGTCGGTTTGCGAAATGTCAAATCTGTTATTGTTTTTACTCAGGGGCGGCACTCTAAAGATGTTACGTGAGGACCTCCATGTACGTGCCCCCCTGAGCCTCCCCTGGGCCCCCCCAAGAGCAAATGCCTCAGATGTCTGCATTAAATCTATATTAAAGTATGTTCTTGACTTGTTGATTCTAAACTGCACAGATACACGTGAAAGTAACTGTTTATCTCAGGTGTTTCGTGCGTATGTCCAAATCCACAAACATGTTCCGGGATTCCTCTACAGATTGTCAGAGTATGAATAGTTTTTTTTTTTAAAGATAATGGGATAAACAGGCAATATTGGAGAAAACCCATCTTGCTGTAATTTCAGGCCCTTCTTCCATGATTTAACAGTCTTACCGACTTTGCCTACAAACGTGCTTCTTCAAGTCACAATTCCCCCTTTATTCATCTCAACTGTGTTCTTTTTGTCGTCTGTTCCCGTCAGAATCATCATAAAACTATATATATGGATATGTGCGATACAAAGACAGTGAAGCGGCTGATCTGCATGTGACGGATGTGGACACAGAGGCTCCTTTGTGAACGGCCATTTCCGAGCTCTGTCGAATAAATGTTATTAATGGTTGCCCGGGAGACGTTCACTGCGGATATAGCGGCCTGCTACGCGCATAACAGACTGCGTGTTGTATATTGTACAGCAACAATCAATAAAAATAAAGTCTTGGGGGCTCGTGGGGACGGCCAGACCAATGCGACTTAATCAATCAGCGGCTGAAACGGGATTCAAATAAGACAAATGACCTCTTATCAGCAATTAGTTTTGGCTTGATAATGTTTTAATTATAGCAGAACAAACGTTGTACAGTTGTGAGTCGAGGGGCAAAGACATTAAACTGAAGTCGTGACGATATATATAATTCCCTTATATGTTATGCTCTTATCCAGTGGACAAGGAGGTTTTATTTAGGAGAGATTTAATGTAATATATACACTATTTTCTTCTGGGGGGCGTGGCCAGGTGAGTTAAGGAGGGATCCACCCACCACATGGGGCCCTTCTGAAGGTCTGACGGTGGAGTGCCGGCCCCTCAACCAGCAGATCACATGTTCAAACCTCACAGAAGACTCAAAAACATACCCGGAGTAGCGTTTAGCTTCATCCACACTGGTTTTGTTCATCTTGTTTCCCCCGATCTGTGATGTCATAAGTAGAGTGATATTCTGTGCTGTTTTAAATCATCTCCAGACTCATCTCGATCGTTACAAACGGCACGCTTTATTAGCATGTTGGGGGGAAAGCTAGCGTTTGTTTATCTCACCTATGTAATTCCTTCTGCTGCCAGTAGATGGAGCCCAAAGTCAATTCCTGGCATCGAAAAGGCCAGAGTGATATGAAGTCTACTGTTTTATTTTCTAAAACATGAGATGCCAAAGTAAAGCTCCTCAAGAGCACGTTTAAAGGCCGATAATAATACAAATAATGCATCATATTTGTCCTTTAAGAGGAAAGAATAAGCCAATCTTATGACAGTAAACTATCCTGAATAAATGGAGGTTATGTACAAAATAAAAATAAAATAAAAAAGGATCTTAGACTCCAAAGCTCACGTTCCAGCTCAATTTGATTATATTATGTCACATGAATGCAAAACTCCAATACTAAGCATACAATGAGAATATATTTGAAAAAAAGACGTCCGCACTAGATCAAGGGTTAAATGGTTTTGCTTTAGACCAACAGAACGGTTTAGAATTTCATGTACATACATTTTAACTGCTCACAATTAAGCTATATTTTGCATGGCATTGTTAAAGAGCACAAGGCGACGTCATGTTCTTTGCGCACTTATAAAAGCCGCTCCATAAAAGCTTCACATTTAGCTGTCAATCAAAACAATATGGGGAATAATGAAAGTAAAAATACCAGTGTGCAGAACAAACCGATCTCTCTGTGTAACATTCTGTTCAATTGTGGATTGGTAAAGGATAGAAGTACGATCAAAGAAGCCATTATATTGGACTATACCCTTTAATAATGACTCTGTAAAAGATTTAAGGACAACATGGGAATCCTTGTTGACACTAATACACTTTATTTTAAAATGATGTCTCCGTTCACACAGTTTCACATGTTACATTCTTTGACACAATGTGGAAATTAAACTGGTCATCAGTCAGGAATATCACATTGTTGTTCATGAGGGTTCATCTGTACTAAAAAGCATGGTTGATACTGCAGTTTGAAGAGAAAATACATCGTGAACACACAGGGACTGAATAAGGCAATAGTGATCCATACCCAAGTCTTTCCTCGATCCAATTCAAATTCTTTAGTCTAAAATGGCTCACAATTTGCCAAAACCATTTCATCTTAACTAGTTTCGAGATAATGTGTTTTTTTGTTGCTTTTCTCACCACGCCGAATGACAATTTAGCTTTAAAACAGAAGAAACATTACCGTATTTTCCGGAGTATAAGTCGCACCAGCCAAAAAATGCATAATAGAGAAGAAAACAACATATATAAGTCTCACTGGAGTATGAAAAGTATGAAAATGATAATAATATCACATAAGTCGCTCCGGAGTATATAAGTATAAATATAAGTATAAGTCGCACCCGGGCCAAAACTATAAAAAAGGTGCAACTTATAGTCCCGAAAATACGGTAAATTGAAAGGCAGAAATACCTTTCAACAAGTCAAATTGAGCATAAATGTGTCGAATCAATTAATTAAGAAGCTGAATTTGAACGATTATCAGTCTGTTCTAAGACCCAGTTAGTCAGATGGGCTGAGAATCAAACCCACAACCTCTCCGCTTCAGTGCAGAGGAGGACTTACCACTAAAAACTTTCCCAGTTTTGAGATTACACGTTATTTGTTCTGTGTCATTCTGACCTGAACATGCCATAATCGGATCCATAGCCCGGAACATTCAGGGGACACGGGGAAAATGAGCGGCTCAGAAACACAACAGCAGCAGCTTTTCCAACAATGTCTCGTCGTCGCTTTCGGCCCCGATCGGAGCGCGAATACAGCCGATCGCGGCACAACCGCTGCGAGCTAAAGCCGCCGTTATGAAAGCGACGGCGTGTGGGAGTGAGCGAGACGCGAATGTTTAGCAACGATTCAAACAAGGAACAGTTTCGACTTCAGATTCACCAGCGGGATTTATCATTTTCATCATTGTTCATCATTGTTCACACTGGTTACGCAATAATTTAACATGAAACACTACGACGTGTCAATCCATTAGCAAATAATTGAAGAATTAATTTGCCAAAACAGATAATTGACTTGAAATGATGTTGTGTTATCATCTTCTATCACGTAACGGATGGAATAATCACATTAAAATAGAGTTTTACAAGCCTCCGAAAACTGTTTTTTCCCCCCCATTTAAAATCTTCAACATGAAAACTCTTGATACAAAAACAACGCATTAAAACCGGCAAAATTCTCCAGACCCGTCAAAAAGTACATCTCAACACGTCCAACCACTCAAAATGAAGATCGACATCCTGGATTCAAGTCATTTTCCACGCCGAACGCTCCTCGTTTTGCAGTGCGGGACGAGAATAAAACACGGGAAAATGATGCGACGCCGCGAGGAAAGTTGGGATAAAACAAAAGTAAAGAACATCTTGAATCATTAGCGGGGCCGTGCGCGGCTCCCCGAGGCTCCCGGTGCGCCTTTTGTTTAGCAAGATCAACACCATTACACAACGACAAGAAAACAGCGACGACTACGTGACGATAACATCAAACTGTGCTACAGAGGAGGAGGGAGTTGTTTGGCGCCCGATGTGTGGATGTTACGCTTCATTTCGATCACAGCCAGCCGCGCATTAGAACGCGCAGTTAAGCCCGCCGTGTAACCGCGCCTCCCGCGCCTCCCGCCACTCCACGCTCGCCGCTTCACCAACAACGCGGCGGGAAATCCAGGTGGCAGTGGGAATGGGGGGGGAGGGGCGGGGCAAAAAAGGGTACAATTCTGCCCCCCCCCCCCGAACGCGTAAAGTCGATGATAAAACACAAATCTCCACAGTTTGTTTTTGAACGCTGTTTTTTTTTTTTCTTCTTCTTCTTCTTTTCGTCCAGAATGCGGTTTTTCGACGGTTTCAACAATCCAGTCCGTGAGATGTTCAATGAAGGCCATTTTTTCCAGAAACGCTGGCGATCCGGATTCATATAAAATACAAACAATACTCGGCACGTTGTCACAGACTCGCGGAAGCAGCAAGGACGACGATGTAGCGTAAGCGGCGGCGGTTTCTCTTGATTTGCTTGGATTTTTTAGTAGTCCACAACGTTTTTTTTTCCCCCGACAACGATTATATCCATCTCAATGATACAGCACAGTTACACCACAAAACATTCCCTTTAGTTGCACTTCCTTTCCTGATGATGAGGCTACACATATCGATGCTAAGTCTGTTGATTATTGAGCTCGTAGCCAACGGTGACGAATCATCCGGCGTTCTTCGCACCTTTTCAAGTCTTGTATCCGATATCTACATTCCCGTCCCGTTTTCCCCCGAACCCGCTCACACGTAAATGGCAGTCCGCGATATCACCGAGCCGTCCCTTTGCGACTCCATATCGTCGTCGAGGTAGACGCCCATCTCCTCTTCGTCGCAGCGGCCCCGGTGAGCCGCCGGATAGGCCGTCTGCATCGCGGCCCCGCCTCCCCGCACGCCTCCGAATCGATCGAAGCGCTCCTCCTCGTCCGTGCTGTCGTCCAGCGCGAACTTCCTCCTCTCGGCGTCGTCCATGTCGTTGGTGAGGAGGATGTCGCCGGGGTTCGGGGCGGCGTGGTGATGGAGGTGGTGGTGGTTCTCGGTCAGCGTCCCCGTGGCGTCGCACCCCTCCCTGTACGTGTACATGGGCCCGTTGTTGTTGCCGCCCGTGCCGTTTTTGTTGCCGCCCCCGTTCCCGGACTGGCTGAACAGGAGCCGCGCTTTGTTGCCGTAGTCGCCGCCGTTGCTGCCGCCGCTCCCGGTGGCGATGGAGTCCCCGCTGCTGGGATAGCCCCGTCTCTGTTGGCGTCGGCTGCGGCTCAGGAGCACGGCGACCAGGGCGATGACCAATAGGAGCGCGAGGAGGGAGCCAATGACCGCCCCCGCCACCATGCCGGCGCTGGACGGGTCCTCGAGGGATTCTGCACAGAGGGGAGGGGTGTGGAGGAGGGGCAGGCGGGAGAGAGGAAGAGTTTTGCTCATTTTGGGGCCAATAGTTCATTAAAGGACAACTACTACTTTTATATTGACATTTGGGTGGTATTTTGTGTGTTTCTGTGTGAAGTTTTACATGGTTTAAGCGCCATAAAGCTAGGGATAATGAAGTTGTTGTGGATTGAAACAGGGCAATAAAGAAAATGTTCCTACATTTTGAGGATTTTTATACTTTTTTAAATTTTCATTATTTTTACGGTAAACAAGCTACAATGCTAAATTCAGGCTAAAATGCTAATGTAACTTAGTCTGTAAAATGTTCTTACTATTGGTGAACTGAATAGGCAACAATTCATTGATTAATCATGACTCGTCGACTACAAATAATCAGATCAATTGAATTTTCATAAATGTAATTGTTTTATTGACTACATAAACGTTTAAAAAAAAGTAAATATTCTTGATTTAGATGCCTCAATTCACCATATATAAGATTTGTTGTTGTTGAAAAATAGTTAAAGGTCTCAATGTACAGAAATAATAGTTAGTTGCAGCCCTGATATTAAAACATATGACATGCCCCGTCATTAGTTCTGATGTTTGCATGTTCTGCTATTTTAAAGCTGCACTGTGTAACTCCATAAAGCTAGTATTGCTTTGACTGGAATGTCCCACAATATGGCATTCGACTTACAGGTCCGATCTGTGGAGACGAGAGCCTTCTCAGTCTCCTCGCATGTTTTTAAGGCATTTTCAAGCAAGAAAAAACGCCGTAATTGAATAAATAGAAGTCAGTTTGATGTCATACTGTGGAGCAATCCAGGCAAAGCAGTAAAAAGTCACATAGCGCTCTACTACTACTTCCACGACTTAATTTACTACATCCTTTTCTGGGAAGCTGTTTTTAATCTAACTTTGTAAAGTCTTTTGTCCCCGAGTGCTTAGTGTTGCTAAGTAAATTGATTAATTTAATTTTGAACAAAGCGCTAAAGCTAATCCACTACAGCCGTACAATAGCGTTAAGGAAGTTTTGGTTTTGGCATTAAATGTGTCTCTTAAATGTTCATCTTGTGTTAAATCCTCTTATATTATGTAATCATTTGGTGATGTGTAAGTTTTTTTTTGGGATCAGGCCAAATTTGGACTTTCTCTCCCCAAAAACATGAAGATGAATCCAAATGTAAACAGTTTTTCCGACCGCGACGCAACGGCCCGGGGTTCAAGTTGGTGTGAGCCAAGTTTGCCACCTCTCCACTCTTGTTTCATCGCAGGATTGAAACAAAAAATTAAGCCTCAAAGCGGGTTTAGTAGCACAGACGCACAAAGACACACAGGACAAAGAGCAGAGCAGAGAAAATGAAAGACAACTCGACGGCGGAGCGCAGTTCACCACCTTTTGTATCCTCTCTTATTGATTCTGTGATTGGCTGCAGGTCTCGCCACAAGTATTGTTCTTTTTGTTCTCAAAGTCGGTTTTACACTATTAGTTCACTCCATTCGGGGTCAGTGAGTTACGGCTGGAGCCGCGGCCGCCACGGGGCAGACCGGCAGATGTGTGGAAGCTATTCTGTGCATGCGGGTCAAGTTTTGTGAGAAAATAAGTACATTCAAGAGGCTCGAAGACGCGTTACAATTTCACGCATTCGCTCAACAACAACAAGCTTGTTCCGTAGCCACAGCCGCCCTGGAGCAGACTGAGGGAAATGGGCCGGTCAAACTGTGCCATTGGCCGCTCTGACATCAGACAATCACCACATTCATATTCAAGGTGTTCCATAGTCCAGTTTAGTCAAAACCTTTGGCTACCTACACTGTTACTGGCCTTAATCAAGCACGAACAAGGACTTATAGTTACCGTATTTTCCGGACTATAAGCCGCACCTTTTTTCATAGTTTTGGCCGGGGTGGGGCGACTTATACTTATATTTATACTTATATACTTATACTTACACTCCGGAGAGACTTATGTGATATTCTTTGTTATTTTCCAGTGTGACTTCTCTATTATGCATTTTTTGGGCTGGTGCGACTTATACTCCAGAAAATACGGTACTAATGGAACAGGTTTATTATTACACAGTTTATTCATTATTTAGATTGCACTTAAAACGTCCTTACATCCTTAGCATCCCAGAGTGGGCTTGCATCTCAACAAACCTGTCATATAATACAGTCAGATCTTTTTCCCGCAGTATTGTAGAAGCTCTGTTCAGCCCACAGCGGTTTCTCTCTAATTCCGGAGCATTTTATTCTCAGCAAACCCTGGTAGTTGTTGTTGTTGTTAGCTTAGAGTTATTATTTAACATGAACAACTTCTGTTTTTCACATTTTAATACGGTAAAAATCAGGTGCTGGGCCTTTGTATTTGCTTGGACTCCTTCAGGTGACACATGCAGAACGTTACATACTGTTAGATTCTAAATCATTCTTAATAAACTATCCGTCCATCATGACCTAAACCCCAGCATATGTATTTACCCTACCGCACTTCTCCGTCATCTGAGTTCACACTGAAGTCTAAAGCGCTCGTCCTAACGCAGTAAAACCAAGCCCCCAGCAGCCAAGATGGCCGCCCATTCAAGTCAATGAGAGCTGCTCAGTAGCGCATGTCGCCAGTTAGCCTCTTTGGACACTGCAGCCCAGAAGTGACGTAGGTCTGCGTCCGGTTAGCGTACCATGTGATCATACTGACCAATCAGAGAGAGTTACTAGAGCAGCGCAGAGCACAGTGTGAGATAAAGCAAAATATCAAACAACTGGTTTTAAGAAAACTGAAGGATTTTGAACCGGAAAAAATAAATCTATTTATTGCCATGGCTCAATAGTTTAGAGTTATTATTCAGTGTTTTGTGGTTTATCGCAAATAAAATATAAAACCATAAAAAAATGTCTAGTTAGTGAACATTTTCACTGTCAATGGAAATAATTCTGGTCCTTATTAAGTACATGGAATGTATGATCTAAAATGTATTTCTTAAATTACGGATTTTTAATCATATCATTCTACAACATGTCAAATGTCTTCAAATCAAATCAAATCAATTTATTTTTGTAAGGCCCAAAATCACAACAACAGTTGCCTCTGAGGGCCACAGGGAGAAATGAATCAACAATGTCTGTGGTGGCGATGGAGTCAGACAATGTCTGTGGTGGCGAGGGACGATGTCCCAGGGTCCTCTGTCCTTAGACTCTCCTTCTCGGCCAGGAAAAACTATAAAAAAAACCTCTTTGGGAAAAAAGCGTAGAAACCTGGAGGAGTTCCAGTGAAGGAGAGATCCGACTCTCACAGACGGACAGATGACATGTTTATCTACATGCAAAACATGCTAAAGTCATGATTAAGTCTGTATTTAGGTTTCTTGTCTGTGTAATAAAGAAAACAACACTGACGGACACGAAACGTAACATTGATTAGTTTATACCTGGCAAAACATTCCATTTCCATAGCATTTATTACGTTATTTAGTTTTTCAGGCATAACAATTTTAAGACATCGCTTCTGAGTAATAGATCCGCGGCCCTCAGGTCCGTGGTGGTCATTAGTTTGATGATTTGTTCAGTTCTTAAACTCATGGATCACAGTTTTACGCCTGTAGCTTATTCGAGGCATTTGGGCTCATCCACGGCATCTCGGCCCGTTCACTTCACCTACACGCGCTCTGATTGGTCTAGACGGTCACGAGCTGGGCTAGAGCGGCGCGCTAGAGCGTAGCCGAAGCTAACAGCTTTAAAAGCGTTTTAAAGACACCTGAAGAATCTTAAAATTGGAAAAAGTCAATGACCCATAAATAAGTAAGAATTGCCGCCATATCCGACTTTTTTGAAAGCTCTACGTGCCCTGTCAGCCGAACACGAGCAGTTTTTAGTTACATTGCGCTATAGGGAAAAAAAGCTTTCTGGACGCACGATGCAGTACCAATGGAGTGGCCACTGGGGTAGTCTGCGACATGCGGCTAGCCATACCCTATCCAGATATTATAATAGATCCACGAGTAAAACACACAAAAAAACGCCCCTTTCCTCTTCACCCTCCGTCTCCTCCGTCTCCTCCGTCTCATAATTACACGTATGATCTTCAACTCTCGACTCCGCTGCCTCGCCGAGACACTTGTTCGGGTCGACAATTCGCTCCACGGGGGCGGAGGGAGCGCCCACCGTCTCCCTGGAACCACCCGCCTACTCGCCAGAGCGCCAGAACAACACAGTGAAGGGTCCACGTGGAGAGATGAGGGAGAATGAAAGGGAAAAGAAAGAGAGAGAGCGAGGGAGTGGGAGGAGAGGGCCTGGGTGTATATCATAGGATTTGTACGTGTAAGTGGATTCACGCTGCGTTAGGAAACAAGAGAGAAGTGGAGTAGTGCTGAGCCTATGGAGAGCGTGGAGATTTCCCTTTCAGGCTCAGTGGCACGAACGGACTCAAACGGCTGTAATGACGTGGGGAGAATGGGAATTATTGACTAGAAAGCGACGCACACTCTTGTACGAGTAGAAGCATTTCGTTGTCTTAGTACCTGTACTCTGTGCAATGACAATAAAGTTGAATCTAATCTAAAAAAAAAAAAAAAAAGTAGCAGTACGAGGATTCATGGTCGGTGCAGCTTTGCCTCGTGTTCTGCAATCGGACGCTCACGCCACTCGAAATGCGCGCGATGTGAGGTCGACGTGTCTTTCCCAAGATATCAAGAGCCGACGTTCGCGATGCTATGACGGCCACTGCCAAATATAACGGCTTTTCATCTCGTGGTATTTCTAAAATGAGTTGCTCCCGTGGCCGAAACCTTTGCCGTCCTTGAGCGCTCTTAGTTCATAAGAAAAAAAAAGAAGCAAAATGCACAGATAAAAATGATGATAGTATTCCTACAACAGCAGAACGTGACCTCGGGTGATACAGATAATACTCAGATAGTGAGTTTTGAAAGTGCTGATTATACTTTTGTGATTCGCATGTGCAGTTGTTAGTTAGAAGTGCAGTTTTCACTCTAAACTGATGATTTGACAACTCCTGTTCTCGCTGGGTAAAGCTCAAATATGACGAGTAATGATAAATAATTAATGATGATAATGTTGAAAATGTTGTATTCCTACTTTGCGTTTCTATGGCCGCCACTAAAAGATGTTGTTATAATCGCAGTATTTCTAGAATTGCTCCCACGTCCAAAAGATTCACTTTTGCGCTGGTGCTATTGGAAATTGACCTTATTTTAGCTTAACTTGTGCAAAAAAACCTATATTCATGATTAAAAAAAAAACATAAAATAACTTTATGATGGTGTTTTTTGAGTGGGGAAAGGGACACGATCATCAGATACTAAAATAAGTTCAGAAAAGTAACAGGAAAATGACACAAAAAAAGTTGAAGCGGATCGACATTTTTCGCCCTATTGAAAGTTTACACTTTGTCTTAGCTTTGCTCAGACTCGAACGCTAAACTTATGATGAAGCTTTAATACAAAGATAAAATAACTTTATGATGGTACTTGGCTCCTATAATCTGTAAAGTCCATTCAACTCAAAGCTAACATTCTCCTGTTTGATTTGCGACGATTGGCGCAGTTTGAAATCAAAACGAAAAAATATCCAACCGTAAGTGTGAAGCAAGAGTCCGCGCCGAACCACCGACGGTTTATACTCTTCGAGAAACGTGCTGTGCTTTCTTTACAGCTCAGCGCAGCCAGAACAGCGGGGAAAATCCGTAGACCTTTCGGATTTTTATGCAAATGACAAAAGAGCTGCCGATCGCGGAGACGAGGTGATTCGAGGTGCGCGTTCGGACGGAGAAGGGCGGTCGGCGGAGGTCAAAAGCACAGCGGCGCCCTAACTCTGCCGTAGAGCGTTCTTTGTGTATAATTGACGGTTCTTGCTGTTCTGCCTACACTAACGGGCATGACACAAAGCTATTGTACAAAACAACGGCGCCCACATTTAGAGGAAAAGAGTATGCTTTAGTTGTATTGTATGCTAACGTGCTAATGCAGACACGCAGTCGGAATGATTGTGATTTGATGATTAGTGGACTTCATAACGGCGCAGGAGGTTTCGGAGCCGCGTCGTAGGGAGAATATAACGTCACACGTCGGGGAAATATGGAACGTTTTTGATGCTCGGAGGGGAGAGGTCTTTTTTTTTTCAAACGGGAACGAAGCGTGATTGAAGCTGAATACAACTGCAGGCGTGTTTTTGATGAGGGAAAGAGGTTATGAAGCTCAAAAAAGTCAAGTTCTGTCCTTTAAATACCTAATATCTCAAAGTTTGATGCAGTGAAATACCTTTAGACGAAAACTACATCTTTATTTTCCGTACAAAGGTGATTATTTAGACAATATTTTAAAGAGTCAACACTATTCTTCCAGGTTCTGGTTCTGGTTTTCAGCTGTATTTTCCATTAGTTCCTTCTCATAATCAGACATGGAAAAAACACCCCAACTCAAATCAAACCTCGACTTTATCGCTTTGTTTGAGGCCCTAAACGTGCTCGTCCGACTCACCGAAAATCACTTTTTGCTCTGAAAATGGAGCTGACTCGCTGTCGCTGCCGTGTAAAACGCCAGCTGGAGCCCGCACGATTTCTGACACGTTTGGTTTTCGGGTCCGGTGTCAGAGGAGCCGACACGCCGTTTGTCACCGATCGAGGAGAAATGAGGGACGAACAGAGACGATCTGAGGGAGCGGAGGTGAAACGGGGCTCCACTGTCTCAGCCTAACCAATGTGCCACCCTCGGCTTCTGCATTCACATCCGTCATGAGGGCGTTTCAGACCCAGGACACAGGGTTTAATGCTCAATTCGCTTCAACTTTCTAACTTCAAACGGATCTGTGCGTTTCAAGCATCACTGTATTTATACGTTAAACTTTTCCCACTGCAAAGCCCATCAGAAAGTGCTCAAAGTTGGTTAAATAAGACATGTAGATTATAATTTCACACTTTGTTTACTGCCAACCGACATTTTTTGTCATAAGGCAACAAAAAGCTTGAGAAAATGTGCAACAATCAAACAAAAGTAGGGAAGTGGGCTTTTCATAAGTATCAAAAATCAGATACTAATTCATATTAAAACAAGATTTTAAAATATATATCACATAAACAGAACCTCCAAAAACAACCAAAACAACCAACAGATTTGGAATGAACCTGAAATATCTTGAATCTAGTATTTGTAGTTGAAAATTACACAATATTGTTGAAAAATTGGTATCGAGCGTAAAGTCTATTCCTCAGTGTGGAAAAGCACAACACAGAAGCGCCCGCAGTGGCTTTTTGATCACATTTGTTGGAAAAGAGTTTGATAACATTAAAGTTGGTTAATTTTGCCACTTTGTAAAGACGTTCTGCATCCACAAGCTCCGAGGAGACGAAGCAAACGACGGACAATACGGAAAATGTGCGAATGCTTGAACTTGGCAATGATTTCCATTTGTTGGGCTTTCGTTTGCCACGTCGCTCTTCTGTCTCGAAAACCGTTTTGGCGCACGACAATCGCGCCAACGCCGTGAACAATGTGTAGTCCACGTGGGAAGAAAGACATGGAACAACACCGTGCCAGTTTTCGCTCCTTGATGACGAAATATCAACCACAAATCAGGTCGAAACAGGCTCATTCTGAAGTCTTAGCATTTCTCCAGATCTATTTCTAGCTGTAGGCAGTTTACAAAGCCGTGACGTCCTCTGAACCGTTTCGATCTTAATGAGAACTTCAACCTGCGCCAAACATCTACGCAGTGTTTCGCCATCATACGTGTCGTTTTTCAAAGCCGAGGCTGAGAGACGGATGAAAAATGAGGCTTTGTGAGCGGCTCGGAGCCTTTCCGCCTTATGATAATCAAGTACTTAAAAATCTATTATTATGTATGGGCTATAAAGAACAAGGCCGCTACCAAGGCCCATTAGAGCTGGCATGTTCATTTTTCAATAACTTGTGGGTCACCGGCGAACACAGCCCGACTCTCTATTCATCTTCTCTTCAAAGTCCGAGCGAAGAAAGCACTTCCCCGACTTCAGCGGGGTTTTCTCTGAACTGAAAACACGAACAACAAGCAGACGTGTAGTGACCTCGGATGATAACACTGCGAGAGGAGCCGCCGAGCGAAACCCGAGCGAGTTTTATCCGTAACAGAGCGAACTACTGACAGTGCAAGTGAAAGTGCTGATTGTACTGTTTTTGTTTAGCTGCGGTTGTGTCCGTTATAAGTGTTGTTTTGTTGAACAGACGTGGTGTTTACGGGCAAAACTGATGACGGTTTGACAAGTGATGGTCAGTCCGATGCCATATATTTATATATCGATACTGGCGGACTGTATGTAGTGGAATATCTATGTTAAGACTTAAACAAGCAAAGTCTGTGGAGCAGAGCTGAGTTTTTCCTCGTCTGGAACGTCACAGAAAAACAAGATGAGAGTAGAAGTTGTGTAAGGCCACGTCTGTCTGCAGAGAGAGGCCGGTTCAGCCAGTTAATGAGGACGAGGCCATGTCAGAGTATCAGCCACAATGTGTTCCACTGTTCCACGTACATGCAGTATACAGTGCATGCAGAACATATGGTACATGCAGTATACAGTACATGCAGAACATATGGTACATGCAGTATACAGTGCATGCAGAACATATGGTACATGCAGTATACAGTACATGCAGAACATATGGTACATGCAGTATTCAGTGCATGCAGAACATATGGTACATGCAGTATACAGTACATGCAGAACATATGGTACATGCAGTATACAGTACATGCAGAACATATGGTACATGCAGTATACAGTACATGCAGAACATATGGTACATGCAGTATACAGTACATGCAGAACATATGGTACATGCAGTATACAGTACATGCAGAACATATGGTACATGCAGTATGTATTACACATGTGCAGTGCAAAAAGCATGTGTTTTTAAAAGTCTCTGTTTACAATATAAATAATCATCACCTGGAGATTAGAACTGGAGACTGTACTTTTTACTCACTGCATGTTTGAAAAGGATTGCAAAGTAAAAGTACTTTCCATATGATTTGAGGGGTGATTTTTAATGCATACTCACATCTTGACTAAAGGTTTTGAGTTTAAGCCTCAAACTGTGAGCAAAAAAAAAACATGTTATTAAAATTCACTAGAAAAATATGGAAATTAATTAGAATTGCTCCTTTTCTGCACAATTATTTATTAAAAACACCACATTTTAACACTTTTAGAGAGACTTCAAGGAACTCTTTTTACTCCTGAGTACATTTCTTAACTGTAACTTTTTTACTAGAGTATTTTTTTGTCTCCTGTGTCTGTACTTTTACTTCTTTTCCCCCGCTGGGTCCAGACTCGAGCGTCGGTTACAGCGGTAAAACATGCCACGCTCGTCGTCTTTATTTGTGATGATGCCGCCGCCGCCTGCTTTAAGACGCTCCATCGCTCTGTGCGTTACTGACACGTCCACGAGGAGATTATGGAGGCGCAGACGGCAAACATTCACCGCGGCAGCACGAACACACGACGCGCGGGAGGAGAGAGGTATTTTAAAATCCGATAATAAATACAGTCGTTTGATTTGTCCGCCGCATAAAGCCTGTAAACTGAAACGTCGCTGAAAAGTGTTGGACCTGTCACAAAAACACGTGTATTTAAGTATATCTCCAAAAACATAAGCTGCGATGAATGACTAGCAGAATGAAACGCTTCAGGACGTCTTTAGTATCTGTAATTAGTCGGTGTAATCCCTCATTATCTATAATTAGTCATAGAAGTTACTTGCCACAGCTCAAACCTCAACCTACGACAAAAAATAACTAACTATCGTACTGAAAATGAATAGTTAACAGGAATGTTAACGACTACTTCTGGCCTTATTACTTTTCATTATTGCGGCTATTATCAAACTGCTAAAATTATATACAATGTCAAATAAAAGATGGAATGAAAGATCTGACTCTTTTATTCATTTGATCTTTGTTATTTATTCTTTTTAATGTATTAGATTCTTGTTTGCACTGGTTTTATTTATTCAGCTTTATTCATCTAAAGTATTGTTTTTATTAGTTTTTTTGTGTTTATCAGTGTCTATTTGTGCTGACTTTTAGAGCTAAATGTTTGTAGCACCGCACAGCGCTAAGCTAAATGTTTGTAGCACCGTACAGCGCTAAGCTAAATGTTTGTAGCACCGTACAGCGCTAAGCTAAATGTTTGTAGCACCGTACACCGCTAAGCTAAATGTTTGTAGCACCGTACAGCGCTAAGCTAAATGTTTGTAGCACCGTACAGCCCTAAGCTAATGTTTGTAGCACCGTACAGCGCTAAGCTAAATGTTTGTAGCACCGTACAGTGCAAAACTAATGTTTGTAGCACCGTATAGCGCTAAGCTAATGTTTGTAGCACCGTACAGCACTAAGTTAAGCAGGAATGGGCCTGGTCTGTACTTGGATGGGAGACGGCTGGAATGCCAGGTGCCACAGGGGGGTGCTAGTGAATACTGTCATTGTGTCCTTGGGCATGACACTTCGCCCTCTTTGCCTTGTGTTTAAGTATAAGGTGTATAAAGAGAGTGTGTTTGTGAGAAGGAATGCGGGACAACGGATGTAAATGTGAACAATCCGCCATGTTTATGGAGTACGTTCGTTACCATGCTACCGTCTCTAACAAATGAACCAAACACTGTACTCTGTGTACACACTATGATATTACTATTATGTGCAGCATAAACTATCTTCTTTATATAATGTGCTATAGGAATACAGTTGGATTGGACTGGAAAGTTAAAAGTCCAGACAAGCTGGACTTATGTTAGACGTGTGTAACCACGGAGACAAGCAGCTGATTACAGTTCATTTCAACAATCAGAGTCTGATTGACTGAGCGTCTGTCATTTACGACAAAAGACTGACACAATCAGAGCAGAATCACACTCGCACTCCATGTCTTATAAAGTCTGCTGACCCTGTCGTTTAGGCCGTTCTGAAATGTCAGTTATGCTCAATAATGCTCAGTAATGCTCAGTTACACTCAGTTATGCTCAGTTATACTCAACAATGCTCAGTTATGCTCAGTAATGCTCAGCTATGCAGTTATGCTAAACAATGCTCAGTAATGCTGGAAAATGCTCGGAAATGCTCAGAAATGCTTAGTAATGCTCAGTTATACTCAGTTATGCTCAGTTATGCTCAGTTATACTAATTAATGCTCAGCTACGCACAGTTATGCTCAGTAATGCTCGGAAATACTCAGTTATGCTCAGAAATGATTAGTAATGCTCAGTTATACTCAGTAATGCTCAGTTATGCACAGTTATGCTCAGTAATGCTCAGCTATGCACAGTTATGCTCAGAAATGCTTAGTAATGCTCAGTTATACTCAGTTATGCTCAGTTATGCTCAGTTATACTAATTAATGCTCAGCTATGCACAGTTATGCTCAGTAATGCTCGGAAATACTCAGTAATGCTCAGTAATACTCAGTAATGCTCCTGGACAGGTTTAAAATGAGCAGTTTGTAAAGAATCCCACACGTAAAACATTAATCACAGATCCAATCGCACTTGCAATTCTTGAAAAATTCCAATTAGAAATAACTCTATTAAATAACTTAATGACTGCCAAAAACTTCAACTGAAACTCGTGTTTGAATGAAAAGAGAGAAGTACTTTTCTTCAATAGTTTAGTGAGCGTAATCTCAAGGTCAGATGGTGTCACTGGCATTGGCATGGTTTCATGATAAATGCTAATAATCCTGTGCAACCAAACATATAAAAGCATTTTCAGATTCAATTCACGCTCGAGAATTAATTTATGCTAATGATTTCAGCACATTCATCACACAACACCTGTACATTATGCAGCGATACACAGACGACCGCGTTTGTGCAAATACAAGTGTTAACAAGGGAATGTGTGGGTCCGTCTGTGGACACTTCACAGTTTACTTCTTATGAGTGTGGAGTTATTGAGGGGGGACTGTGTATCGGTTACACAGTTATTGAGGGGGGACTGTGTAACAGTTACACAGTTATTGAGGGGGGACTGTGTAACGGTTACACAGTTATTGAGGGGTGACTGTGTAACAGTTACACAGTTATGGGGGGGGACTGTGTAACGGTTACACAGTTATTGAGGGGGGACTGTGTAACGGTTACAGTTATTGGGGGGGACTGTGTAACAGTTACACAGTTATTGAGGGGGGACTGTGTATCGGTTACACAGTTATTGAGGGGGGACTGTGTAACAGTTACACAGTTATTGAGGGGGGACTGTGTAACGGTTACACAGTTATTGAGGGGTGACTGTGTAACAGTTACACAGTTATGGCGGGGGGACTGTGTAACGGTTACACAGTTATTGAGGGGGGACTGTGTAACGGTTACACAGTTATTGAGGGGGGACTGTGTAACGGTTACACAGTTATTGGGGGGGGACTGTGTAACAGTTACACAGTTATTGGGGGGGGACTGTGTAACGGTTACACAGTTATTGAGGGGGGACTGTATAACGGTTACACAGTCCCCCCTCAATAACTGTGTAGCGGTTACACAGTGTGTAGCGGTTACACAGTGTGTAGCGGTTACACAGTTATTGAGGGGGGACTGTGTAACGGTTACACACTGCCCCTTCAATAACTGTGTAACGTGTCTGATGGACCGATGTGCGCCTTTAAATGTGATCAACGAGATTTAAAATGTGATGCTTTTTAAGTTTATAAAGTCAAAGCCATGCCGGGAAAATGGGTCTCAAGCAAGAGGTCTGAGGTTAAAGTAGGACTAAACCAGGACTAAATTAGGACTAAACCAGGACTAAATCAGGACTAAACCAGAACTAAATTAGGACTAAACCAGGACTAAATCAAGACTAAACCAGGACTAAATCAAGACTAAACCAGGACTAAACCAGGTCAAACTTTGCCTGTTACTTGTCCTTATTGTGTCCTAAATTGAGCCCATCTTAGTCCTGATGTGGAGTGGAGTTGGTCTTGTTCAAGTCATTGTGTCCAGTGTGTTAAAGTCTAAGTAGTTTTGGGTTTAGTCCAGATTTAGTCTGGTTTAGTTCCAGTTTTGATGTGGTGAATGTGCCAGTGTGAACGTACCCCATATTTCCACTAAATACCAACCAAATTTGGTTTAATGTTTGTCTAAACCAGAAGGCAAACAGATTTAAACCAGGTCTTAAAACTGGACAAGCCCCTGGATTGACCCAGGACTAAACCAGAACTAAACAAGAAAGTACATTGTAGACTAAACTAAACCTAAGCCTATTCAAGTCTGCAGAGTATAGCTTTATGTCTGAGCATATATTCTCCTCTTCTAAATGTTAAATATATGGCCTCATGTAACGAGCTGCCGTTTGTTCTAAAGGTGTAATTAATGCAGTGATAATGAAAGTGGCTTCCACACAGCTCCAAACATCATCAGTCACTATTACAACAGAAACATACAGCGCCGGGCCCCGCTGCATAACTAATACATGATTTATGTGTTTTATCAGCACACACACTCGTCTATGTCCTGCTATCTCTGAGAGGAGCGAGCGCTGGGCTTCTCAACCTGGGGGGACGGGACTGGTGCGCGGGAGAATGTTCAGTGGTTTATTCTGCGCAGTACATTTTCCCGTACACTTCTTGTTTGTCATGTCATGTCATGTTACAGTCTTGAGAGCACCAAATCCAAATGTATTTCTTGGTTTAGACCTGGTTTAGTCCAGTGGATAATATATAGAATCATATTTTTGTCATACAGTACAAAACAATGGGATGAAATAGTGTATGATAGGCCGGTGTAATCCCTCATTCCTCCAGGAGTGTTCCATTGTAGAAAAAGGTTCAGTTGTAGTCATCTGGAAAAAACCTGATGTTTGGACTTTAATCCAAAAGTCATCCTCAATCAGTTTGATGGATCAACACGTACCAGTGGCAGAGGCCCTGGTCCAATAAAGCAAGTTTGGAGATAATTGAAGAGAGACAAAGTGGCAAACACATTCTCCTCATGTCTCCACTTTCTCCTCATTCTCCTCATGTCTCCACATTCTCCACATTCTCCTCATGTCTCCATGTTCTCCTCATGTCTCTACATTCTCCTCATGTCTCCACATTCTCCTCATGTCTCCATGTTCTCCACATTCTCCTCATGTCTCCACATTCTCCTCATTCTCCTCATGTCTCCACATTATCCTCATGTCTCTACATTCTCCTCATGTCTCCACATTCTCCTCATGTCTCTACATTCTCCTCATGTCTCCACATTCTCCTCATGTCTCTACATTCTCCTCATGTCTCTACATTCTCCTCATGTCTCTACATTCTCCTCATGTCTCCACATTCTCCTCATGTCTCTACATTCTCCTCATGTCTCCACATTCTCCTCATGTCTCCACATTATCCACGTTCTCCTCATGTCTCCTCATGTCTCCACATTCTCCTCATGTCTCTACATTCTCCTCATGTCTCTACATTCTCCTCATGTCTCTACATTCTCCTCATGTCTCTACATTCTCCTCATGTCTCCACATTCTCCTCATGTCTCTACATTCTCCTCATGTCTCTACATTCTCCTCATGTCTCTACATTCTCCTCATGTCTCTACATTCTCCTCATGTCTCTACATTCTCCTCATGTCTCTACATTCTCCTCATGTCTCTACATTCTCCTCATGTCTCCACATTCTCCTCATGTCTCCACATTCTCCACATGTTTTCATATAAAAAAGCACATTTCTGTCGGATGGAAAACCTTGTTATTGCAATGTATTTGGTCAAATCAATGCACCCTTTGACCGTCCTGTAAACTCGGACCCTTCTTCGCTAGACCATTCACTTATCAATAATGCATAATATAATCTATACGATATTGGTGGAGTCCTATGTTTATGTGTTTCCTGTGGCTTAAACCGTAAGCGTCCTTCTACCCAAATACTACTATTATGATTACGGTCCGTACACGTCCAAACCGTCTCATTCTGGAAACTATATTGAACATGTGTGAAATGTGTTGTCCGGCTAACATTTCTTCCATTGTCATCCTCCGTAATTCCCAAAGAAAACCTCAACAGCTGTCGTCCCTTTGTCACCGACATACTGGAAGCACATTCAAACCTAATCAGCACAAAGGCCTAACCGCGTACACGAGAAGACATCTGCAGCCCGCCTCGCACTCCCGTCTAATTGCTCTCTGTCTATTCAATTAACCCTGATTATCCCGGCCGTACAAACTCATTCATTCATCCACCCAAAACCTGAAATCGTTCACATCCCCATCTGTTACCCATTGCCGTTTTCCAAAAATTCAATCATTCCCGCGCGCTGCCTCTCAACCGCGCCGCGAAAACACAACATTCCCTTCCAAAAAATTCTGCCTCTTCATCCGAATCTTGCATCTCATCTGCTTTCATCGCGGAGAGGGCTGCGAGAGCGACAGGAATAGGCTAAGACAAAAAGAGATGCAAACTTGTAAAATGATTGGAAACGGCGCGGAGGCGACGGCTGCAGACACAACAACAAAAAGTCCCCGTGACATTAAAAGGCGTCTTGTGTTGTTTTTTTTTCTTTCGGCTTTGGCATTTCTTTTTTGGCCCATTGAATGCCAGCCTCCCGAGAGATTTGCTTGAATTGTAAATGGGTGCTTTTTGACACGGTGCGAGCAGATGGGAGCGGCCTGAAAAAGCACACAGCCAGACGGAAGCAGAGAGACAAGGAGGGGGGAAGGATAGAAGCAAGTGCATTAAACGGAAAGAAAGAGGGACGATATGAAGGGAGCGCGATGGAGCGTTCCTGGCAGAGGGTCCCCGCTTTTGACGCGTGTTTCAAACGCCGTTCTCTCATCGAAAAACGTACCAGGAGTTGTGTTTCTGCTTCATTTGCGCTCGTCTCATTAGTCCAGTTTGCGAAGTCTTCACTCCGAGCTTCAAAGCTTCACGAGTTCAGATCCTCCGACGTCGAAGGCAAGAAATCCCGTGGTCTCGAGCGGTACGTCGGGACTAAACCCAGACTGAACCAAAAAAAAAACAATGCCTGACCAGCCATTCTGGTCTGGGGCTCGACCGCTGCATTTCAATTTCTAGAGCGGAGTTTAGAGAGCAGAGACAGAACCAATCACATAAACCCAGAAGTGACACAAACATGCTTAACTGGATATTACGTAGCACATGTCAACAAGGCGTGTTCCGCGTTTTCCGTCCCCGAACGCAGAAAATGACTCCTGAATCGCGATGACGCCCTTCGCATAATCGCATCTAACGCAAGTTCATCACGGCAAGTAGAGCGGAGTTTCCTGATTGTTCAAACCGAAGCAAGAACAGAAGTAAACACTCTGTCTCGAGCCGGGTCACAAGCCGGGTCACGAGCAGGGTCCGCCATCTTGAATGTTTTGGAACGGGGGTGAAAAGCTACTTCCGTATCTCAGTGTGACGCGTTAAAACCTCCGGCTGGGATTGGATAGGTAAATTAAGGATCGAGGACTTCAATGGCTCTGACTCGGATTCCAGACCCTTACGCATTCAAACAGAATGTGGGCGGGGCTGGCGGGTCAGGCAAGGACTAAACCAGAACTGAACGGGCTCAATATAGTCCCAGATAACAACACGACCGCAGACTCGCTATGAGAGTTTCTTCCGGCAAATTGCATTCATTACAACCTGCTTGTGTTAGCATATTCCACTAAGCTAGTTCTTTTCTTTTTCCTTCCCATTGCGAGTCCGTCTGCTGCGAGTAGATAAGCAGTAACCATGAACCACCTGTAATACACGCTAGAGAGGTTGATGATATTCATAATGCTGTTGCTGCCCGCTCACCTTCAAGCTTGAACAATCCACAATGGTCTAACACTTGACTTTAGCATCTTATTTAGCTTGCTTATGACACAGAATTTTTCTCTGTACTTAGTCTTAGCTAACGTATGTCCATTGTTCGTTCATGTGGTCGTTTTTTATTTGTTTTCCAAAGCGGCTTTCAAACTACAAACGGCACATGAACTAAAGCTTTTAAATTAAGAAAGACCCCTGTGCTTTTGTTTTCGCAATGGGCTTTTAGTCAATAGGATTTAACTTCACAAAATCATATTACATCGCGGTGTTTGTTGTAGAATTTTCCATTTGGTGCACAGTCTTAACAAGGACGCCTCCATTTCTCGCCACCATTGTTGATTTCCAACTGTACCTACTGTTCCAGAATGTGTCCTTCTCTAACATGATCAGTGTCTCCGAAGTGGTTTAATCTGCACGTCTCGTTACGTCTCGTTACGTCTCGTCTCCAAGCTGGCCTTCCTTAGCGACTATTTAAACCCCTGTGTGTGGGACAGGTTTGAATAGGCAGCACTAGAGCAATGTGTTGTGTATTCAAGTCGCAGAGTGCAAGACTGATGGTAAATAAGGGTCTCCTGCCTCTGACATCCAGACTCTCCTGCCTCTCCAGCACGTCCAGGACTTGTTAGGAGAGCACTTCTTTTTCAGTCTCTTTTTCTCTTTTTCAGTGCCAATACCGTCTCCATTCTCCTCAAATAAATGCTTTTTG
This sequence comes from Eucyclogobius newberryi, assembly GCF_026437365.1. Lineage (NCBI taxonomy): Eukaryota > Metazoa > Chordata > Actinopteri > Gobiiformes > Gobiidae > Eucyclogobius > Eucyclogobius newberryi. Next base: position 29,256,779 of record NW_027315790.1, read on the forward strand.
GAGATATTTGGTATTAAACTATAGCATACGTAGATCATGAGTTTACATTGTGTTTGTTGTAAACTGCAATATTGTTCTAAAATGGCTAAATAATAAAAACCGGTCCAAGTAATTGTAAGTAAATATGGAGCACTGGGCGGGGATATTTGGGAGGTGAAAACTGATTTTTTTTTATTTTTCCAAAGTACTCAAGGCCTGAACGCACAGCAATACAGGGGCAAGTGCTCTTTGATGGAACATTGTATGGACCTGGAGTCTGAAATAAAGAATGCTTGAAGATTGATTGATTGATTTGGAACTCCATTAAAACTCTGAAAAGTCTATTTTACTTAAAAGAAACTAAAAACAATCGGAGACTTTTAATGCAGAGAAAAGACTGGGCAATACATTAGCCCACATCTGGGACATAAAATCTTAATTAAACAAAACCTTTTTTTGAAAACATTTTATGTACAATTTGTGAATGAGTGCTTCAGTAATGCCGAGTCTATATAAGCCAGAGCTTGTACTTTTACCCAGAGCAGATGAAGTGTATGGTTGTAAAACACGGCAGTAAAAAGGATGCTGGGCCGGCCAACAGAACGGGAGCTATTGATTGTGACAACGTCTTCACCTTCGGCGAGAGAGCCACGTGAAGCGCCGGGGGAGAGTGCAGTCGTGAGTTATAACATGGCCAGAGCTTAATGGGCTTCATGGGGCAATAACAAGGCCACGTGTAAAAGGGAGAAACAATGGACAGGAGCTGGAGAGAACCGATGCTTTTAACATGAGCGAGATTATACCTGGACGACGGCCCAGAGTCAAACTACGAGCTCGACTGTGTCATCTGGAACTATTAAGCTCACATCAAACAATGATAGCAGCGTTTACATACATACATGAGGTAACACTTCTTACACGCAAAAAAATGAATGCCAACCCACAATAAACATCATGCTACCTTTTTCCATCTAAAAATGTTATATATATACATATACACACAAACAAACATATATATATATATATATATATATATATATATATATATATATATATATATATATATATACACACACACCTTTTTTTCATGTGTATATATATACTCTCAAAAAATAGTTTCAAAAGTGCCACACATAAAGTTGAGGCGTCGATGCGTCGATGAGAGAGTCGTGGTAAATGATACGTTCAGCACAGACGTGTACAGAGGCAGATAGCGCGCTGACGTCTAGAGGCCGTCAAAATTTTATAATCAATCTAAAAGCGATGTGCCCATCCCGGAGACGGCTGTCACCATGGCAATGTCAAATAAGTATGGGAAAGAGTGTCTGGAGTGTCAGTGTGGGCCAATAAATTTGGATTTCCATCTGGTGGATCACTAAGAACGGACAAAATGTATGATTCATATCGGCAAACTGTTAAATTGAATGAATAGAAATGAAGGTTTTGTGATTTCTGTCATATATATATTACATATTTTATATATATATAGCTTTTTCCATTTAAATATGTTGAAATACATAAACCTTGCAATTTATTTACATTATTTACAAATAAATGCATATTATGTGTTAAGTGCTACATTGCAAAATTATTTTAGTGACATAAATAAATAAAAGCTCTGAAACTAAAAGCCAATCCCATTAAAAAAAATAAAACATCTAAACTGTTAAAATTGGAAACAATAAAACTGAAACATTTGCATTGCATCACAAAACAAGTGAAGTGATAAACACATTTATAATTTGTCCTTTAATGAAACTGGAACAAAGCATTTCATAAAAAGACATTTGCAGCAGTGATTTTCTTTAGATAAACTTAAAACAATTAAAGCTGACATTATATTTACATAAGAGTCAACGTTTGAATAGTTGATAAATGTGTTGATGATTCATCACATTCATCTCATGAGAAACCTTTAGTTGGACATTTGAGTGTTGAAAAGTCCTGACCTTGATAGATAAGACAACAGCTCCTTAAAAAGGGGCGTGTGCCATATAACTGGTTGAAACTGGCTGCTTCAGATAGTGTATTTCTACGTGAGATGTGCCTCCCCCACATTGCCCTGCCCCACTCACAGCCACATTCAGCCACAGACGCTGGAGTTATGGACGTTTGTCCGCCGTGGACACAGGAGGACATTCTGAAAGCAGCAAAACACCTGCCGAATCCAGTCATCAGTGTGACTAAGTTCGTGAGAGAATTCCGAATTTTCTGCTGGAGGGTGTTCAGTCGTCTCATGAAACCCAGTGACTTTGTGAAGATCAGAGGAAAGCTCCCGGCCTACGACCTGCGCGCTGACCTGACGGACTACGCTGCAAACAAGGCCTACGTGAACGCCGTCGCCGAACTGTGCGCCGAGATAAAGACCAAATTCCAACGGAAGACGGATATAACGGCCCCCCGCCGCTGTAAGCAGAAGGCCGACGAGAACGTTGATGATTTTATCCAGAAATTCACTGAGGTTTATGAGGAGAGCTATGGGATTGATGAACCAATGGCAGGCTTTGGCGAGGCCCTCCTCTGTGACGGGTTTAAGAAGGGTCTACTTCCTGACATCGTCAAATACATGAAGGAAACCTATGGGTGGATGTGGGATACGCCGCATTTAGATGAACTGGCTAAGTACGCGCGACACACACACATCCTCATCACCGAGCGATGCGAACAAGAAGAAGCTAAACGCCACGAAGACGGGGGGCAGCACACCGGGGCGCAGCAAAGGGGAGGACGACAGGGACCGCGCCCCCACTGGGGTCAAGGCCGTGGAAATGCCTGCTACAATTGTGGGCGACGCGATCACAACGTGCGCGACTGCCCTGGGCCACACCTCCAACCCTTTTAAGAAATGGACCGGATTAAGTTCCTGGTGGATTCTGGGGCCAAGTATTCTGAGCTAAATGGAACCGGTTGCTTCATATTTTTGCCTTTGGGGGAAACTTTGAGATAGTTACTTCTTCTGTTCTTTATTATCATCCAAACTCTAATTCTAATCATGTAATCTAAAGCTGTTATGTAACTCGACCTTCAGCTAATCTGTAAAGCACTGTAAAAAAAGGCCCTTGTGCAGATGTCTTTGTCCCAGTCCAAACTCACGATCTGCATGACTTTACGTGACTATATAACGTGTTTCTAACGTTGTTTGACATCATGGACGAAAGGGTCAGATCTTTGTCATTATTTGTACTCGTTTGATTCAATAAATAATCACGTTTGGAAACTTCTCTCAGTTATTTTTATTCTTTCAACGTAGAACATCCACAACACAATAGAAAAGCACAACATCAGCAGCAGAATAATACAACCCTATAAAGCATATTTATTGAGTGTCTGCTTATGATGTCATAAAGCAGACACTATATGTTCTTGTATTTTAGGATTGTAGGATTTTTGACGCTTTTCCACTCCTTGACACTTTCACCGATTTCAACAAGTTATACCTCTTTATATCGCTTTCACCGTCTTATTGCTGCTGTTGCTTTTGACATTTGTACATCTTGTACTTTTTTCAGTATTTGCTTATATTTTTTCCACTCCTTGACACTTTCACCGATTTCAACAAGCTTTACGATCGCGTTCACCGTCTTAAGGGGGCTATTGCTTTAGACATTTTTGCACATTACACTTCTTTACACAACTAAACTACATTTAAGATAAGATAAGATAATCCTTTAATATTCACACAAGGGGAAATTTCGATGTTACAATTTGTTGTTGTTGTTGTTGTTTTATGGCGGCTGGTATCCAAGTCTTACATTGCCTTCTATTACTTTGGTGTTTATATGCCATCAAAATCCAAGATAAAGAACTGTTAAAAAAGACTTAATTAACTCGATGTTATCGGTGTAATCCCTCATTCGTCCAGGCGTGTTCCATAGTAGAAAAAGCTTCAGTTGTAGTCATCTGGACTCAGTTTGAAAAATTAGACGTTTCGACTCTCATCCAAGAGTCATTGTCAATAAAATAATTTAGATCGAGAACTCCGATATTAATACTGTTCTGTGGTAAGACCCGCCCATTGGGCGGAGCCTTCCTGAAGTAGAAAGAGTTGTTTGTTTCAACAGAAACTCCCCCCTTGTATCTACCGAGGTAGCCTATTCAGAATCTTAATGGGCTATTAGAATCCTCTTTGTCTTTGTGAGACCCTGGCTCAACCACCCTGAGTACCTGATTAGCATCTAAATGTCCTTGTCCTGGTCCTCTACCTTTCCAGGGGTTCAGTAACCCATTATAAATAACAGGAAGATTAAACCTTAGCCCTCCATTTCTGTTTAAAGAAGGTCTTTCTTTTTTAACAAAAATAGCTTCCTTGACTCCTCTTTCAAACCATCTTTTCTCCCTGCTTAAAACCTTCACCTCACCGTCTTCAAACGAGTGATTAGAGGCTTCAAGATGGAGATGCACGGCGCTCTGTGGTCCTGAACTTGTATTTCTTCTGTGCTGATAAAGCCTCTTGTGTAGAGGCTGTTTTGTCTCACCTATGTAACGTTCTTTACAACTTTTTTCACTGCATTGGATCGAATAAACTACATTGCTCTGTTTTTGAGTCGGCAACTTGTCCTTAGGGTGAACCCGTTTTTGTCTTAAAGTGTTTCCTGGTTTAAAATAAACAGGGACTTTGTGTTGTCTAAAAATTCTCTGCAGTTTTTTCGACAGGCCAGAGACATAAGGGATAGAAACACCCTTCCTTCTCTGTTCAGTTTCCCTTTTGTCCTGCTTCTTGGTTCTCTTCACTCTGTTGAGAGCCCAAGCGGGGTAACCACAGGCTGAGAGGGCATTTCGGACATGTTTTTCCTCTTTCTTCTTGCCCTCTGAGCTGGTGGGCACACCTTGAGCTTAAAACTACCTCTGATAATGTGTCCTTTTTCAAACTGAGTCCAGATGACTACAACTGAAGCTTTTTCTACTATTAACTCGATGTTGACTAAAATATGGAAATACCAGGAAATAGCACCAGATTTGATCAACACCACTCCAAAGCCCTTCAGGTGGTCTGCTTCCTGGAGAACTCTGGGTTTTACTGGCATCGTCACGGAGCTAGATGGAAACGCAACATCTCGCTCCATTAAACGTTTAAAATGTTGAGCGGGGAGAAGGTTGAGGCGTCGATTTGAGCAGGTGTTTACGAGTAGAAATGTGACTTTGAAGAAGGATGGAAGTGGTTCTCAAAAGAGCCTCGAGCGCGTCGTAACGACACGGCGGCAGCTCGTTTGAGTGGAATCCTGCACGTCGCTTAGATTAAGACTTACACTTATCAGGAAAGTAAGTCGTGTTTACCACAGACACAGCCCTTCAGAAGGTGTTATACTTCTGCAAGAGTATCACAAGTATTCGCTTTCACGCCGACGCTGCTCCGGGCCCTGGATAAACATCTCCCTGTTGTAAAGGACAGGAGACTCTTTATCGACCCGGCTTAAAACTACCTCTGATAATGCGTCCTATACTGGTTTGAACTGGATTCATGTGGGCGTGGCGGTCTGTTTCCTGCTTTTAGAATGTGCATTTTCATATTTTCATCCTTCGTTAGATCGGAGAGAGAGAGAGGACTTTGTCAGGACACCAGCAAATACAGATACAGCGAATAACAACAAGATTCACAATGAGATAAGGTGCAACATGAAACAAAAATCAATCAAAATAAATAATAATTATAAGACTAAATAAATAAAAATGGGTTAACTAAATAAGATAAAAATACATAAATAATAAGGAATAAAAAATGGGTTAACCAAATAAGATATAAAAAAATAAATAAATGAACAAATGAATAAAATGAAGAAAATGAAGAAAATGAAGAAAATGAAGAAAATGAAGAAAATGAGGAAAATGAATAACATAAATAAAATACAAATTATAAAATGAATGAAATGAATACAATAAATGAAATAAATAACAACAATAATAAGGCATACATTAAAAAAATGGTTAACTAAATAATACAATAACATATAATCAAATAATAGGTTGGACATTGTTTGCAGAAATTCCACATGTACTAAACCCTGTAACAAATGCGTTGGTGTCATTTTCAAATGAGCTCCAATCACAACTGTCTATTTTTAGTACAGCAAACTTCAGTAAGATATAAAAACTCAATAAAGAGCAAAAGCCGCAGCAGAAATGTTATGACGCATTATTGAAAAGGTTTCAAATGACCACATCCATTTCCACTCGATGGTCCAAGGTCTAAAACGCCATCGATCGCTCCTCCGAGGGCCTCTATCCTTTTATTTCTTACAATAAAATGTTGATGTCCGTCGTTGCAAAATAACAACAGCATCCACATCAAACTCAAAAATTATCCACCCCAAATTGTAACTGTAGATGTTGGATCAGCTGCAATAAACACTAAATCAACATCGAAGAGCCAAATATTTGCGTCGAACGGTAAAACAATTCCATCTTTACAAACTTTAGTTTCAGATCCAACAGCTTGCAGCTCGGGCACAACATCTCAACCACCTTTCGAGCTCCTTTTACTTGATTACACATTTTCGCTCGACATCCACAGCTATAATTATCCCCGTTTCCAAAGCGTTTCCAGTGTAGGATGAGCGCGTCGACCTTAAACATTCCCGGATCACTGCGCGTCCTGCTCTGCTGTCATGCACACTGGATATATAGACACTACAATTAGCTGGTTGCACCTCGCTTCAGGTGGACGAGGCGCTCCTGTCTTCTCCACGTAATTCCGCGCAGGCTTAATTGCGTGAGATGGGAGCGGTGAAAATGAGCGGTTGCCGTGCGCGGTGGCCCGTGGCTTGACCTATAACGACGAGCGTTACACCGACACAAGTTTGGATATGTCGAAAATGGTAAAAAGGCAAAATTCACACCGGTTTACACGCTGGTCATAACAAGGGCAACTTTGGGGAGTTTACCGTCTTTTCCAAAGTATAAGTCGCCCAAAAAATGCATAATAGAGAATAAAAAAACATATATAAGTCGCATTTTTGGGGGAGATTTCTTTGATACAATCCAAGACCAAGAACAGACATTTCATCTTGAAAAGCAGTTTAAAATAATAACAGATGAGAGAACATGGTGAATAGGTGTACGTATGCTAACGCTAACACCTTCAGCTACATGACGCACAGACAGAGCTGTGGTAAGTGTCTGGTATGTTAACGTAACATATGAACAGTTATTCATATAACTATAGCATAAAGAACATGCTAACAAGTTTACCAAAGCATCAGTTTTACCCCAAATCACTAAATCCATTGAATTCTTCTTCCTCTGTGTCACTTCAAAACAACTCCACAAACTTCGGAAGGTAGAGGAAGTGCAGATTCTTGCCTAGAGCGCCCACTTGTGGTTGTCAGTGTGAAAATAACAAATAATATCACATATAAGTCGCTCTGGCACCCCGGCCAAACTATGAAAAAAGTCTGGAAAATATGGATTTGTTTATGTCGGTTGATTATATGTTCTGCAACTTGTAAACAAAGTGTACAAGGACATGTGTCCGGGCAAACTGAACTATGATTTTGTGTTTATAATAATTATCTATTGCCAAGGAATAGTTCCATATGTGTGACTGTCCTGGATGAAACATGTCGAAGGCACGTCTGACGCAAAAAGCGCTGTGGAAAATATATACGTTATATAATGATCCATTTCCCAGCCTTGGCGAGTTATGAAATATATTCTCTTTCATAACTCACTCAGGTTTATTCTGTTGTACAAGAGATATGGATATAACAAGCCCACCAAAGTTGGACCCTGGGGCTCTGTGCTCTGCTTTTATGTGTATGAAGCTTTGTACTTCAGGTATAAAACACTCTTGTGACTTTTGTTCGCCGCCACATGTTGATTCATTTTCACACTTGAAGACCGTCGAACACAACCAATGCAGAGTGATTTTGTTCAGACACTTCTTGATTAACGTTCACACTTGAAATAACAGAGGGTTTCCTGGGAGGAGACTGTGCCTGCTGAGCTTCTGCACATATGCAAATGTAGGTCTGGTTCAGATCACAGATTTCATAAACATACATAAACACTGACACATTTAATTCTCACATATATAAAGCCATTATATATAAAGATATAATGGCTTTGTGCACAGGTGTTCCTCACAGCTAATGCTAACATTTACTAAAGTGTTAGATATAGAATATACTGTCGAACACAAGTGACATCCACCACAACTCACTGATCTTATAGTATTTATCAATTTAAGACTTAGCGAAAACCCCAGAGATAAACACTGACTGCTAACACTGAGCTAGCAGTGACGCTAACACTGAGCTAGCAGTGACGCTAACACTGAACTAGCAGTGACGCTAACACAGAGCTAGCAGTGGCGCTAACACTGAGCTAGCAGTGACGCTAACACTGAGCTAGCAGTGACGCTAACACTGAGCTAGCAGTGACGCTAACACTGAGCTAGCAGTGACGCTAACACTGAACTAGCAGACGCTGTTGTGCACAGAGCCCATTGCAAACCAATATGTGGTTTACAATATCTTATGACATTTAAATAATATAATAATATGTAACTGTTTAGGGTCCTTCAACGGTTTTCCTCCATTCTGTCTGGAATGTTACACACTAGGGCAGTAACTAAGGATACACTTGTAGTCATTGACTGAACTGCTCAGAGCAGGGCTATAACAATGTATTTTCTAGGGGGCCAAATTAGCAAAAGTCACAATTCCTGAGAGCCGGATAAATTATTTGTGAGTTCAGTCAGACAGTGAAATCGTATTTTCTGCAGAGCGTAAGAAGCTGTTCAACATGTTGTGCCTACAGAGCATTCGATTCCAGCCTCTGGTTTACACAAATGAAGCCTGTGTTGCCTGAGCTGCATGTGTTGCATGTTCTGCCTGTGCTGAAGCCCCCCGTGCCCCCCTCGCTCGGATCCTTGTGCTCACCTCCAAACGCCCAGACTTCAGCGGCGTCTCATGTGGATTCCTCGTGATCATTTTTAAAGGTCAAACCACAATGAGCGAGGCACGTACACTTTAGTGCATTAAAACATATTCCTGCTGTTGTAGGGCCAAAGGCAGATGCCGACAACCACTGTGGGCCCTGACGGCGAGGAGGGGCCAGGGGAGGGGCCAGGGGAGGGGCCAGGGGAGGGGCAAGGGAGGGGCAAGGGAGGGGCAAGGGAGGGGCAAGGGGAACGTCCAAGCAGCGTCTTCTCATCCCTAAAGCTGCTAAAGAGCATCTGTGGTGCAAAGGGAACGATGATGCGCCACTGCTCCCGTGGATCGAGGGGGAACATGAACATGAAGTGGTAGTTTGACCTTTAATGAGGCTTGAAACATTGTTTTTAACATTGAAATGCTTGTCATTTAGGTTGTGATAGCAGAAGTTTTCCAATTTGACGGTAAAACGTTGTATTAAACAATTCAAATCAAAATTGTGAAACTTCTGAATAAGCAAAGGTCGGTCAAAACAGGAAGAGGTCATGTGACTGAAAAGAACGACTCAAAACATCATTTTAAACTTGATTTTAAAGCTCATTTTCACCCTAAACGTCCTGTCTAATGTTCTAATAATCCATGGTTTCAGACATATGGGTGGCCAGCTTGTATTTTCCCTGAGTCCTTCTGTCATTGTGATGTTATTGGAGACTCATTTCTACAGTTCAGATGTAAACTGTAAACCATCTGCCCGGCTTCACTCAGACATCAGACCTTTCCTGTTCAACTTGCCAAAAGGCCAGAAGGAGCTGTCACTCACTCCATCTGCAGTGGCAAAGGTAAAAACCCAGGCTGCAGCTCCTCGTGGGATTTATCATTCAGTTTCGATAGTGGGAAATCTGAAGCGCACCAACTGTTTTAATTAACTTTCTTTGTCTGAAAAAGTCCACGGCGGTTTCGGCACGTCGCCTGGAGTGGGCGGGATTACACTTTTAGAGACGATCCGTTCACGTTTTGACTTTTATCAACATCTATGAGCTTCGCGCAGACGATCTTGAAAGTTTTTAACAGATGCCGCTGCTAATTAATGTGAAAAAGAGCGAAAAATAATGCTGACAAATATTTATTTCCACTGGACTTTTCATCTTTCACTTTCACACGACTTCTTATTATTACAGTGTTATTATCTTAACTCATTTACACATTCATCTTTATCTTTCGAACGTCTTTACCCGCCGAGGTCCAAGCACCACGGCAGCTTTTCATTTTTACTCTTCTTGTGCCATTTTCTCAATAACCTGGTAATAACTTAAAATAGCAACGGTTGATGATGAAAATAGTCGTTGATTATTGCGATAGAGCTCGGGATGCGCACAACAACATTAGCGATACAATATAAAGCGTAAATAAAGCGTAAAGAAGAGAACGATCCTCACACTATAATAAATACTTTGGAATTAATCGTTTAGCATTAGTATAATTCAAACATTCACTCATTTAACATTAGACTAATTCAATAACAACATCTCGATTCAGGCTGCAAATGTATCGCAATAACAATCATATTCGCAATTTTGGCAAATGCAATGAAAGTATCAAAATTGCAATAAAAATTATTCAAAATATTTCAATAATTTCCTTATTAAGTCTTAATTACCTATGATTTTGTCTTAGTTTTATCTATTAAATTGTTATTATGATGCATTCTGACTAATAAACTAAGGCATATGCACATTTTTGTTTTATACCTGAAATGATGTGTCAAAAAGATGTATTAAAACATCAATAATCTTGTTTTCGCAGTGATTAACAGCGACAAATGACCATATTGTGCAGCCATAATCTTCATCTCTACCGCCGTCGCGGCCCTTAACTTCATTGCACTCGATTACGTTCCACGGCAGCGGAAGAACAGTAACGGATCGCCTTTGTCAGCGAGCCGCGTCCGCATGAAGCGCTCTCGGATGTAAACGAGGCGTGATTCATCCTGTGGCGGGGGGCAAACTGTGCTTTTCACTCCCACTGCCTCTTGTTGGTGAAGCCGTCGTCAGCCTGAGAGGTTCAACTGCTCTAATGGACTTTATTGATGACGAGTGCGGGATGACACTCCGGTAATTAGTGCCACGAACACGCTTATTCAGACACTCGCCGGGGAAAAGACAAGAGACTGGAGCGTTCAAGGACTGGATGGAGAGACGCCATTGTTATTTTACAGTGCGTGTTTGATAGCGTACGTGTTTATCTTTTATTTATTCACACTGAGTTCAATCATGTTGAGATGACATACAAATCTGCTGAAATACAAATCCAGTCTTCAATTGAGCTTTTAACCGCATTATAATAGTGTTCAATCGTTAAAAAATGCTTTGTTTTGGAGTTGTATTCACAGTAATCCTGTTTACAAGACTCATAAATCACTCAGTTTCAAATGTCTTTGTTTTGTGATGTCATAAGTAGAGTTCTGAGATCTTCTGCGCCGTTTTTTATAAATCCATTTATCGTCTCATTTTTGAGCATTTCTGCATTAGCGTGTCGGGGGCAAGCTAGCTTTATCTCTATTTTGTGATCCCCTTTGCTGCCAGTAGATGGCGTGCCAACACCAATCCTCACAGATATAAATCGATGCGCCGTTTCAGTGTTTCAAGTAGTAAAACATAAGCTGCCGAAGCAAAAGTGATTTAAGATTATGTTTAAAAGCCACTAACAATTAAAATAATGTATAATGTGTGTCCTTTAACAAATCAAATAATGCATAATGTGTGTCCTTTAACAAATCAAATAATGCATAATGTGTGTCCTTTAACAATTCAAATAATGCATAATGTGTGTCCTTTAACAATTCAAATAATGCATAATGTGTGTCCTTTAACAATTCAAATAATGCATAATGTGTGTCCTTTAACAATTCAAATAATGCATAATGTGTGTCCTTTAACAATTCAAATAATGCATAATGTGTGTCCTTTAACAATTCAAAATAAATCATCATCTGTAGAATCAAGAATAACACCAATACGAGGCAGAAGTGGAAATTACCCAGTGGAAATGACAAAAAGGTAAAATAATGATAATAATTGAAGAGTTAATTTGCACAAACAAATATTTCCACAACGTTCTGTTCTTTTTAATACCTTCTTCTGCACATATCGCTAATAAGGGTCGAGTTTCGCTCAAGAAGAGATGGAAAAACACTTAAAAAACAAGTGATTTTTTTAATTACACACCAGCTTCTTGCATTAGTAACTTTCCAAACAATTTCACTTTAATACTTTTACACAGTTAACATCACAACACATCGCGTGCCTCTCGGCGTGCGGCGGATTACTTTGGAGTCCACGATTGCCATAAACCCTCGATATCGACCCGAACGTCCCGCCAACAGCGCTCCGCACGACGTCTGGCAAGTTCGGGGCGGGAAAGCGCTCGACTCGGGCTCGTTTTCGGGCTCGTTTTCGGCCTCCTGCCTGTTCTGGGGCTCTCGTAAATGTGTTGAACGGAAGCCAGTGGGCGCAAAACCCTCCCCTCGCGTCCACGCCCGCTCCAATCACGGCGCCGTACATCACCCGGGGTCTTCTTGGCCGCCGCCCCGCACCCCGCAGAGGGCCCCCTTCACCAGCAGATGCCGAGGTATTAGCTCGTGAATATGCATGGCCTCCGGGTGTGTGTTCGCGTACTCCGGGAAGATGTATTTTTAGCGCAGTGTTCCGCGCAGGGAGCTGATTGGGCGCTAGGCCGGGCCCGCTCTCGCCGGCGCGGTCGGGGGGGGGGGGACTACCGGCAAACGCTGTAAAACTACAGTAGGTCGAGGGTAAAATACAGGGAATTATTAGCACTTGCAGTATTTCTCGGTAATGCTTTTCTTTTTGTTGTTGTCGACTGTGAAACTGTAAACGTTTTATTTGAACTCGGGGGTTGCAATTTCGTTGATGATAATGGCCACTCTGCACATGGTTCCGAACGTATAAATTGCATGAAAATGAATATAGTGGACAGAATATTGTACAGTTAGAGTAAAATAGATCAAATATAGAGTAAAATCACTGTTACTTTGAGCACATGATGTAAAATTGCTCTTCTTCTTCATCCTTTTTCATGAATTGCTAGTTTAAATGACTTAAATTCAAATGTTAATCTTAATTTTCCTTGATTATTGATGTATTTAATGTTTAAAGGTGTTTGTTGCAGTTTATTTCAGTGCGTTTCTTCTCATTTCAAGCCAATGTATTTATTTTGACGTGTATTTTCTTATTTCAAGCTGAATGATTTTTCAGAAATGTCTTGAAATCAGTGAAATCTTCAACGTCACATGAGCAAATAAATATATCTTGGTCGAAACGGATTCAATCAAGATTCACGTTCTGATTTCAGTACATTTTAAGCAAGCAATTCAGTTTGTCATTGTGGTTTAAAGAAATGAAAAATATACTTTGAGCGGTGGAAAGTAACTGCAGTAACTATAGCACTGTACGTCAGTAAAAGTATCTCCAGTGGATACATTTGAAGTACTTCTCTACATTTGAGAGCAGTAATCTGGACTCTCTACTGCAATGCATTCATTCCAAGGTCAAGTTTGAGCTTTGACGAAACAAAAATACACGAAATTCTCAAGAAACGACAGAAAATTGATTCAAATTGGAACAGAAATCAGCCCAGTTCATCATCAAACGCATCACATGTAACGCCACGACTAAATCTGTGTGAAAGTACATCTTTAATACATCTAAACTTTAGATATTTGGATGTGCTAGTTTTACAGATCATCCATCCATCCATCCATCTTCTGCCGCTTTATCCGGGGCCGGGTCGCGGGGGCAGCAGTCTGAGCAGGGACTCCCAGACTTCCTTCTCCCCAGACACTTCCTCTAACTCCGCCGGGGGGATCCCGAGGCGTTCCCAGGCCAGCCGAGAGACATAGTCTCTCCAGCGTGTCCTGGGTCTTCCCCGGGGCCTCTTCCCGGTGGGACATGCCTGAAACAGGCGCCCAGGAGGCATCCGGAACAGATGCCCGAGCCACCTCAGCAGGCTCCTCTCGACGTGGAGGAGCAGCGGCTCTACTTCGAGCTCCCCCCGTGTGGCCGAGCTCCTCACCTTATCTCTAAGGGAGCGCCCAGCCACACGGCGGAGGAAACTCATTTCGACCGCTTGTATCCGCGATCTTGTTCTTTCGGTCACTACCCAAAGCTCATGACCATAGGTGAGGGTAGGAACGTAGACTGACCGGTAAATAGAGAGCTTTGCCTTTCGGCTCAGCTCCCTCTTTACCACAACGATCCGATGCAGCGACTGCATCACTGCAGCCGCTGCACCGATCCGCCTGTCGATCTCACGCTCCATCCTTCCCTCACTCGTGAACAAGACCCCGAGATACTTGAACTCCTCCACTTGGGGCAAGGACACCCCACCCACCTGGAGAGGGCAAGCCACCTTTTTCCGGTCGAGAACCATGGCCTCGGATTTGGAGGTGCTGATTCTCATCCCAGCCGCTTCACACTCGGCTGCAAACCGTCCCAGTGCATGTTGCAGGTCCGGGTTTGATGGAGCCATCAGGACAACATCGTCTGCAAACAGCAGAGATGAGATCCTGTGGTCCCCAAACCGGACACCCTCCGAACCCCGACTGCGCCTAGAAATTCTGTCCATAAAAATTATGAACAGAACCGGTGACAAAGGGCAGCCCTGGCGGAGTCCAACATGCACTAGGAACAGGTCTGACTTACTGCCGGCAATGCGAACACAGCTCCTGCTCCGGTCATACAGGGACCGGACCGCCCTGAGCAAAGGGCCCCGGGTCCAAAGGGTCCTCTCCTTGAACCGACACCTTAACGTGGTGGAGGGGTTTGAGTGCCCGAATGATCCCGGGAGCTATGTTGTCGGGGGCTTCATGCCCCTGGTAGGGTCTCCCAAGGCAAACAGGTCCAAGGTGACGGGTCAGACAAAGATCGGTTCAGAAGCCCCCTATGATGACAACACGAACAAGGCAGTTTACGTCGCCCGGATCGGCGTCACCGGGGCCCAGTCCTGGAGCCAGGCCTGGGATGGGTGCTCCATGGCGAGCGCCTGGTGGCCGAGTCTTACCCCACGGGGCCCGGCCGGGCACAGCCCGAAAGAGCGACGTGGGGCCGCCCTCCCGTGGGCCCACCACCCGCAGGACGATCCATAAGGGGCCGGTGCAGGGAGATCTGGGCGGCAGTCGACGGCAGGGGCCTCGGCGACCAGATCTCCAGACACAGAGACTAACTCTGGGGACATGGAATGTCACCTCGCTGGGGGGGAAAGAACCTGAGCTTGTGCGGGAGGTTGAGCGATACCGACTAGATATAGTCGGCCTCACCTCCACGCACAGTTTGGGCTCTGGAACCCATCTCCTCGAGAGGGGCTGGACGCTCCACTTCTCTGGTGTTGCCCGCGGGGAGAGGCGGCGGGCTGGTGTGGGCTTGCTGATAGCCCCTCAGCTCAGCCGCCACGTGTTGGAGTTTACCCCGGTGAACGAGAGGGTCGCGTCCCTCCGCCTTCGGGTGGGGGACAGGTCTCTCACTGTTGTGGCGGCCTACGGGCCGAACAGCAGTGCAGAGTACCCGGCCTTTTTGGAGTCTTTGGGAGGGGTACTGGACAGTGCACCGATCGGGGACTCCGTTGTTCTACTGGGGGACTTCAACGCCCACGTGGGCAATGACAGTGACACCTGGAGAGGGGTGATCGGGAAGAACGGCTTCCCCGATCTGAACCCGAGCGGTGTTCAGTTATTGGACTTGTGTGCTAGCCACGGATTGTCCATAACGAACACCATGTTCAAGCACAAGGGTGTTCATCAGTGCACATGGCACCAGGACACCCTAGGCCGGAGGTCAATGATCGACTTTGTTGTCGTGTCATCAGACCTCCGGCCGCGTGTCTTGGACACTCGGGTGAAGAGAGGGGCAGAGTTGTCAACCGATCACCACCTGGTGGTGAGTTGGATCCGCTGGCGGAGGAGGAAGCCGGACAGACTTGGCAGACCCAAGCGCATTGTGAGGGTCTGTTGGGAACGTCTAGTGGAGCCCTCTGTCAGTAGGATATTCAACTCGCACCTCCGGGAGAGCTTCTCCCATGTCCCGGGGGAGGCTGGGGACATTGAGTCCGAGTGGACCATGTTCTCCGCCTCCATTGTTGATGCGGCTGCTCGGAGCTGTGGTCGCAAGGTCTCCGGTGCTTGTCGTGGCGGCAACCCCCAAACCCGGTGGTGGACACCGGAAGTAAGGGATGCCGTCAGACTGAAGAAGGAGGCCTATCAGGCCACTCTGGCTTGTAGGTCTCCGGAGGTCATCGAGGGGTATCGGCAGGCCAAGCGAGCCGCGGCTCGTGCTGTCGCAGAGGCAAAAACCCGGGCCTGGGAGGAGTTCGGGGAGGCCATGGAGGAGGACTATTGGTCGGCACCAAAGAAATTCTGGCAAACCGTCCGGCGCCTCAGGAGGGGGAAGCAGTGTCTCACCAACACCGTTTACGGTGCGGGTGGAGGCCTGCTAACCTCGACTGGGGATGTCGTCGGACGGTGGAAGGAATACTTTGAGGATCTCCTTAATCCCTCAGTCACGTCTTCCGAAGAGGAAGTAGAGACCGGGGACTCGGAGGCTGGCTCATCCATCACCCAAGCTGAAGTCACTGAGGTTGTTCGCAAACTCCTCGGTGGCAGGGCTCCGGGGGTGGATGAGATCCGCCCTGAGTACCTAAAGTATCTGGATGTTGTAGGACTGTCTTGGTTGACGCGTCTCTGCAACATCGCGTGGCGTTCGGGGACCGTGCCTCTGGACTGGCATTCCGGGGTGGTGGTCCCTCTGTTCAAGAAGGGGGACCGGAGGGTGTGTTCCAACTACAGAGGGATCACACTCCTCAGCCTCCCAGGTAAGGTCTATTCCAAGGTACTGGAGAGGAGAATCCGACCGATAGTCGAACCTCGGATTCAGGAGGAGCAGAGTGGTTTTCGTCCCAGTCGTGGTTTTACAGATCATCCAACATCTAAATATCTCCAACATTGAGCACTGAATACTTCCCCCGACATAAACCCTCTGATGCCGTCACACTGACAATAATACATGAAACATTTTTACTGCAGCGTCGGGTCAGTCTCGGCTCTTTTACTCGAAATATTTCAGACAGTTTCTCTCACAGTTTCTGCTCGCCGCACCCGCCGCACCCGCTTCACCCGCCTCGCCCGCCTCAGCCGCCTCACCCGCCGCACCCGCCTCACCCGCCTCAGCCCGCCTCACGCAGAAAGGCCTGGTTCGTGGTCGACTGATTCATCTGGGAGTAAATGGGGACCATGAGTTCGGGAGGCGGCGGCGAGGGCGGCGAGGGGGGACGGCGAGGCGAGGGCGGCGAGGGGGGGACGGCGAGGCGAGGGTGGCGAGCGGCTCTGGGGACGGAAAAGGAACAGAACAGAAGCGGAATTGGTTGCTGTAGATTGTTGGCCGTCTTGGAAATGGCGATGGGGGAAATAATTGTGTGACACGGAGAAACTGTGGATGCAATAGTGTTTCATAAGCTTAATATGTGCAATGATATTCACGTAAAATGTAACACACGTACATTGTGCTTGATCGTTTTTAGAAATGAACAAAAAATGACAATGAGTGGATAAGAAACGGCAGGTCGGGGAAGGCAATACTGACAAAAGTGTAAATCTCATTAGCGGGATGACGATATTCAGACAATATTTGTGTCAATCCAACAGAAATGTGACGAAGGTTTGAGGTTTAATTATCAGACAAATGTGACACAAAAGTGCAGAAATATACTCTTTTCGTTTATGGTATAGCGGAAAACAAATACTTTGAAGACGTACAACTACAGTAGGGAGCGGTAAATGCATCTTTGCAGTCAGCCAACCATTAAAAGTAACAACAACAACAACAACAATATCCCATTTTAATATATTATTTTTTAAATCAGCTCTTTTTGTAGTATTTAGTAGTATAAAGTATATACTGGATATTCAAGTTTTGCATATCTTCAAAAAAACATGTACAATATTATCTACATTTGAATATATCGCATACTTCTACAGACTGGTACAAGACCTCAATATTGATCTAAATCGGTTTAACAATAGAAACAGGTCCACTTCCTGTTTCAAACGGCAGAACTGCCTCTTCACAGGGACATTTACATGTTCTTTTAGTTGTTTTACTGGTGAAAAATGTCTTTGTGACATTCTTACGCTCGCATGTTTGACCCGGAGTCCGATTTTTGGGAATAATTCAAAGTAAGTGGGCGAGACAAGAGGTCGAAAAACAACTTTGAAATGGCCTTGAAACATGGTTAAAAAGTCAAAAGAAAAGCAATTTGACATTATTTAAGTAACGTTACAGCTAAAATGTGAGTGACGATGCAGTTTAGTGTAGGATTGTACTTCCATATTGTCCTGTTTTTGAGCTTCTACACTTTAATGAGCGACAGGTAAAAAGCCAAACAAACTGAAAAATGATCAGACGAATCCCCCAGTGTTTTTGTGCCGTGCGACAGAGTGAACGCCCCTCGCTCCAGGTCAGCGCTGTAACTGACCTTTGTGAGTTCAAGGTCGCGCTGATTAAAGCTGCTACTAAAGCGCTCTGGTTTGATACTGTGGATTTGTAACAAAAACAACAACAACAACAACAGTGTGAACTTGTGACATTTTAATTTGATTTTTTAGTGTGATTTTGCAGTTTACAGTTTCTAATCATTTGTACTTTCTCTAAAATGCTTGTTTCTTAAATTGAGCTTTGCCCCAAGACAGTTTGTCCAGGAGCAACGTTTGTTAATTAAACTTCCTTGAGCTATTGTGAGTGAAATATCATGTTCCACAAGCGCAAATGTTAGAACAGAACTTTTCCTCTCATGTAGAATTATTTTGAAAAGTCAAACGATCAAACTGAAAGAGTATATACTAAGGTACACGATAAACTACAAATGGCAAATCAACTAAACTAACAACACGTAATCGTAAAAATCCAGGATCTCATTTATAAACTGCAGGCTAAAAGTGCACAAGGACAAAAAAAACAAACGATTTTGGCTTTTTAGCTGAAAACTAGGTCTAAATATGGAACAAGGTGTTAAAATGCACGACATGGTTTGACACAGAGGTGACTTTACCTTAACCTTTCGCTCACAAACGCAGAACTCTGACGCAGTTTAAGCGGTTAGCATTTCTCTAGCACGTCGTTGCATTCCTCGCACATCGTCCTTCTTCTCTACCCGTTGCACCATCTCACCTTCAACCTCTCTCGCCCTCCGTCTTTCCCTCCCTCTCGTCATTGATCAGTTCACAGTGGATTAAGTCGCCGCTCGGAGACCAGTGTCTGACCCGGGTGCAGCTAAACAAGCACCGGCGGCTAATTGAAAGACGGTGTTTGGGCCGACTGGATTACAGAGCTCCACTACTCCTCCTCCACCTCCTCCACCTCCTCCTCCACCTCCTCCACCTCCTCCTCCACCTCCTCCTCCTCCTGTTATCACACGGATAAACAGTCGAGGAGACGTATGGGCGGCTTCAGAACTGCGCCCACGTTGAGAGAGGTAAACAAAAAAGCAAAGCGTCGACACAAACGAGGGGATTTTGTATAAGTTCAAGGCTTCGTTTTGTTGTGCGAGTCAAATTCTCTTCCGTGGCTTTGTGAGGCAGCTTTTTTAAAAACACTTTAGACATGTTCGGATGGTGCGGAGGTTGAGCAGAGTTGAAATGAAAGCTGCGATAAAAGAACAGCTCCATAAAAAGTGATGCAAACAGAGAAGTCTTTAAAAGACTAAGGCCGGCTAAAAGCAACAAATCCTTCACGTACATAGCTGCGTTTTACTCTCATTATTGCGATTGAAAACATTATCTGTGCTCGACGATGGTGCAAAGAGTAATCAACACATGTAAAATGTAAATATGATCACATTTGTTGTTTTTCACCCAAAGGCTGCACAAAGAGCACCCAAAGATCACCCAAAGTTCACACAAAGATCACCCAAAGACCACCCAACGATCACAAAAAGATCACCCAAAGACCACCCAAAGATCACCCAAAGACCACGCAAAGATTACCCAAAGACCACCCAACGATCACACAAAGATCACCCAAAGACCACCCAACGATCACACAAAGATCACCCAAAGACCACCCAACGATCACACAAAGACCACCCAAAGATCACCCAAAGACCACGCAAAGATTACCCAAAGACCACCCAACGATCACACAAAGATCACCCAAAGACCACACAAAGTTCACCAAAGACCACCTAAAGATCACCCAAAGACCACCTAAAGACTACCCACAGACCACCCTGGGTCATAAAGGGATGTAAAACACAAACTGAGTTTGATAAAGATCACAAATGTGTTCGTTTAAAGTCACTTTATTGGTATCGAGTTTTGTTCTACAGTTTTAACATCGATTCGGCTCTGAATGGTATTTTTCTACAGTGCGTATCTGGAAACAATATTTGTGCGATTTTACGAGGCTGAATTACGTCTGACACATGTGAAGTCCACTCTGTTCTAAACGAAGTGCAGCGTTACGTGCGATTCTGACTTCAAAACGCCGTCCGACTCGTTCGAAAACCACAGTCGTTCATCACAAATCTGGCAAGAGCGACAGAACATGAACTGGAAACTAATTTGACCAACGCGCTCGCCGCCTCTCGCTCGCCTCAACCTGATGAAAACCAGCCGTGCTTTCTGCCCGTTCAATGAGCTCGGTGTTTTCCGCGGGAGGTAAAGAAAAACGACCCGTGGATCTCGAACACATCGCCCCCACGCCGCCGCCCCCCAAAGTGAAATATTTAGGCAACCGAGGCAGAGAAACGAGCACGTCTGCTTCAAATATTTAGGCCCGAGTCGAAGCCTTGGACCGCTCTTCGCTCCCCCCGAAGGCCGGACGTCAATAATGCAGCCGGTTTCCACGGCGCGGATCAAAGCCGGAGAGGCGGTCGTTTAATCGGGAAAAAGGGGGCCGGGCGGGAACGGTTTTGGCGAGTTTTTGGACAGTTTGGAAGATCGTTAAACTAATTCATGACATACGTTCTGACAAATTGCTTCCATATGTAAATGAACGGCTCAGTAAAGACCGGGCCGCCGTGTTTTGAACAAAGTTTCTCGTTTTAATCTCGTTTTATTGGATGCCGCGGTTGGTAATAAAGATGTCGGGCTTGTTTCTGCGCAAGTAAACATCGGGGGAAAGCAGCCGGTTCCTATTGAGTTTGTCTTATGGATTAACGCCGTACAGTATCTACGCTTATGAAGTCGGAGAGATCCTTGAACTCGTCGACCTTCAACTAAAGGTTAAAGCTCACGCCAAACACTCGCCTGATGTCATATATTTTGGGACGTATAGCTTTTTAATAATGGAAATCTCACAAAACACTTAATCTAAGCTCTGACCAGGACATGCTGTTGCTGGGTCGTTGGGCAAGACATTTCAGCCACGTCGTCTTTACTTCACGCGGCGGATGAGCGTGATTGGTTGTGAGATATGATCATTTTGACTTATTGTATTCTGACATGAGCGGTTTATGAGTTGTAAACGGCTGTGTCAGATTGTAATGTGACTGATAGAATGTCTGTAGCTTTGTGCTTTGTGGGAATCGGCTAAAACGACTTTGAGACACTGCTAAAACGACTTTGAGACACTGCTAAAACGACCTTGAGACACTGCTAAAACGACCTTGAAACACTGCTAAAACAACCTTGAGATACTGCTAAAACGACCCGGTGACACTGCTAAAACGACGAGACACTGCTAAAACGACCTTGAGACACTGCTAAAACAACCTTGAGACACTGCTAAAACAACCTTGAGACACTGCTAAAACGACCTTGAGACACTGCTAAAACGACCTTGAGATACTGCTAAAACGACCTTGAGACACTGCTAAAACGACCTTGAGATACTGCTAAAACGACCTTGAGACACTGCTAAAACGACCTTGAGACACTGCTAAAACGACCTTGAGATACTGCTAAAACGACCTTGAGACACTGCTAAAACGACCTTGAGACACAGCGATCGTAACAGTACAGACTGGCTTCATCGTCTCTCGTCCCGTGTATGAAACTGTAATCAGCTCAGCACATTTTGGGGGGATTGAAGCTCTGCACCTGCTGGATTTATGTCTCTGCTCGCTTTTTACATCATAAAAACACACATTCCGTTTTCGTTGGATTCATTTGGGGAAAAAACAGTCACGGTTTTACGTGTGTT
Organism: Eucyclogobius newberryi; assembly: GCF_026437365.1. NCBI lineage: Eukaryota > Metazoa > Chordata > Actinopteri > Gobiiformes > Gobiidae > Eucyclogobius > Eucyclogobius newberryi. Next base: position 29,278,830 of record NW_027315790.1, read on the forward strand.
TCCTGTGGAGTTACAGGCTGTGCTCCTGGAGTGATGTGTGTTTCCAATTGTGTTAACTTTTAATTGGTACATCAACCTGTCCCTTTTTTAAATGAAATGAATAAATAAAATAAATAAAATAAATAAAATAAATAAAATAAATAAAATAAATAAAATAAATAAAATAAATAAAATACAAAAAAATACAAAAAAAATGAATAAAACACATTAAATACATTACATAAGTACTAAGTGATATAATTAATACAATAAAAGAGACGTTTAATGTTGCAAATTAATTTGGGAAAATGTTTGTTGGCATATTTTTCGAGGGATTGTCAAATTTGTCATTTTTTATATGTACAGCACGTTGTCCACGCTCACTTGAGGCCACTCTTGTTTCATCTCATTTAAGGTTATTTTTGTAGGAGTTTTGAGTTTTTTAAACTTCATTTTTTAAAGTAAGTAGCACTCAAATATTCAAGTCCCTGTATTTCTTGTAAATATCAATAGATCAACTACATTTTGAATTGAGTCAACACCTCGACTCATTTGAAATGCAGCTCTTTGAATCGTGACAAGAAATCCAGGATGAACAAAGGAGGTTGTCGTCTCTAAACCCTCCACTGCCTCTTTATTTATGGACAGTGCTAAACGCACGGCGGCTGCAGCTAAAGGACAGAGCCGCTGCCAACAGAGGAAGTACCCGTGTTTGGCCCTCGTCCCCGAACAGAATCTCCAAATGAGGCTGTTATAAAGCGTGTGACTGGTGCATTATTGGGACAGCGTTTTCATCGGCATTTCACCTTTTGAACTCGACTTTAGCTTCATTTTTCACGTGGCTGTTAATGCATCTAATTTGCTACGCAGCACCATCCATTTGAATTGTATAGAAGAGCTTGTATTTTAGGTTCTAATGAGCTTAATTCTAATTAGCCATCATTTTGTACCAACCACAGAGGACTGATTTTCTCACTTTCCTCCCACATCCCTTTAAGTCAATTAGATTCTTTTGTATGCGCCACAGCGGTTTAAAAGTGTGAAATGTGTAAAATGTGAATGGTGAATACACTAATTGAAAATTGCATAATACCATGTCCATAAAATTAACATAACTATTTTGATGCCAATAACATACTGCGCATTACAGCAGAGGATACACCAGCCAAAGGAACATAATCAAGTAATGTAAAACTGTCAAGTATCAAGTAAGTACGCAGTAATAACACATTATTTATAGCATTGGGCTTGAGAACCTTTCATTTGACGTCTCATGTTTTATAATTTTACTGGCAACAGTGGGAAATACCAAGAGGAAACACAAAAAGCAAGCTTGACAGCAATAATGCTCAGAACGAGTCTGGTGATGAGTTACGGATCTAAAAACGAGACGGACTCCCGGATCTCAACCTTTGACGTCACAATTATGTGAACATTTGACAGTGTTTTTGTGACACTCAGAGAAGACGACCTCGTAAACAGAATGAAACAAGTGTGGATGAAGCTGAATTCAACTCCATGTATGTTTTTGATAGGGAACAATGTTATAACATGTCCTCTAACATGTTATAACTGTCCTCTAACATGTTATAACGGTCCTCTAACATGTTATAACTGTCCTCTAACATGTTATAACGGTCCTCTAACATGTTATAACTGTCCTCTAACATGTTATATCTGTCCTGTAACATGTTATAACTGTCCGATAACATGTTATAACTGTCCTCTAACATGCTATAACTGTCCTCTAACATGTTATAACTGTCCTCTAACATGTTATAACTGTCCTCTAACATGCTATAACTGTCCTCTAACATGTTATAACTGTCCTATAACATGTTATAACTGTCCTATAACATGTTATAACTGTCTTCTAACATGTTATAACTGTCCTCTAACATGTTATAACTGTCCTCTAACATGTTAAAACTATCCTATAACATGTTATAACTGTCCTAACATGTTATAACTGTCCGATAACATGTTATAACTGTCTTGTCCTCTAACATGTTATAGCTGTCCTATAAAATGTTATCTGTCCTCTAACATGTTATATCTGTCCTCTAACATGTTATAACTGTCCTCTAACATGTTAACTGTCCGATAACATGTTATAACTGTCCTATAACATGTTATAACTGTCCTATAACATGTTATAACTGTCTTCTAACATGTTATAACTGTCCTCTAACATGTTAAAACTATCCTATAACATGTTATAACTGTCCTAACATGTTATAACTGTCCGATAACATGTTATAACTGTCCAATAACATGTTATAACTGTCTTGTCTTCCAATATGTTATAGCTGTCCTATAAAATGTTATAACTGTCCTCTAACATGTTATATCTGTCCTATAACATTTTATATCTGTCCTATAACATGCTATAACTGTCCGATAACATGTTATAACTGTCTTGTCCTCTAACATGTTATATCTGTCCTCTAAGATGTTATATCTGTCCTAAAACATGCTATAACTGTCCTCTAACATGTTATAACGGTCCTCTAACATGTTATAACTGTCCTCTAACATGTTATAACGGTCCTCTAACATGTTATAACTGTCCTCTAACATGTTATATCTGTCCTGTAACATGTTATAACTGTCCGATAACATGTTATAACTGTCCTCTAACATGCTATAACTGTCCTCTAACATGTTATAACTGTCCTCTAACATGTTATAACTGTCCTATAACATGTTATAACTGTCCTATAACATGTTATAACTGTCTTCTAACATGTTATAACTGTCCTCTAACATGTTATAACTGTCCTCTAACATGTTAAAACTATCCTATAACATGTTATAACTGTCCTAACATGTTATAACTGTCCGATAACATGTTATAACTGTCTTGTCCTCTAACATGTTATAGCTGTCCTATAAAATGTTATCTGTCCTCTAACATGTTATATCTGTCCTCTAACATGTTATAACTGTCCTCTAACATTTTAACTGTCCGATAACATGTTATAACTGTCCTATAACATGTTATAACTGTCCTATAACATGTTATAACTGTCTTCTAACATGTTATAACTGTCCTCTAACATGTTAAAACTATCCTATAACATGTTATAACTGTCCTAACATGTTATAACTGTCCGATAACATGTTATAACTGTCCAATAACATGTTATAACTGTCTTGTCTTCCAATATGTTATAGCTGTCCTATAAAATGTTATAACTGTCTTCTAACATGTTATATCTGTCCTATAACATTTTATATCTGTCCTATAACATTTTATATCTGTCCTATAACATGCTATAACTGTCCGATAACATGTTATAACTGTCTTGTCCTCTAACATGTTATATCTGTCCTCTAAGATGTTATATCTGTCCTAAAACATGCTATAACTGTCCTCTAAAATGTTATAACTGTCCTCTAACATGTTATAACTGTCCTCTAACATGTTAAAACTATCCTATAACATGTTATAACTGTCCTAACATGTTATAACTGTCCGATAACATGTTATAACTGTCTTGTCCTCTAACATGTTATAGCTGTCCTATAAAATGTTATCTGTCCTCTAACATGTTATATCTGTCCTCTAACATGTTATAACTGTCCTCTAACATGTTAACTGTCCGATAACATGTTATAACTGTCCTATAACATGTTATAACTGTCCTATAACATGTTATAACTGTCTTCTAACATGTTATAACTGTCCTCTAACATGTTAAAACTATCCTATAACATGTTATAACTGTCCTAACATGTTATAACTGTCCGATAACATGTTATAACTGTCCAATAACATGTTATAACTGTCTTGTCTTCCAATATGTTATAGCTGTCCTATAAAATGTTATAACTGTCCTCTAACATGTTATATCTGTCCTATAACATTTTATATCTGTCCTATAACATGCTATAACTGTCCGATAACATGTTATAACTGTCTTGTCCTCTAACATGTTATATCTGTCCTCTAAGATGTTATATCTGTCCTAAAACATGCTATAACTGTCCTCTAAAATGTTATAACTGTCCTCTAACATGTTATAACTGTCCTCTAACATGTTAAAACTATCCTATAACATGTTATAACTGTCCTAACATGTTATAACTGTCCGATAACATGTTATAACTGTCTTGTCCTCTAACATGTTATAGCTGTCCTATAAAATGTTATCTGTCCTCTAACATGTTATATCTGTCCTCTAACATGTTATAACTGTCCTCTAACATGTTAACTGTCCGATAACATGTTATAACTGTCCTATAACATGTTATAACTGTCCTATAACATGTTATAACTGTCTTCTAACATGTTATAACTGTCCTCTAACATGTTAAAACTATCCTATAACATGTTATAACTGTCCTAACATGTTATAACTGTCCGATAACATGTTATAACTGTCCAATAACATGTTATAACTGTCTTGTCTTCCAATATGTTATAGCTGTCCTATAAAATGTTATAACTGTCCTCTAACATGTTATATCTGTCCTATAACATTTTATATCTGTCCTATAACATGCTATAACTGTCCGATAACATGTTATAACTGTCTTGTCCTCTAACATGTTATATCTGTCCTCTAAGATGTTATATCTGTCCTAAAACATGCTATAACTGTCCTCTAAAATGTTATAACTGTCCTCTAACATGTTATAACTATCTATCTATCTATCTATCTATCTATCTATCTATCACAAAATACCAGTTATAAACTAGACATAAAAAGGGGTGAGAATGGAACTAAATATTGTTATGGACATATTGCCACAATAAATAATGCCACATAAACTTTAAACAAACATAAACAACCCCAGCTCGTCCAATTTGCATCTTAATGGCCAAATTCCTTTGAGATGAATAAGTGTTTTTTCTCCTTTTCCAGACAAACAGCCGAGTGCCTTTAGTGTGATCGACTCGTGGACTTGTTTGGCAGATTCACAGCATCCAGAGCCTTTGAATATTTCATTGAACACAATGAGATTTGACATTTGAGTGTTTAGGGCTGGAGGGGGGTGCGATTTTAGGAGAAGCGCTGCAGTGAGCCGGGGAGGCCACAGCTCGGCGCAGGGACTGCATTGTTGACCTTTCAGTAATGAGGTCCTCTCTGTGAGCAGCAGATAGACATTTCCGGACCAAAAAACCCTCTTAATGTATTCTGTAGCAGGCGAAGCAGAGATGGAGCAAGATGCAACACTCAAGCCTTTAATAATGGACTCAAGATCACGGGATTCTTAAGAAATGTCAAACATGGAAGCTACGGCAACAAAGTCTAATCCTCGGCTAGTTTAGGAGCTCTTTAGTTCCATTACAAAATCAGCTTGAATGCATCCTCTTTTAAAATAGTACTGCTTTGAGGCCTGTCTGTGGAGGTGGATGTTCTCCCCGAGTTTGGCCCCGTGTGCATTGAAGGGCGGGTCAAATGCAGAGGTCAAGTTTCCCTACGGAGGAACAGTATCCAGAACGCTGCTGCTCGGGCCGTGGACTGGCGCTACCTTCATGTCCTCTTTCTCTCCATAAAAATTACACTTAGGCTGCCCCAAATAAATTGTCTGTTTGCTGTAACCCGAGTCAACATTTTTTAAGTGGGTCGGACGGTAGGCAAATTCTTATTTTTTTTTACTTTGAAGGCAAAAAAAAAAGATCCAAATTTTGTCATTTTTTGAGTCGGAGTAACCGCCAGGGGTCAGGCTTCAACAGTCAATGAAGGAAAACGTCTCTATCAACCCGATCAGGAGACTAAATCTCATGATTTTAAGATATTTCCTTTTGTACGCCGCTATCCTTTATTTTGGTAGCTAAGACGAGCGGGGGGAACATGCGGGGGACACGGGCGCCGCCATGTTTGTTGTGATGACGCTGCTGGGGGTGTTTCAATCCCAGAATGCATTTGCGTAAGTCAAATTTCACACCCTGACAGAGGATGACATTACTATGGACATGTCAGTGGCGCCGAAAAGTGAAAACCAACTTGAAAAAAGCAATATGACGACTCTTGCGCGTGTTCTGTTTTATTATAGATGCATGTGGAGGACTGAATATGAAGTCTCACATGTGTTGTGCAGTGCGTTATCAGTCCTTTGAGATGAAAGTCAGGTTTACCAGCGTGATAAAAATTTACGACACAGTGGTTCAGGAAAGACTGGTCGGTGAGTCGGCGAAATAATTGAAAAATAAAAGATTTTGATGTTTTTTCAACAAAATGCTGATATTTTTTGTTCAGTCGGCTGGTTTCATAGCGGGTCAGTCGGGTTACGGCAAACAGACATATTATTTTGCCCAGCCTTATACCTCTACATATTATCTGTACACGGCCCAAATCACCTCAAACCATCTCAACAAACCTGAAACCTCCAAAAGAGCCAGCGTGACCCGCCCTTCTGAGGTACTCACTTCCAACATCCTTCTCTCTCTTTTTGCTGACCATAATACCGCTGTTTATTTATATATAAGTAATTTAAATTCATGGCAAAAAAGCCGCACACGCCGCGTTGTTGCCAGACTGGGTTTTTTCTTGTTATCGAAAAAGCAAAGAAGTGCTGACTCCAAGGGCAATTACGGCCGGTCAAGAAGGTCCAGCCCAGAGCCACGCGCACCAGAGAAAACATATCAATCTGAGCTTAATGGCCGACTCGTAAACTCCTTCACCGCGTCAATTTGTTTAGAAGAGGAGAGGTCCTGCGACGAGCCGGATTCATCAGGAGGACGGGCTGTGGCGTTCTGCTGCTGAAGCCAAAGGAAGAACACCATCATCAACCGCTGTGGATTTCCCTGTTTGCAATACTTTGAGCGAACATAGCGTAAAAACACAAAAACGAGTACAGTATGTCGTATTTTCTGACACTTTAGTTGTACCAAATGGAAAGCAATTTAATTATTTTTTGGTGTTGCTATTTTTTTTTCTTTCTTAGAACATAGATCAACAAAAACAACACAACAACAACAGAAGTGGGGGAAAAACACACACACAAAAAACACACAAAAAAATCACACAAAAAATCACAAAAACACACACAAAAAATCACAAAAACCCACAAAAAAATCACAAAAAACAAAAAAAAAATCACACAAAAAAAAATCACAAAAAAACACACAAAAAACCCCAAAACAAAAGACAAAAACCCCAAAATAGCTGGACTAGGTAGAACATAAGGCAGGTAAAGGAATAAAAGTAGAAAACAGAGCAACAGATAGTCTCCATGGAGATATGATTGTTTTACCAAGAATGTTCTACAATATCGTATTAAACTGATATATCCAATTACAGGCGTTTTTATTGCTCAAAAACGCCAAGAAATTCATTCAATGCATTCTTAGACTGAGCAGCCGCACCGCTCCACAGACCTGACCTGTAACTTGACCAAAGTGGCGTCCCCTGCTCGTCTTCATAGATGAACCGGTGAAATAGTAATTGTGATCGTATTAAGTAAGAATTAGTCACTTCAATTCGATGTAAAGCGTTTCGTTGTAAAGCACTTTTCAATCTGCAGTTTATGTCACATTAACTCATTGTATCATTCAGAAAGATTTCATAAACTGGTCTCATAAGAAACGACTGATGATCTATTACATGAAATGATAAAAAAAAAATTAAATATTTGACTGTTGTTTGGTCAAGGTGTCAATAATAGTAAATAACATGGTTTCTTCTCACAATAATGTTTCTTTTTTACTGTATTTTCCAGACTATAAGTCGCACCAGCCAAAAAATGCATAATAGAGAAGAAAAAAAACATATATAAGTCGCACTGGAGTATAAGTCGCACCAGCCAAAAACATAATAGAGAATTAAAAAAACATATATAAGTATGAAATGCGGTTGCAAGTGTCAAAATAACAAACAATATCACACATAAGTTGCTCTGGAGTGTAAGTATAAATATAAGTCTAAATCACATCCTGGCCAAAACTATGAAAAAAAGTGCCACTTATAGTCCGGAAAATACGGTAAAGGTGGTATTGTGCTGCTCGCCACACGCGCCGCTTAAGGGCTAATGTCAGTGGAGCTTTCCAGAGTAAATAATGCTCAAACCGAGCATCACTCCAGTGCCAGGTGAACCGTGTCAGGAGTGAGGCGCTGCACCTCCTGCCGCTCTCCTCCTGATTGCCCCGAACACCAGCCAAACACCAGGAGATGGAGTGATTATTTTCCACCATTTTCCAATTACATTCCTGCGCGGTGATTGCACCGGCGCGGCCCCCAAACTCCCCGTGAGTCCCCCTTGTGCGCGGCGGGCCCCGGCGGCGCTAATCTGCCGGTGAGAAGGTCAGAGGAGCAGAGTGGCCACTGGAGCTGTGCTTGATACAGGGGGGAGATATGACACGGTGCCCCTCTCTCTGGGTGCGGAGCGACGTGGCGTGTCCCGGGGTCCTGCGGCGATAAGGGGCTCCCTGGAGGGCCTCTCTGTGGAGCCTTATCAGACCGACAGCATTAGCCCGGCAGTAGCGGTCGGGCGAGCGAGGGGCCGACGACGCGGGGGCCGGGGCCGCTCCGTCACCGGGGGGAACGAACACAATCGCTTCCTCTGACTGATCGAGGAGTGAGTTTGGAACAATGTGTCGTCGTTAGTTAGGTTATTGACAGTGAGACAGTGAGACTATGAAGTAAATGTATTCAACTCACTCACTTTGCAGTATTTAAATGCAGGAATATTTGCGCAAACGGCTTTAGAACGGATTGTTTTAGCGGGAAGTGATTTGTGCTGAATTGTATGAAAAAAGGGGATTAAACATGAAGGATTAGTAGTATTTAAATGATTTGTTCACACAGAATATGTCATTATAACGATGTGAAGTTTTCAAAATGACTTGGGGGGGGGGGGTCCCTGGTGCCACACTTGGGCCTCCCCAGTGAGAAAAGTCTGGACACGCCCCTGTTTTGTAGAAGATGAAGCGAAACGGGGATTAATCGTGATCCACAGACGATGGTTTAGTGACGTCAGAGCTTTTCATTCCAGCGACTGCAGTAAATGTTTTACAATGAGCTGCACATTAACATAACATAGTAACATAGTATAAATATATCAGACGTGTATTATTTGTATTTGGACAACAAAGGTCAAAGCGTTTTAAAATGCTTCCATTAAAGAGCTAATTTGACCAAAACAGTTAAGATCATTATATTCAAGATTTGGGTTTAAACTTTTCTTCACAAACTTCCACTCGATTCGTGTAAAACTATTTCAATTTACAACATCTATTTAACTCAAAAATGATCAAAATCGTATTATTATTATTTTTAGATATTTTTTTTTTTCTTTTCTGGTGTGTCTTTAAAAAAAATACATTAAAAAAATCATTAAAATCTGTAAAATCTGTCTTGTAATAAGTACCTTGACCAAACCGGATTATGTTGTATAATCAGATTACTCACGTCACTTTTACACGACGTTTCAATAATCTGATAACTCCAGAAATCAGACAATAATCAGATTTCACAGCCCGTGTATTACCAGTTTCATCAAATATGTACTGACTGTTTCTACAATTTTTCTGATCTTTCTTCAGTCTTATAAAGGCTTGGGACCAGCACAATTCACCCGTCTTTATCACCGTGAATCGTTTACTTCACTGTTGCTATGGGGACGGTTTTGCTGGAAGGAAACGTCACAACAAAAACTCAAATATCGAACATTTTGGAGCTTGACTGACGCCGACTGTTCCTTTTGACACATCGTGAAAAACTATTGTGTGTGGGAGTTAAGTTTCTCACAGGAAAGAAAGTTATGATGCCTTATGCCGAGTTGTTACTGACATAAAGATGAGTGAATGTAAGCGCTGTGCACGAGCGAAGTAAGTAAGAGAGAAGTGTGAATGTGTGAATGAGGATTAATAACTGATTAACTAACAAGTGTGAATCACAATTAATCATACAAGGGTCACAAGGCGTTATTCTGAGAGATCTAAAATTTGCAGTCACGGGTGAATCTTAAACACCACGTTTATGTCCGGAGGAATCTAATAAGGAATTTTCTCTAGAAGCTTGACATTAACCGTGACTGTAAAGCAAGTAGCATTTCTCTCAGACGACCGAGACCACATAATGCCAAAATTATCACCCCAAACTGTAAAAAGACAAAGGAAAAGTCATAAGAGGATTTTGGAGGGAGACTTCCAGTATGCTCAGATGACGTGGCAGAGAGGGGGAGATAAGGGGGGTCAACAAGGCAGGAGAATGGGAAGAAAGCAGCTCAGAGGACGCTCTGAACGGGAATGAATGAATGAATGAAAGTAAAACTAAACTCAGCTGGTTTTAAATTTTAGTTAATGAGAGCTCTGTAGAACAAATTTAGGGTTTTTGTTTTTATTGGCAACAATCAATTATAAAGATTTTATTAAACTTGATAAGAGATGAAGATGAATTCAGATTTTTATAGATGGGCAATTTTTTGGGGAATGTGATCACAGACAAGACACTTCCTGTCCCCGACATAGAAGACAAAAGTTGCGTTTTTACGGTATTGTGTTTTTTTTTGAGTGCACAGAACAAAGCTACGTTTTGTTTTGTTTTGTTTTATTTTTGGACTTGACGAAAATTATCTTTTTGGACTTAATGCATGACTAGATGAAAGTACAGGACGAAAAGACAGAAGTGTTTTTAAATTTAGAATCAAATACAGGCACGGGCCTGGGGAGTGATAATATGGGTAAATGGGTGACTACTGATGTTTTTGGACATAGGAGTAGAACGGGCAGTAAGTAAAGTGATTGTAAAAGTTATATCAGTAACTTATTTATTTGTATTATCATGAGGAAACCTTGTATTGCATGTAGACGTAAGTGAGGGAATAAGTTAAATAGTGACGTCCAATGCCCTCCCAAGAAAGACATGAATGTGTCATTAACTAAGGCAATTGATGCAGAAGTGGGGGGACATGGGAGGATATGGGTCATAAAGATAGTCAGAGATAAGGGGCTATTGACTGGCAAAGACTCTGGAGGAGTGTAGAGCAGCGTAATGCAGGAGTAGAATACATTTATGAGACCCGCAGATTACCTGAAGATAGTGAAAACTAAACAGGGGGATGGGTAATCAATACATCAGTTTAGAAGCAGAATGACAGGGATATTTTAAAGATAACTAACGGGAATCCCAGGGGATGCAGCATCTGTTGTTATATCAGCAGCAATGAGAAAGTAAAAGCAGGTTACAAGTGAGGGTAAGAGTAAGTGAAAAGAGAGAAAGAAAAGCAGGTTTAGAAATTTGGAAATGGGTGTTTCCTCCGTTACAAGAGGAAGACAGAGACAAAGACAGAGACAAAGACAGAGAGGAAGACAGAGAGGAAGACAGAGAGAGACAGAGGGGAAGACAGAGAGGAAGATGAGAGACAAAGAAAAGACAAAGAAAGTAGGCAACAAGGGAAAAACAAGTTGATAAAATTATGTGCCTTATGGACAAGGGGAAGGTTTAGAATCATTTTGATTTTTAATACACATATAGACTTGTTAGAACAAACTAATACACAATGTTTGTAACACACCACATGAGCAGGTGTGAGATATTGAGTTTGAAACTCACCTGAAGCACATATAGAAGATTAGCACATATTACATTAGATGGGTGACTTTATTCAGGCCACACCCACAGAGGAGATGTGAAATTTGATGTTAATATTCTAAGTTGTGAACTGACCCTTACGGCCAGCTCAACGGGGGAATTATTGGGATAATTATTAGTGTTTGATGTATTTGAAATACACACACACACACACACACACACACATACACATACATACATACGCGCGCACACGTGGAGACCAAACATTTAGAGTTTGAGGATACGAAACATTTAGAGTTTGAAACATTTAGAGTTTGAAACGTTTGGAGTTTGAAACAAATGGTGGTAAAACAGATTTACAAGTTACAGATCGCAGAGGCAGTGTCGGATTACAGACACACAGGGTGGGGGCCCAGCGCCGTGGAAGGAGGGGCTCAGCCAGGGATGTGACCACTGAACTGTGAAAGGTCAAGAGGTGACATTGCAGAGTTGGAGTGACAAACGCAATTCCATCTCTTCCTTGATTACATCCTGGATTAGTGAACGTTGTAAACTATCTGGATTATTGAATTTTGGTTAAATGTAGAAGTTTGAGAAATGGGCAAAGCCATATCTCAAAAAGGAGGGATATGTACGTGTAAACAAACATTCCGAATCAATAATTTATGAAAAAAAAAAAAAAATTAAACAAGAAAACTGTTTGAAATACACTGAACTGTCGAAAAGACTTTGTTTATCACCGCAGCAAAACGTGTTGGAGATGTGGTGTTTACAGAAATGAGCCAAGTGGAACAGCAAAATGGACGGAGCCACACCGGGTCGTCCTCACACCGACCATTGGAGGGACGAGAACATGGGTTCTCTCATGGGAAAGTGAGAGAAATGTCTGGACAACACAGCACCAGATCCATAACATTTGCAGGACGCAGGACTTCGTTTGTATTCTTCGTTTTTGTATGCAGAGACAACAAACAGATTCTAGTACGCAAAGTACTATACTCTGCTACGATGAACGAGAGCCAGAGGCTACGGTGCGCAGAGTACCATACTCTGTGGAAAAAGAATCAACAGTTATCATCATCACAGCGATGACGGTAATATGGGTGCTGAACACCTGTATTATGCAATCGGGACAATCGGGACAAATCGGGACAATCGGGACAATCGGTGAAACATACACAGACATGGAAAATAGAGGTAAGAAAATAAGTGATCAACTTGAAAGGTTATGAAATGCATGATGTGTAATAATGTACAATGTATAATTGACATGACAGAGGCTGAAGAAACACAATGGCATATTATACAGCCACTGTTGTTTGCACTAACTAAAAGAGAGTTTTTTTTATCTGCTACAACATAACTACATGCAATGTTAATGAGATTATGAATTGAGATGGGAAATGTACCAGTTCATATGTGTCATAGGTGTGACCGAAGCGAGCAGCGGAAGAAGGTCTCTTAAGAAACCAAGCGAGGACGTATGGTGATGGGGGGACACTTGTGGGACGTTGTGCCTATGTATCCCTTTTGTGGCCAGCCATGGTCATAACAAAGACCAGCATCACCCAGAACCATACCGCAGGGTGAAGGTCGAGAGGTTAGTGTTAGGTAGACAATCTGGTCCCAGTAGCACCTGATACTACGTATTTGATTCTATTGGGGGTGTCCAGAGAGGTCCCTGACGAGTCAAACTGACTGACCAGAGAGCAGCGGGTTTAAGGGCTTTCCGCTTGTACTTCTATATTTCCCATCACACCGCACAAATTATAGACAAGATAAATTGTCTGTTTGTCAAATTACAGAGATTGACCAATCTGACTCAAAATTTAGGACAGTAATATAGCCATGTAGACATTGAATGGTGTTCTCTATGTGTTAAGGAATAGCATCGGTGTATGTCTAATTCCATGACAAAAACGTTTCAATTTCTTGCCACAAAAGCTTTTCCTCACCTTTATAATAAGCTTGACTTTGAGAAACGTGACTAAATAAAAAACCTGCACATCCATTATTTTTGTCACTCAGTTTCCATTACAAAGATTTACCGTTTGCTCCAAAAGCTTTCAACGCGTGTCATTTACTTCGCATGTTTCTCCACAAAACACTATTTTCCCACTAGGATAAGAGGAAAACACAACTGGAAATCCAATTCAAATAGATTTCTTTAGAAAAAACAAACAAATTACACCTTAAAAATACTTTTGACAAGCCTCTGTTGGAAATCGCAAGCTGGAAATTGGAGAAAATAAGTTCAGTTAACGAGGCCGATGAGGAAATCCCCCGAAAGCAAAATAGTTTCATGCAGCGGTTATGATCTGTCACCATGTTGTTGAAAAAAAAGAATTAGGGTCATTTTGTGCATCTGCTGAGTGTTCTTTTCCCAGTCGGTGTACGTGCGGCTGCACGTTCACATCCTCACCTCCCACATCCCGGCTGTTCTCAGCCCACACTTCACACCAGAGGAACTGGATCAGAGCCTGGATCAGAGCGATGGCATCAGTGCCAGTCTAAACACAGATGATTAGAAACAGGCTTTTAAACGGGGACTGGGAACATGGTCGAGCAGAGGTGTGGACATGGTCGAGCAGAGGTGGGGACATGGTCGAGCAGAGGTGTGGACATGGTCGAGCAGAGGTGTGGACATGGTCGAGCAGAGGTGTGGACATGGTCGAGCAGAGGTGTGGACATGGTCGAGCAGAGGTGGGGACATGGTCGAGCAGAGGTGGGAACATGGTCGAGCAGAGGTGGGGACATGGTCGGGCAGAGGTGGGGACATGGTCGAGCAGAGGTGTGGACATGGTCGAGCAGAGGTGTGGACATGGTCGAGCAGAGGTGGGGACATGGTCGAGCAGAGGTGGGGACATGGTCGAGCAGAGGTGGTCGAGCAGCGGTGGGGACATGGTCGAGCAGAGGTGGGGACATGGTCGAGCAGAGGTGTGGACATGGTCGAGCAGAGGTGTGGACATGGTCGAGCAGAGGTGTGGACATGGTCGAGCAGAGGTGTGGACATGGTCGAGCAGAGGTGGGGACATGGTCGAGCAGAGGTGGTCGAGCAGCGGTGGGGACATGGTCGAGCAGAGGTGGGGACATGGTCGAGCAGAGGTGTGGACATGGTCGAGCAGAGGTGTGGACATGGTCGAGCAGAGGTGTGGACATGGTCGAGCAGAGGTGTGGACATGGTCGAGCAGAGGTGGGGACATGGTCGAGCAGAGGTGGGGACATGGTCGGGCAGAGGTGGGGACATGGTCGAGCAGAGGTGTGGACATGGTCGAGCAGAGGTGGGGACATGGTCGAGCAGAGGTGTGGACATGGTCGAGCAGAGGTGGGGACATGGTCGAGCAGAGGTGGGGACATGGTCGAGCAGAGGTGGTCGAGCAGCGGTGGGGACATGGTCGAGCAGAGGTGGGGACATGGTCGAGCAGAGGTGTGGACATGGTCGAGCAGAGGTGTGGACATGGTCGAGCAGAGGTGGGGACATGGTCGAGCAGAGGTGGGGACATGGTCGAGCAGAGGTGGGGACATGGTCGAGCAGAGGTGGTCGAGCAGCGGTGGGGACATGGTCGAGCAGAGGTGGGGACATGGTCGAGCAGAGGTGTGGACATGGTCGAGCAGAGGTGTGGACATGGTCGAGCAGAGGTGTGGACATGGTCGAGCAGAGGTGTGGACATGGTCGAGCAGAGGTGGGGACATGGTCGAGCAGAGGTGGTCGAGCAGCGGTGGGGACATGGTCGAGCAGAGGTGGGGACATGGTCGAGCAGAGGTGTGGACATGGTCGAGCAGAGGTGTGGACATGGTCGAGCAGAGGTGTGGACATGGTCGAGCAGAGGTGTGGACATGGTCGAGCAGAGGTGGGGACATGGTCGAGCGGAGGTGGGGACATGGTCGGGCAGAGGTGGGGACATGGTCGAGCAGAGGTGTGGACATGGTCGAGCAGAGGTGGGGACATGGTCGAGCAGAGGTGTGGACATGGTCGAGCAGAGGTGGGGACATGGTCGAGCAGAGGTGGGGACATGGTCGAGCAGAGGTGGGGAAGTAAAAGTACTGCAGTCAAGTCAGATTTGTGGGTATTGGTACTTAAAGTGCTTATGACAGGTTTGTACGATTTTCTAATTTTGACTTTATTTGGTGTATTTATACCTGTTGCACATATACATTATAGTTTTACACCAATCGAGCCGGTATTTATAAAGAAAACGTTGAAAATGACATGACAGGAAGTGACATCACACTTGGAAATCTCATTCCAGTCAAAGTTTATGCAGAATTTACACAAGGAAACACATTTTTTGACTCTCTAAAGCAAAATAAAGTCACTCTCATGTATTTTTTTTTGACAAATGAAATAATTGTGACATTAGATGAGTTTTGGCCCAGTGGTTGCTGGGTAATTTCCTAGTGTGATGTCATTTAAATAACATGTATTACACTGCAAACATAGCCACCCTTTTATCTGTAAAGATCTAGTTTTCCTTTTGTTTAATTCTTACTTTATGTGGTAGTTTTTACATATCCTTCTAATGCCACTATGATCATACATGTTGTTTATCGTTTATTTTGCCATCTGTAGGTTAAAAAAACAACATTATCTGACTAAATCTACGTTTATTTGTGTTGTTATTAATAATGACACTAATAAGATTCAGAATTTGATCGAACAACGCAGTCGTTTTTGCTGTAAATTAATTCCAGCTCATGTTTTAGAATCCGGCCAAGTCCAAATAAGTCCAAATAACAGCAAATTGTCACGGCAACTAACGTGTGAACTTCCCCGCGGTCGGTGGGGATTGTCAAATATTGAAAAGGCAATATAAATGAGCCGCAGCAGCAGGACGAACAGCGGCAGAACAAATCCATGCCGGACCCTCTTCTTCTCTCCTGATCTCCACCGACTCCTTTAGGACCTTGAATTTAAGTTTTATTTTAATTCTCGTTTTCATTTTTGCTGACCACAGCGTTCCGTGTAAAAGCGCACACACCAGACACAGTATCGAGCCGCGACGATCTTCCCGCTCCACACGTGAAGTCGTCAGCTTAAGTCAAGGTTATTGTTGTCTAAAGACCAAAGCTTCTGTAAAAGATCTGGCTGCGAAGTCACGAGCGGCGCCGTGGTCAAGAGAACGAGACAGAGAAGTCTAAAGTGTTCGTGGACATGTCGTGTTGGATGTTCGGGAGGTGAAGTTTGCAGATGGAGACGCTCGGGACATGTACATCGAACTGATCTGTTGTTTCGAAGATGCAATTTGGAGATAAATGATGCAAAATGAGGTAATTACACGTGCAAATGAATGAGGATTATTTAAAAGGACATAAAACTAGAATAAAACTAGAACAGCTGGACTTATTAAATTTTGCAGCCGACTAAACTATAACATTCAGTAAATCCAGCTGTTTCAATGTTTTCACTTAAATGTTAGGATATTTCTGCGTTTTTGTTTTGTTGGTCGCTTTACATTCTGATCCTTAAAGTGCCTCGGAAAGCGTTTTACAATTTTTAAAATGTTGACCTTATTTGGTGTTTTTATACCTGTAATATAAATAATAGTTTTAGAATCAGAATCAGAATAAGTTTATTGCCATTTATCAATGAACAGGATTCACGGACATAGGAACTTGTCCTGGCGGTTCGGTGCAACACAAACATAACACTGAACAATAAATACAAAAACAATGGACAATAAATAACAAATACAAGCTGAATGTGTGCGTTGTGTTTCTGCGTTACCCTGCTTGCACACCGGCCCCGCACACCGGCCCCGCACACCGGCCCCGCACATACACCGGTTTCCGCACACCAGCCCTTCACACCGGCCCTGCACACCGGCCCCGCACACACCGGCTCTGCACACCGGCCTTGCACACGGGCTCTTCCCACCGGCCCTGCACACCGGCCCCGCACACCGGCCCCGCACACACACCGACTCTGAACACCGGCCCTGCACACCGACCCCGCACACCGGCCCTGCACACCGGCCCCGCACACACACCGGCTCTGAACACCGGCCCCGCACACCGGCCCCGCACACCGGCCCCGCACACCGGCCCCGCACACCGGCCCCGCACACCGGCCCCGCACACCGGCCCCGCACACAGGCCCCGCACACAGGCCCCGCACACCGGCCCCGCACACCGGCCCTGCACACACACCGGTTCCGCACACCGGCCCCGCACACCGGCCCTGCACACACACCGGCTCTGCACACACACCGGCCCCGCACACCGGCCCCGCACACCGGCCCCGCACACCGGCCCCGCACACCGGCCCTGCACACACACCGGCCCCGCACACCGGCCCCGCACACCGGCCCTGCACACACACCGGCCCCGCACACCGGCCCTGCACACACACCGGCTCTGCACACCGGCCCTGCACACCGGCCCTGCACACCGGCCCTGCACACCGGCCCTGCACACCGGCTCTGAACACCGGCCCTGCACACCGGCCCTGCACACACACCGGCCCCGCACACCGGCCCCGCACACCGGCCCCGCACACCGGCTCTGCACAGTTGTCTCTTGTGCTGTAGATAAAGTCCCACAGAGCTCGCCTGTATCTGCACTCAGACACAGCACCGTCTCCACTCGCTCTGACAGCGTCGCACGGTTCAGTCTGACACCACAGAGCCAACGAGGAGAGTGAGGGGGAGAAACAGAGGGAGGGGCAGATAAACGAGGGGAGAGAGAGAGAGAGAGAGTATCAGATATAGACAGAGAGAGAGACAAAAAAGGGAACATGAGAGAGAAAGAGAGCTCGCACTATTGCACAGTGTGATCATGTCCTCTGGAATCTCCCTCTCTCTTCTCCTCTCTCATGTGCCTCTCGTTCCCTCTCTCGCTGCAGGGGGGCATCAGGGGGGCATCACAGTTCTCAGATGAAAGCCTTTGGGGGGGAGCCGTGTCCATGTGTTGGTCATAAACCTCTGGCTAACCTCCCTGCAAGCTACAACGCGCTCACTGATGTGTGCATGTTTACACTGTGGGGCGGAGAAGCGGCGCCTAATTAAAATGGCCTCATAACGTCAGAGTTTACAAGACGGAGAGGCCGACCGGGGCGGGGGCAGGGGCGTGGACAGGTGCGTGGGCATGGGCAAGGGCATGGGCATGGGCATGGGCAGGGGCATGGGCAGGGGCATGGGCAGGGGCATGGGCAAGGGCAGGGGCGTGGGCAGGTGCGTGGGCAGGGGCATGGGCAAGGGCATGGGCAGGGGCATGGGCAGGGGCAAGGGCATGGGCAGGGGCGTGGGCAGGGGTGTGCATCACTGTAGGCGGGGGCGTGGGCAGGGGCATAGGTAAGGGCATGGGCATGGGCATTGACGTGGGCAGGGGCGTGCATCACTGTGGGCATGGGCAGGGGCGTGACCAGGGGCGTGGACAGGGGCGTGGACAGGGGCGTGGACAGGGGCGTGGACAAATCCTGACAGTCATTAAGTTATAAAAGGGGTTAAAGATCACAGTTTATATCTGATACATGTATTTATCTTAAGTGTATTTTATTTCCACGAGTCGTCCGACCTGTAGGGGGCACTTTAAGTTTCTGTTATAAGGAAACATTAATTCATCAATAAATCAATATTGTTTTGGTTTAATTATGATATGACAAATAACAACTAATGTGTTCAGAAGCTAATCTGTTTCCTGTTTCCTGTTTCCTGTTTGGACTTCACTGAGCGACACATGTGTTTTTACTTGTACTTATTTAATCGAAATAAACCGTCACGACTGGACTAAAGACAACTCCGCCCCGATGCTAAGGACAGGCGGGCTAACCACTCTGCCGCTGCTGGATGAGCGCATTCCTCCTCTGCTGCTCAGCCATTCCGTAACGCGGCGAAAGCTGTCGTCGCCGCCCGTTTCCCGCTGGCCATTGTGTGATTTCAGACGTCTATAAAAGCCACAAAACCTCAACAATATTATTCATCTTCATCGTTAGAGCGTCGTTGTCGTTTTGTCTGGCGTACGTCGGGCGACAGGTAACGCTCGACAGGTTTGGGCGGCGGCGGCGGCAGCGATTGGTCGGCGTGACGTGTCGTAAACGCTGCTGTTCCACGTTATGAACTCACGAGGTAAAACACGGATCAAACACGGATCAAACACGGATAAAACACGGATCAAAGACTTCCGACTTGAGGTCAAAGGTCAGGAGTTACATGTGTTTATCTAATATGGACGTAAATACAGACGGTACATTGAAACAGTTGTAGTTTCAGCACTTGTCCACAGGGGGATTTGAGATGAATTATTATTTGTTCTTTATACTTTATTCTGTCTTTCTGTTTTATGTACGTTTTTGTCCTTTTATGTTTAAAAAAAATATTACAATAATCAGAAAAAGTTTCTGCCATTGCCAGTGAATAAAAACATGATTCACAAACAAGCCAAATAAAAATAAGGCATGGATTAAAAAAAATGAAAAAGGGTTAACAAAGACATAGATACAAATAAGATAAGAAATAATAGATTGATAGAAAATATATTTCAAACATGATTTGAGCAGCTCTGGCTCGATTTCAACTCAAATCTCGGTTAAACAAATTAAATGATAAAAATTTCATCACAGAATAGCACATTTTTTTGGTTTATAATTTCACTTCCTGTTTGTAATTGATGACATCACAGTTGGAAATTACCCAGCAAACACTGGGCAAAAACTCATCTAATGTCATCATTTTTTAAATTTGACAAACAAAAATATATGAGGGCAACTTTATTATGTTGAATTAATGTTTAAAGAGTCAAAAAAGTTGTTTCTTTGTGTGAATTATGCATAAACTTTGACTGGAATGAGTGGTGTGATGTCACTTCCTGTCACTTTCCAAAGATGTTTCAATGTTTTCTCCACAAATACTTACTCGATTGATGTAAAACTATAATTTACATGTACAACAGGTAAAAATACACCAAATAAAGTCAAAATTCGGAGTAAAAACCTGTCGCAGGCACTTTAAAGTCAGCAAGAAGACACTTCCACAGTCTCGACCCCTTGAAAGAGAAACCGGTCAACGAGATGTTCTCCACTTTGGGTCCGTACAGTCGGCGCTAAACGCTCAGAGAAAATCACCCACTTCATCTGCGCCGTGCGAGCTCTGACTCACCGATGAGCCCAGTAAGTGTTTTACGTGGGCTTTTAATAGCGCCCGGACCACGACGGAGTCACCGATCTGTGGAGAGCGAGCTGAATCAGTCGAGTGTGAGACTGACCATCTGGACCTGGCCGGACACTGGAGCCGCTCACTCGACTGCTTAGAGCTTTACATGTTATCGTTAATGCAGAAGGAATTAATGCATTTTTAACGTTTAGGGTTTGGATTTGGGGAGTGTAACTTTATGAAGCACATTCAGGTCAAATATTCATGTTGGATAAATGATCTTATGGGATTTACAGAAGCATTTTACAGCTTAGAACAGTAAAAAGAGAGAAATAAGAGATATAAGACACTTTAAAGTACTGATGGGAAATGTCTTTATACATATGCAGTGACATTAACGGACATTAGATCTAAATGCAAATAAATAAAATACAAATAAGAAACAGTTTTGAATTCCCAGGGTCAGATATGTCAGTGAGTTTGTTTTTCTATTATAAAGGATGTAGTTAAGCAAAGTAAAAAGTTGTTGATTTTTTTTTTTTTTAAATCAATATGGATAAAAAAAAAAAAAAAAAAAAGGAAAAAATAATAATATAGATGATAAAAAAGATAAAAAAAAAAAAATAGAATAAAACACTTGATTAAAACAAATAAAATAATAATCACTTTTTAAGCAAATTATGTCCAATACAATAAATAAATGTCTTTAAACCGGGCTCTGGTGTCACTCACGTGTGTCTGAGTGGTTTTCATTTGGCAAAACCATCTTTATTGTTCATATTTGGTGATGTTTCCATTGGTAATTATGTGTTCACACTTAATTTCACATTTCTAACGATTATTGCAGCTTTAAACAGCATTGAAAACCAAATATAACCAGGGAATAATCATAGTCGTGAGAAGTTCTTCCGTTCACTTTAAACTTGACTCAAATCTTCAGCCACATTTTTAAACACATTTTCTTCAACGTCATTTACAACGTTTGTGATTATGTTTTTTTCAAACAGTAATGCCTCAAAACCAATTATTATTTCCTCAAAACAAGCCTCAATGTTGCGGCGCCTGAAATTGCTTCACTTTTGGGGATTTTCTGATTGACAGAGCGAAACCGAATGCACATCAAACTTCGATGTTACGAGCGGCGCGAAAACGTGTTTCAACCGACTCGCGGCGATTAGCCCTCGACTAGTTACATGTTTTTCGTATTGTTTCAGTCTTACGCACAATCTCTTACAGTATTGTTTGGCGTTCGTCTTCAGAGCGAGTAAAAACGTGCGGAACGCGGTGGATACTTTGCCCGTTTGAGGCTTTTGCATTGAATAAAAGAACGTAATCTCCTTTTCCATTATATTCATACAGTAAATCTTCTCTTCTGTTTTCTCTGAACATGTAAAAAACGTATCGATCCGGAAACTTTTAGCTTCAAAACGTCTACGATCACCACGAAGGACAAAGACAAAATCGGATTATTTTGTTGTTTTTTTCGAGGCAAAATTAGAATATATAGTGTATTGTTTATTGTCTTTATATTATTTTATTGTGCTATTTAAAGGTTGATGCAAGATAAAAAGAACAGAAACATGCATCATCCAAACCACAGTATGATTAATGGACAAATCGAGACAAAACAACTGTAAAAATCAATAATCATAGTCATATGTTGATAACCATTTTAACAAAGACAGCAACATTATTAAATCAAAATGTCAAAAAAGAATAAACTATTTCTGAAATACTCTTTATTTTTTGTGAATGTTCTCTATCTAGAAGCCGTCAGTCAAATGTATGTAAAAGCATATACAATATATAATAATCGTTTGACTAACTGACTAATCGAAAAAGTAATTGCTGATTTGTCGACTCCTAAAATAAAAAAAGATGATAAATCTGCTCTTTAGTGGTAGTGTGATGCATTCAAGGCACATTCTAGTATTTTTTTTCCATAATAACATCTAAACGAACAGAAATGACAGGTTTATGAATAATCTACCCTCCATTTACAACAGTATCCTCAAAGTCTATTGCGTAACAGCAGTGAAAGAGAAACAAGAAGACCACGAAACGAGGTGAGAGTGTAAATAAAGGCAGTTATAACGTTTATGGAAGGATTTAAGTTATTATTCTATATTTTACTCATTTGTATAATGATGTGTAAATAGCAAAAACATCAGATTTATTTCGGATTACGATTCCTCTGTTTCTCACGTCAGATTTTGTGGTTGGCCTGTCTTTAAAATAACCTTAAACGCTCCAGAAACGAGACGACAACAATCAAAAATCACAATTGACGATATCTCACGTCCGTTACTAGATCTTCTTCGTTTCTGCCGTGAACACAGACGATCTTCTGCTTTGCCTCTCCTAAAACATCCTCCTGAAGTATCACAATACAACGCGTGTCTTTTATCTCTCGCAAAACAAAACCAGACTCAAGTCGATTCAAAGTGTTTTGAATGTGATTTGGGTTCGGGAGCTTGGCGTGGCGGCTGTGTCCGGTCGCACGCTTGTTTGAACACGTTTAAGTGCCCTCGGCGACACTCGGGCTCGTCACAGTCGCGGCGACAGCTCAGCCACTTGTGAAACGCCCACGCGGCTCCCGAACGCGCCGCCGGGGCGACAAACGCTTCTGCTCAGTTCACTCCGGAGAGACTGAACTCACAGTGGCGGCTTTTCGGCATTGTATTAAGTCATTTAAGTCATTCCGCGGAGATTCGGGGCGACTTACAGCGTGAAGAACGGAGTCAAACGAAAAGCTGTCGGCGTTCTTAATCCAATGTTATGTTTTATTGACGATTCGCTGTCTTTTTTCCACGACAACTGCGTTTAAAAGCTGTTTAAATCTGTGAGTAGCTCCTGTAATACAGGGATTTCAATGTTTATCACGACGACTAGACCAGGAATAAACAGTTACACTTACAATTGAGCCCGTTTTAGTTCCGATGTAGACGTGGTTTTAGTCCTGTTCTAGTCCTTTGTTTAGTTTTGGATTTGAAGTGATTAAAATGAGGAGTCACGAGGTTGTAAACTAAGGTATAATACATCAGAACAAGGCCAAGTATTAATGCAGGGCAGATCGATTTAAATAAAAACATTATTTATTCAAACATAATGCAGAATAAAATTAACATTATCATCATCATCATCATCATCATTATTATTATTATTTAAAGCGGATCAGAACAAGGCCAAGTACTGTATTTTCCGGAGTATAAGTCGTACCAGCCAGAAAATGCATAATAGAGAAGAAAATAACATATATAAGTCACACTGGAGTATAAGTATAAGTATAAATATAAGTCGCACCCCGGCCAAAACTATGAAAAAAGCGACTTATAGTCCGCAAAATATAGTAATTATGCAGGGCAAAACGAAATAAACTTAAATATTAAACAAAAACTTAAATAAAAGGTATCTATTGTATCTATTCAAAAATAATGCAGAATCAAATTAGAAGAAGTGAAAATAAAACAACCACAAGTCAATTTCTCCACCAAGAAATAAATGAATTCCATATTGTTGAATTAAACTGCCATAAATATAAATAACCTGCTCATGTAGGAGTTATTATCGATCGATGAGACAATGTACAGTTATAAATCCTCCACGTTTCCTGACATTATCCTTAATATGTTGCATTAGCATTACATCTGGTTTAAATTACATTAGATACATTAATTACATAGCATTACATTGAGGTTTAAAATGAAGCTTGATGGTTTCCCTGTCCTGGTTTATGGTTCATATCTCTGTAATTACTGGTCCCATACACACACGTCTCCGTCAGCGCACAGTAAACACACAAAAGTGAAACGTTTTTTTCCCACAACAGCTTCACAAAGTAGCTCCATTTGTCAA
>NW_027315790.1:29308232-29495732 GCF_026437365.1 Eucyclogobius newberryi
CCCAAAGTTTTGAATGAAAATGTGATGTCGTCAACTTTTCTTCACAAACAGCGGCACAATCAGTGTAAAACTGTGATTTATGTTATAATAATAAATAGAATATAATAAATAGAATAATTATATGACACAATTAAGCCAAATTCCTGCCATACACTCGTTTTAACTCCTCCTGCAGGTGGTCATAATGTTATACCTGATGTGTGAAAATTACGGCTTTTATTTCTCTTTTTTGCACTTGGAGAGACACCGTTTGCATTGATTGTGGATTCAATGAAAAGTCAGATCCGGCCCCTCTTCAAGACACTCCACCAGCGTTAGATAATCGCCACGCTGACACGCATTCACCAGCGACAAATCAATTCTCTCTTTCACGCTCCATCTGCACAACTAACAGCTACTCCAGTTCTAATAATTAACCTCTATTACCGATGCTACGCGGAAAGACTACTCCGACACAACAGCCGAGCAAGACTAAAATAACCAGCTCTGGATTCACATTTCTGTCCTTTATATTCACAAACTATTTAACAAACTAACACCAAACCAAACGTTAGCTAGGACAACACCTAAAACAATAAAACCATAAAACAAGAATCTAATCTAATCATCAGCTTTCAACCATCTCTGCCATTCGTACTCTCAGAACACGTCTGGTGGTCTTAAGAGGGGCGTCGGAGTCTCTCCATCGCGCCTGAGTCTCTCCATCGCGGCAGAGTCTCTCCATCGCGGCAGAGTCTCTCCATCGCGGCAGAGTCTCTCCATCGCGGCAGAGTCTCTCCATCGCGGCAGTCTCTCCATCGCGCCGGAGTCTCTCCATCGCGCCAGAGTCTCTCCATCGCGGCAGTCTCTCCATCGCGGCAGAGTCTCTCCATCGCGGCAGAGTCTCTCCATCGCGGCAGTCTCTCCATCGCGCCGGAGTCTCTCCATCGCGCCAGAGTCTCTCTATCACGCCGAAGTCTCTCCATCGCGTCGGAGTCTCTCCATCGCGGCAGAGTCTGTCCATCGCGTCGGAGTCTCTCCATCGCGGCAGAGTCTCTCCATCACGTCGGAGTCTCTCCATCGCGCCGGAGTCTCTCCATCGCGCCGGAGTCTCTCTATCACGCCAAAGTCTCTCCATCGCGTCGGAGTCTCTCCATCACGTCGGAGTCTCTCTATTGCGCCGGAGTCTCTCCATCGCGCCGGAGTCTCTCCATCCCCCCGGAGTCTCTCCATCCCGCCGGAGTCTCTCCATCGGCCCCCAGTCTGAACGCGGCCCACGGAGCGAGTCTCTGTACTCACCGATGACGACGGTGGTGATCTGGTTCTTGGTCGATCCGAGCTTGTTCTTGACCTCGCAGACGAACGTGGTGTTGACCGCGTCGTCCACCTTGCGCACGGTCAGCTTGTTGCCGTCGACCACCACCGAGTCCGGTAACGATCCGGAGGCGCTGCGCACGGCACGGACAGAGCGAAAGAAGAAGGCGTTGGAAAGGTGAGAAGCAAAATATGGTACAAACTAGGACAATTGTTTAAAATGAGTTTATTTATTTGACAAAACAACAAAGACTCCATCCATCATTCTATCTATTCAATTTATTTTTGTAGCGCCTGAAATCAGCCTTTGCCTCGATGGATCGCCCAGAATTGTAGATTTAACAAACAGAAAGTCTGAGAACAAACAGAAAGTCCAATGAAACTGTAATTAGCAGATTAAGTAGGTTTACAGGAATTAAGCGAGCGGATAAGCGTCCCAGAGCACCGCCCGTCCTTGATCCTCCTCCACGGCTCGGAAAAGCTACAAAAGAACCCCAGAGAACCGCAGTGTGAAGGAGAGATCCCACCGCCATAATCTATCTGTGTATCGACCTCTGTAGACACAAGTAAAACAGCATTCTAGAGAATTAAAGTTTATAGTTTCATGTTGTGTTTAGTTAATCCTCGAATTTGTGACGTGACAAAAACATGACATAATATCACAATAATGGATTGAATTACATTTTTGAATTTTTCCATTGTGTGTACGAACTGTGCTCTACAAACGAACTTGTCTTGCCTCATTTACCGACATTTTAGACTCTCAAACTTTGCACTAAAGCCACAAATAATAAAAAAGTCTCTGTAACTGGTGCTGCATTTTCGCCATCAACACCACAATAAGCTTTACACGCGGCGCTTTAATCGCTCCACATTTTGCCGTTTCTCGCGTCACGAGCGAAATACGGCGTGTCCAATAGTGCGACGACCTAGCGCCGAGACGCAAACACACAAACAGTGAGCGATAGTCAAAGAGAGCGTTAATGTGGCTCGGTGTTCACGGCGCAGCACCCGGCGCTCCATCTGTCCACGGCGCCCGCGCTCGGAGGAATGACGCGGCGAGATCGTTAGAAAGAAGCGATCGTTAAATCCGAGGAAAGACGAGGAGACGCTCTGTCGGTCTTCACAGCGGGGAAGGAGCGGGCGGCGCCATCTACGGGCGGGCGATTAATCACATTGTAATGCAATTGTGTTGTCTAATCAGTGATCGGCTTTCCGTGCATAAAAGTGCATAGTTTGGATGGGATTGGACTGTAATGTGTGTTAAATGGCGTTGATTAAGCGCGTCTCGTTCATGTTCACGATATTAAAAAAATGACATACCGTTTTTCTGGAGGAAAATCAATTAAATCAAAGCAGAAATTGTGATTGATCAACGCAAAGGAGTGATTATATTCATATATTTGTCATATTCCGCTGTTGTATCGCCACGTGCGCCTGTGAATTTGAATAAACGCATCAAGTTGGAGGTCAAAACAGTCATTTATAAGCTAATGTTGTAAATCCCACACAGTGACAGACGGAGAGAAGATCTGAGCTATTAATGTCACCAGTTTGTGATATAGATAATAATAAACTGATGACATTTTAAGCTAAAGGTGACGCACAACAACACATGTTTATGATACGCACTTAAATACACATATATATCTATTCTAATTAAACTGGAGAAAAGCATCCATCAGAACTAAACTGGGCCAAAACAAGAATGTGAGAAAATGTTCTTCTAAATTTAAAAAATATATAAAAACATCTGCCATAAGCACACGTCTATTAAAGCCAGAATTAATTCACACTTCGCTAAATCTAAAAACAGTGTGTTTCCACTGATCAACCGATATCACTGTCACACATCAGCACTTTTGGCATAGTTTGTTTCAAAATACTACATAAATCTGCAATAAACTCAATGTATTTGAGTATAAACAGGACAGGAGCTTCCAATGATGTATTTTTAACACATGAACATATATATTTGGTGCGTATTACTTTCCAGAACATCAAAAAGTAACATTTGGTTCCTCACAACTATCGGCAGTACCTTATATACCAACAGTACTGCGTGTGTATGAATACAAATACCACTTTCACTTCATAATCTCTGTACTTTCTGTAATGGAGACTCACGATGTCCAGGTGACGGCGGTGGGGGCGGGGTTGGCGTTTGCGAGGCAGGTCAGCGCCGCGTCCGATCGGCCCACGTACCAGTTGTGGTCGTAGCCTTCGATGGACACAGAGGGCGGATCTGCGGACGGAGGAAACAGAAGGAAAAACGTGAATACAAATACGTGTTTACTGTCGCCGCGGCCGACTGGTGTTTGGGCGTTTACGACGTCTGACTTTGCATTCATCAGAGTTTAATCAGTAAATGTTTAGTCGTGTTCTGCTTTGTCCAAGGAAAAAAGGTGTCAATCTAAGAATAACATTGTATAAATAAAATAAATAAAATAAATAAAATAAATAAAATAAATAAAATAAATAAAATAAATAAAATAAATAAAATAAATACATAAAATACATAAAATACATATAATAAATAGAAACAAAGAAATTAACTGTTTTCAGAGATTCAGAGAGGAAAAAAGCTGCCATTGATTATAACACAAAATTAATTAAATAAAGGGAATGTATAGAGTAAATATCCATCCATGTATACATTCTGTTGCTAGGTGATCGAGATAGAAGTATGGACATGTCAGATAAGATTCTAATAAGTACAATATTAGCTGATGATGAAATGAAAGCCACACGTCCATAAAACGAGCAGATGAAGATGAACAGAAGTGCAAACAATGTCATTATAGCCCATGTTACAGTGTTTATTTCAGATTTAATGCAGGCCGACAAACTTTTTCAGTTTTCAGAATCACAGAGACAGGGACAAGCTTCTTTCAAGGAATAAGGCAAAGTTTGTAAAACATTTCTCATATTTCATCCTCGGCCTGATGTGTGCGTTTATCCTTTCATAATAACCTTAATACAATAGTCAGTCTGGTGTAATACCATGTGCAGAACTTCCATCTTGAACCTCTCGTGCTGCAGTTTGGCTCAATCACAGCGCAGCATTTTGGTTTTTCGGGGGTGAAAGCTGAATGCAAAGTGCCCAAAATGAACGGAAACAAACATGGCAGCGCTGGCAGACGTTCTCAGGGCCGGTTCAGCAGAGATTTGGCCGGTTTCAGTCTCAAACGCCAGAGTCATCCGTACAATCGGCTTCAAGTGTTTGAGTTCAGTTTGGAGCGTTACACTTCAGTCTAGAGCCAACACATGTCAGTAAAAGTGACTTCATAATCACAGCATCAGGTCTACACTAGAATCTTTTACTCTTCTCAAAGTTAAGGACATGCGAGCGTCGGGAGCGTCCCAGAGGAGAAGTTCCTCGCGAGAGAAAGAGGAGGAAGAGGAGGAGGAGGAAGAGGAGGAGAACAAATCTGGAGGTGTTCAAATTCCCATCTGACAGACATGAGTGAAAGTCAGTGTCTGGCTCTGAAGCGACGTGTCGTGTGGAGCGAGGACGCAGAGGAGGGAAGTGCTTAAGCATGTTCGGAGCGACGAGGGAGAGCCACGGAAAAGGAGAGAAAGACTCACCATACAAGGAAAAAAGAGCTTCAAAAACACAAGAAACTGAACTAGACCAAAGAGAGCACGGCGGACGGAAGAAAACCGTGAAACTGAGGCAGATAAACGTCCCGGTTCGTCCAAAGTCGGTCCAGTTTCACGTCGAGTCCAAATGTGAGCTCCACATACCGTACGACAGTTCAATGCAAATGTGATGTGACTTGTATACTGCAGCCAGAAGCAGAGGGAGCAGTAGTAGTAGTAGTAGTAGTAGTAGTAGTAGTAGTAGTAGTAGTAGTAGTAGTAGTAGAAGTAGTAGTAGTAGTAGTAGTAGGAGTAGGAGTAGGAGTAGGAGTAGGAGTAGTAGTAGTAGGAGTAGTAGTAGTAGTAGTAGTAGAAGTAGTAGTAGTAGTAGTAGTAGGAGTAGGAGTAGGAGTAGTAGTAGTAGGAGTAGCAGCAGCAATAGCAATAGCAATAGCAATAGTAATAGTAATAGTAATAGTAGTAGTAGTAGTAGTAGTAGTAGTAGTAGTAGTAGTAGTAGTAGCAGTAGTAGTAGCAGTAGTAGTAGCAGTAGTAGTGGTAGCAGCAGCAGCAGTAGTAGTAGTAGTAGTAGTAGTAGTAGTAGTAGTAGTAGTAGTAGTAGTAGTAGTAGTAGTAGTAGTAGTAGTAGTAGTAGTGGTAGTAGCAGCAGTAGTAGTAGTAGTAGTAGTAGTAGTAGTAGTAGTAGTAGTAGTAGTAGTAGTAGTAGTAGTAGTAGTAGTATTACGTTCACACTCCAGGTCGAAACAGGATTTTTTTGTGCCACTAAATCTGATTCAAATCTGATCATTTATTTTGACTTTTGCTCTTATTGGAAAAGAGGGGAATTAGAATTAAGTAAGTTTGAACGTAAAAAAAAAAGTTTCACACTGTATTTTTTGGTTAAGTGTGACAAAGATAAAATTAAATATCAACTTTTTCCTATCG
Source organism: Eucyclogobius newberryi (assembly GCF_026437365.1). Taxonomy (NCBI): domain Eukaryota; kingdom Metazoa; phylum Chordata; class Actinopteri; order Gobiiformes; family Gobiidae; genus Eucyclogobius; species Eucyclogobius newberryi. The sequence goes on from NW_027315790.1 coordinate 29,314,053, forward strand.
AAGACAAAAAATAAAGAGGCAGGTTAAAGTGTCATGATTTACCGGACCTGAAACACTTTTAAATGAGGCTGCGATGCGCCCTTCTGCCCCCCCTGTAGACCCGGCCCTGAACCGCACTTAAAAAAGAACTAGATCCAGTTGAAACCAATAAACAAAGCTTGTTTTTATTAGTCACGTTATAATATAAAAAGGAATAAAGCTGTAACTAGCTTGCTGCGCTAACCACGTTGAACCACTTGACAACACAAAGACTCGACTAATTTCTTTTTAAATTCAAACTATATTTAAAACAAATGACAAAAACTCAACACAGTTTAACAATCCTAATCATTTGTACTGCATTTGTGGCAATGATCACGCCGCAAATAAAGTGCGCGCGTGAAGCATCGTCCGCACGAAACAAGGCCGGAACAAGAACTCGTGAACTTTGCAATTATAACTTTCGCAACACGTGTTGCGGACGCTTTTCCGTGTGATTTTTAATTGCCGTGTCGGAGCTCGGAATGCAACACTGAGCAAGACATCCCGGTTAAGCAGCTTAAAATAACAAGCGACAACAGGTTTTAAAACAGGAGGTTGTGTCGGTGTTTGCGATGCTAATTAACGGAAAGCGTCGCGCGGCAGTGTCTGAACGCACTGTATAGACTTCAGGTGTGATTCGTCTCATCGGGGAAGCAAAGCACAGTCCTGGCAGGGAATAATGATGGATTTCTAAAAGCACAAAGTCTAACGAACATATCCTTAAACTAAAATGATGTTTAAAGTGAAAAACAAAATAAAACATAGTAGCGCTGTATGATATCAAAATAAGAGATTGATTTACAGAAAAAAGAAAGAAAAACTGCTGTGGCATAGTTACAATACGCTTTTGTAATATTAACAGATTTATTTCCATTGTGTTGTATTAAAGATCTTGTGCTGATGATGGAGAGAGTGACCACTGCACTATCGTCCCAAGCTCCATGACCACGAGATTCGTCTTTCCACGTGGTTGTTTCAGAAATAAATCCGCTCACTGCATCAGTCGGGTTTAAAAACTGTGTTGCAGCTGAAAGACTATCACCTGCAGCAGTTGTACAGTAGTTTAATCCAGGTTAGACAGCGTAAAAAGCTGTATTAGAATAAAAGGAGAGTATTCAAAATGTAACAAATTGGATTCTCATTTAAAACAGGTGTTGTTAATCTCTCACCTGTTTTTCTTCTCTTTTGTTCTCCACTACGCTACATCACTACGCAGACATACGTTTCGGTTATAATAAGACAAGTTTCAGTTATAATAAGAAGGGCGGTAAAAAAATCAAGCGACCCAAGACACACGCTTGTGGCACACCCGCTATCTCTCACCTTTGGACCGCTTCGTTTTCTTTTGCTTCTCTTTTGTTCTCCACTACGCTACATCACTACGCAGACATACGTTTCGGTTATACTAAGACGAGTTTAGGTTATAATAAGACGAGTTTCGGTTATAATAAGACGAGAGGTCAAAAATTCAAGCGATCAAAGATACACGCTTGTGGCAAACCCCGCTATCTCTCACCTGTTCCCGCTTCGTTTCCTTTTCCTTCTCTTTTGTTCTCCACTACGCTACATCACTACGCAGACATAAGTTTCGGTTATAATAAGACGAGATTCGGTTATAACAAGACGAGTTTTGGTTATAATAAGAAGAGCGGTAAAAAGAATCAAGCGACCCAAGACACACGCTTGTGGCACACCCCACTATCTCTCACCTGTTCCCGCTTCGTTTCCTTCTCTTTTGTTCCCCACAACGCGACATCTCACCACGCCACCATATCCCCGCCCCCTCACCCGTACAAACACACTCAATCCGTGTTTAAACTTGAACTAAAGTAGTTTTTCCGTTTGTTATGTTCTCCGGAGTTTTAGTCATCGTCACGGCCCCAGCGCTGCATTGTGGCACTAACTCACGCTAACACCTGTCACTTTAGCTATAATTTAATCAATCACTCACCGCACTGTTCACTTCCCGCACTACATCTTGAATTTACAACAGTTTTATCGTTTAACATTGCTTTTATATGTTGCACCGAATCACCAAAGCGAGTTCCTGTGTTTGTGAATTATGTTCATTAGCAACGACAATAAACCATTTCTGATTCTGATTCTACAGCGACTAATTTGATCATTACTTTTGATAGGAATGTGATTAAACTGCAGTACATCCGAGTATCTTGCATTCATTAAAAAAAGTGTGGTATTAATATCCTGAAAATGCATGTAAATCGGTGTAACTTCCCCGTAAGCCGCGGGAGCCGAGTGCGTGCGGATGAACAGATGCAGGTGCAGAATAAAACCCCAGCTAAACAGAACAAAGGTCATGCATAAATCCTAAACATACAACGACAGGCATAAATTAATCATCTCATAATTCAATAGGTCTGAGTCTTATTTTAATTGTAAATATTTGGTGTACAAAAAACGCTGGTGTACAACGTCCCTGTAGGGCTCGGCAGAATAATCCGTGTGGGAGGAAATGAGAAGGGCCTTCGGACACAACAGGTGCACAGCAGAATATTTGAATAATTATAATTGGAGCTATTGTCCAAATAAATCTTTTATTTTTGTGTCTGTATAACGCTTATGGTGTTTTGGTGATCGGTGCGAGCGTTGGGATGTTTTTCACAGGTTTTATTGCGGACAAGACTCGTCAAAAGATCATCAATAGTGACAAAATATCGCATGAAAAGCACAAATTTGACCTTCTCTTTTTTTATATCATAATCAGGCACTACTAAGTCATGTTGAAACCTACAGTCTTGTGCATTGCGACTACAAATGTGTATTTTTACGACGATTATGGTATTGAAATGCGTACTATATTTTATAGCATATTTTAGCTTGAATTGATTGATCGATATATGTATTTTTTGTAACACTAGTGCGCACGAGTGACCTTTCTCCAGCTGACCTTGACCTCCTTCACTACATTCATAAATCTCCTCTTTGGGCTTCCTCTGGGACATGTTAAAGAAGCACTACGTAACTTTTCTGTTCAAAATGACCTCGAAAAACACGAATTCTCACATATTCTGGACATTCATGAGTCAATAACATCGTCACGGAGCCGAACACCACCTCTAACATCATTCTAACCTTGTAATAAACAAAAACAACAGCCACGTCTTCCAGCTCTGCAATTTATACAACATTTACCACGATAAACCTGTATGTATCCACGGTTAGCTGTTACAGTACGTGCGATAAGTGTTTCTTCGCTCTTTCACAGTGTGTCAGACGTTACGGGCGGAGCAGATGTTGTTTTGTGGCCTTTGTCGTTAAACAAGTGACTGGAGGATGTAAAAGTGTGAAACTGCAGCCTTTAAGTGCTCGCTGTTAGCTTCACGCAGGTTTCACGCACACGATCAGAGAAATGTGTGGAGATCATGGACAAAGGTTTAGAGCTGTGTCATTATGAGAGAGGAGGTGCATATTTAGCTTCGTTCGTACTCGTTTTATTCGTCCTGGTTATGAGTTCGTCTTCGCTGCTGCTTTTCTGAGCCTCACAAAAACACTTGAGCAGCTGCGTGACGTCAGAGGTCGAGAGCCTGAGGTCTCCTGGGCTGTTTAAAGTTCAGAAATCAAACTGCGAGCTTATATAAGCATGTCGAGGCAAGCTAGCTTTTTCTTCTATTTTAACACTAACACCAATCCTGATGAGGGAACGCCCGGCTGGTGGAAAGTAATGTGTGGTTTTGAATGCAATACATTTTGTTTTAGTTCTAAAACATGAGAAGGCAAAGCAAAGGCACTTAAGACCGTATTTAAAGGCCAATAACAACACAACTAAAGGAAAAGATGTGTCCTTTAATCTATTAAATATACCGTATTTTCCAGAGTATAAGTCGCACCAGCCAAAGAGGCATAATAGAGAAGAAAAAAACATGTATAAGTCGCACTGGAGTATGAAATGCGGTTGCCAGTGTGAAAATAACAAATAATATCACATATAAGTTGCTCCGGAGTATAAGTATATGTATAAGTCGCACACCGGCCAAAATGATAAAAAAAAATACGGGTAGTGAATATTGAAAACTGTACTAATATGACGGATGATCTCTTGTTTGATCATTGCCTTGATGTGTAAAGCGTGTATGAAGATGACAGTTCTGCTGCGTCTCTTACATTCCACAGACAGTTTGATGGGGTAGACCCAGGTCTGGTCTTGAGTCCTCTGGTCCACCAGGCACGTCACCTCTTGGCCGTTGTCCGCGGGCGTCGGCATCAGCCTGTACTCGCTCTTCACCGTCACCGTCCCATCCGGGCCGCTGGTGCTGCTGGTGCTGTGGTTTCCTCCCACTGAGCCCAGCCACTTGATGCTGGCCGCGGGTTTCCCCTCCACGGCCTCGCACTGGGCCACAACCACGGATTTGAAACCGGCCTGGACCGTCACCACACGCGCCGCGTTTCTGGGTTTGGCTGTGGAAAGAAAGAGATAAGAGAAAATGTATTATTTACAATAAGTGCCGGTAATATGTTTTGGATCAATGTTTGTTGGCTTCTAGAACATGTCGTTTGAAGAATATCTATACAACAATAAACAGCAACATGAGGTAATAAGGTCACAAGAATCTTAGACAAATATATGTTTATTCAAAATAGAAAATGTTTAGTAAAAATGTAAAAGAGATCAAATTCACTTTCAATATTCAGCGGAGCTGGTCCTGGTTTAGCCCTGGTTTGGTCCTGGTTCGGTCTTGGTTCGGTCCTGGTTCGGTCCTGTCCTGTCCTGGTCTGGTCTGGTCTGGTTTGGTCCTGGTCTGGTCTTGGTTTGGTCTTGGTTTGGTCCTGGTTTGGTCTGGTCCTGGTTTGGTCCTGGTCTGGTCCTGGTCTGGTCCTGGTCTGGTCCTGGTCTGGTCCAGGTTTGGTCCAGGTTTGGTCCTGGTTTGGTCCTGGTTTGGTCCTGGTTTGGTCCTGGTCTGGTCCAGGTTTGGTCCTGGTCTGGTCCAGGTTTGGTCCAGGTTTGGTCCAGGTTTGGTCCTGGTTTGGTCCTGGTTTAGCCCTGGTTTGGTCTCGTTTGGTCCTGGTTCGGTCCTGGTTCGGTCCTGGTTCGGTCCTGTCCTGTACTGGTCTGGTCTGGTCTGGTCCTGGTCTGGTCCTGGTCTGGTCCTGGTCTGGTCTGGTCCTGGTCTGGTCCTGGTCTGGTCCTGGTCTGGTCCTGGTTTGGTCCTGGTTTGGTCCTGGTCTGGTCCTGGTCTGGTCCAGGTTTGGTCCAGGTTTGGTCCAGGTTTGGTCCTGGTCTGGTCCTGGTCTGGTCCAGGTTTGGTCCAGGTTTGGTCCAGGTTTGGTCCTGGTCTGGTCCTGGTCTGGTCCTGGTTTGGTCCTGGTTTAGCCCTGGTTTGGTCTCGTTTGGTCCTGGTTCGGTCCTGGTTCGGTCCTGGTTCGGTCCTGTCCTGGTCTGGTCTGGTCTGGTCCTGGTCTGGTCCTGGTCTGGTCCTGGTCTGGTCTGGTCCTGGTCTGGTCCTGGTCTGGTCCTGGTCTGGTCCTGGTTTGGTCCTGGTTTGGTCTGGTCCTGGTTTGGTCCTGGTTTGGTCCTGGTTTGGTCTTGGTTTGGTCTTGGTTTGGTCTTGGTTTGGTCCTGGTCTGGTCCTGGTCTGGTCCTGGTCTGGTCCTGGTTTGGTCCTGGTTTGGTCCTGGTTTGGTCCTGGTCTGGTCCTGGTCTGGTCCTGGTTTGGTCCTGGTTTGGTCCTGGTCTGATCCTGGTCCTGGTCTGGTCCTGGTCTGGTCCTGGTCTGGTCCTGGTCTGGTCCTGGTTTGGTCCAGGTTTGGTCCAGGTTTGGTCCTGGTTTGGTCCTGGTTTGGTCCTGGTTTGGTCCTGGTCTGGTCCTGGTCTTGTCCTGGTCTGGTCCAGGTTTGGTCCAGGTTTGGTCCTGGTCTGGTCCTGGTCTGGTCCTGGTTTGGTCCTGGTTTGGTCCTGGTCTGGTCCTGGTCTGGTCCTGGTCTGGTCCTGGTCTGGTCTGGTCCTGGTCTGGTCCGGTCCTGGTCTGGTCCTGGTTTGGTCCTGGTTTGGTCCTGGTTTGGTCCTGGTCTGGTCCTGGTCTGGTCCTGGTCTGGTCCTGGTCTGGTCCTGGTTTGGTCCTGGTCTGGTCCTGGTCTGGTCCAGGTTTAGTCCTGGTCTGGTCCTGGTCTGGTCCTGGTCTGGTCCTGGTCTGGTCCTGGTTTGGTCCTGGTTTGGTCCTGGTCTGGTCCTGGTCCTGGTTTGGTCCTGGTCTGGTCCTGGTCTGGTCCTGGTCTGGTCTGGTCCTGGTTTGGTCCTGGTTTGGTCCTGGTCTGGTCCTGGTCCTGGTCTGGTCCTGGTCTGGTCCTGGTCTGGTCCTGGTTTGGTCCTGGTTTGGTCCTGGTCTGGTCCTGGTCTGGTCCTGGTCTGGTCCTGGTCTGGTCCTGGTCTGGTCCTGGTTTGGTCCTGGTTTGGTCCTGGTCTGGTCCTGGTCCTGGTTTGGTCCTGGTCTGGTCCTGGTCCTGGTTTGGTCCTGGTCTGGTCCAGGTTTAGTCCTAGTTAATTCCAGTTTTCAAGTGGAGTTTGTGCAGGTGAAAAACCTTGTAGCAAGAACCATCTCAAGCAATATAATAATCCAAAACTACAATATTTCTAAAACACCCAAAGTCCAGCGTTTTTAAACTCTTTGAACAAGTTGCACACTTTAGTTTTCTACGTCTGGACTCCAATAACATTCACTATTATTAGTTCAGAACCAAAAAACATCAACACATCAACCCAATTCTTTCTTCTTTGCACAATTTAAGAAATGGATTTTAATATTTCATTGCTTGTTTTTAATGCTTTTCTGTGCAGGACTGTGGAAATATTTCAGTTCATAAAATATGTAAAAATAACGTGGATAAGACTAAGCAAAGATGACAAGAAATACAAGTGTCTGTGAGTCTGTGTAACGTGGCCTAAATCTTCCTGACGCTTGACAATGAAAACGTGTGCGAGGGACAAGTTGAAAAGTGTTGGACATAAAAGGCTGTCCGGGGATCAGAGGAGAGGCCAGCGCATTTACTGAATACTGAGGTCTATTGTGGGTGACTGCGGCTGTAATGACACCCACAGGGAGAGTCTTGGCCTGTGCTTTGACACTCCGACACATCACAGAGAGGGAAAAGACCGTTATGCTGCAACACCATTTCAACAAAGCCTCTTCTGTTGGAGGAAACTGGTTAAACGTACTTCAAAAACTCTATGTGAAAAGCCAATGAGAATAAAATAGTCCAAAACAGCTGCTCATTTCATTCCAAAACACCCAGTGGTTGTTTTTATCGATATCTTCCACGTAACAGTGGGAATATCGTATCAAGGGAGAAAACGAGCACGAAAAAAGTGTAAAAAAAAGGTATTTATCTGTATGTCACGCTGTTATATTTAGTTTCACATTTCACTTATGCTGAAGTATGAAGTCCAGAGGTGAGAAAGCAACTGAAGAAAAGTAAAACACTGCAAAAGTCTGTATACCATAGTAAGAGGTCAAACTGGGTGTGGATAGAGACTACAAAGAGCAGAAGAGGGAAGTTACTTAGATATTCTTGAGGTTTTTATGTTGTATTTATCATTAATTATTTTTAATTATTTTCAATTTATTTATTTTATATGTTTTATTTATTATGTATGTATTATGAATGTATTATGTATGTATCATGTATGTATCATGTATGTATCATGTATGTATTATGTATGTATTATGAATGTATCATGTATGTATCATGTATGTATCATGTATGTATTATGAATGTATTATGAATGTATCATGTATGTATCATGTATGTATCATGTATGTATCATGTATGTATTATGTATGTATTATGTATGTATCATGTATGTATCATGTATGTATCATGTATGTATTATGAATGTATTATGAATGTATCATGTATGTATCATGTATGTATTATGTATGTATCATGTATGTATCATGTATGTATCATGTATGTATTATGTATGTATTATGTATGTATCATGTATGTATCATGAATGTATCATGAATGTATCATGTATGTATTATGTATGTATTATGAATGTATCATGTATGTATTATGTATGTATTATGTATGTATCATGTATGTATTATGAATGTATCATGTATGTATCATGTATGTATTATGTATGTATGTATCATGTATGTATTATGTATGTATCATGTATGTATTATGAATGTATTATGTATGTATCATGTATGTATTATGTATGTATCATGTATGTATTATGTATGTATCACGTATGTATTATGAATGTATTATGTATGTATCGTGTATGTATTATGTATGTATTATGTATGTATCGTGTATGTATTATGTATGTATCATGTATGTATTATGAATGTATTATGTATGTATCGTGTATGTATTATGTATGTATTATGTATGTATCATGTATGTATTATGTATGTATGTATCATGTATGTATTATGTATGTATTATGTATGTATTATGAATGTATCATGTATGTATTATGTATGTATTATGTATGTATTATGAATGTATCATGTATGTATTATGTATGTATTATGAATGGATCATGAATGTATCATGAATGTATCATGAATGTATCATGTATGTATTATGTATGTATTATGAATGTATTATGTATATATGTATGTTTTATTGTATGTATTTTATTTATGTTATTAATGTTAATTAATTTATTTATTTAATTTATTCATGTTATTTATCACATTAGACGACGATCTGCCTCTCTTTTGGTCGCCCTGCACACTCATTTAGGCCACTGTCCCTCGCTCCACTTATTTAGAGAATCTTTTCAGATCCGTCATATGAATTAAACAAAAAGTTCAATTTACATAAAAAAACATGATGTATTTAAAGCCCCAAAAATGCCCCCTGTATTAAACTAAGCAAACAGGTCTTCTCCTCCTCATTCAGAACAAGACCCTTTAGACGGGCTCAAAAAGAGGGTGAAATATGTCACCAGAGGAATCTTTTAATATTGAGCGGTTGTTGGTTTAACGCCAAATGAACAGTTCATTCAATGTCGTTTCCAATGTCTATGTTCTTATTGAGAAATACACACGTCTTTGTGTTAATGCTGTGATTGTGCCAGAGGATCCTGTACATGTGGCGGTGAACAAAAGTCATAGTGTTTTATACCTGAAGTACAAAGCTTCTTACACACAAAGCAGAGCACAGAGCCCAATGTCTCTTATTAACAAACAATAACTCGCCAAGGCTTGGAAATGGATAATTATTATCAATACAACAATCCTGAATGAGCCGGTGTGTGACTGATACTGTTGTTTTGTCCTGTAGACACTTGACATCGACCTGCCAAGAGACCGAGGATGGAAATTAGCCACTAGCTACATATTTACATCCAAAACGATCATCAACACCGTGTGCGTCACAGATAAATACAATCTACTGCAGGTCTGAACCCCGGCGAGAGGCGTTTGCGGTGGTCACGCGCTCACATGATCAATCATAATGACATAATAATGCAACACTGGAACGAGATGAATCTTTTAATACAGCAGACGCTTATTGGAAGAAAGCCACAGAGAACGTGTGCTAAAGGAGATCCCACCGAATGCTAGAGCGCGTGATGCTTTTTCTTGCTTTTTTGGACAGGCAGTGTATGTTTCTCTCAGATAAATGGAGACTTTCCACTCGTACTGACTGACAATATCTTGGCAGGTCTTGTTGGCGTCGCTCTCTCTCGGCGAGTTACGACCGGCACAAACTTACGCCAAAACGGAATTAAAACGTGTCAATTACAAATCTGTAATTCTCTATGAGCTAAACTTGTCCGGAGTCCATCACTGTAACTTGTCCCTTTTTACACAATGTGAGCTCAATGCGATGACTTCCTTAATTAGATAGATAGACGTACAAATGGGGGTGGAGAGTGGGCAGTGACACTCGGCAAGCTTTGAGTGGTCCAAACTTACTCCTCGCGAGTTCTTAGCATCCAAAATATTCACTGAAACGACTTTATTACAAGTGCTTTTTGCGACTTTCGAGGTTTTTGCCGTCACAGTGAAGCTAACAGATGATAAAACATTGTATAATTAATATCATGCAGCACACAGCCATCTCATTTTAACCCCACGAGCTGCTTTTATAAACCTATCTGCAACTGGAGCCTCTCATTTTTCCTTAATTACAGATTCGGCCACTTTAAAACGCTCATTATTCGGTCGCTAACCAAGCAGCACACAGCCGTCTGATTTTGACCCGACGAGCTGCTTTTATAAACCTATCTTCAACTACAGCCTCTCATTTTTCCTCAACTACAGATTTGGCCGCTTTAAAACGCTCATTCTTCGGTCGCGCGTCGCTAACCAAGCAGCACACAGCCGTCTGATTTTGACCCGACAAGCTGCTTTTATAAACCTATCTGCAACTGGAGCCTCTCATTTTTCCTCAACCACAGATTTGGCCTCTTTAAAACGCTCATTCTTCGGTCTCGCGTCGCTAACCGTACATTATTTCCAAATGGACGTGCGGATAATGATTTCCCATAACTCTCTGGGTAATTGCAGACGTCCACATTTTCCGCGCGCTGTCTTTTCAGACGGGGAGGACGTACGATCGCCATAAGAGCGGCAGTAATTGTGCAAATTGCAATGAAGTCAATAAGTCCCCGTGTCAAGGGAAATCGATGGAACTCCTCCTGAGCAGCAGAGGTCGCTCACACTTGTCCGAAGCCGCGGTATTGACCACACGCTCAATGGAATAAGACCGAGTTTGCTTAAGAGCCAATATATTGATCAAGATTGTTCCTTTTCCTTCTAATCCTTTAGGAAAATGAGAGTTTGAAGTGGTAAGAGGCGCGGTTGTTTTTCTTCTATAGCGTTTATTAAATGTGACTGGACTTGTTCAAGAAAGTCGCTCCGTGAAAAATGTCCGCTGGTCTTAAAGGGGAGACGGAGGCGCAGACAGTCGATCAATCAATCCGGAAATGTCACTGAATCCCATTATTTCGGGAACGCCGAGTGTCGCGACGTAGACCTTTCTGTTGCAAACGTCCGCAGCTGTTATGAACTTCCCCCCGCGGCAACGACATTAGTTTCAATTTGTTTTAAATTTCTCCACAGCAGCGGCGTTAAAGCGGGTCGCAAGTGCACTGAAGCCTCGCCTCGCTCAGAAATCGTATAAGAGAGAGAAGGCCGTGCCATTTTCTCTGTACGTTTCAAAGCATTTTATAATATTTAAAGCTATTTCTGTCGCCTCATCTGCCCTGGGACCAAGCGTGACCGCCATTCAGCCGACCGCCAGCAATAGCCAGAATAAACTAGCGCCTTTGTACAATCAAAACGTTAGAGGGAATTGTACTCAGATTGTACCTTACTTCGACGGTTAGTGCTGTGCGGGTTCAGTTCCTCCTTGGACTCGTTTCTCTGTGAATTTGCGTTATAATAAAACGCACAACATTCCGCATCTTAACGTGCAGAGAAGTCGTCCGAGCTGTCGTCGCGCTCCCTGAACTCTCTGGTTTACCTTGCGTCTGCCTCCTCCACGTCTGGCTCTGCACTGAGAGCGAGCGAGTAGGACATACAAAGGGCGGGGCGGTTGAAAAAATACAATAAATGGATTCCATGATGTGGGGCGAGCTGGGACGGGTCAGAGAACGCTGAAATGGCAGGACCTGTGGGTTGGAAATACTACTTTGCCTGGGGTGTCATGGTTTCTGTTTGAATGCAGACGGGTCTGGAACCACACCTTGAAAACAGTAAAATATTTGGGACGATCCAGTCACAGCTTAATTGTAGCTCGTGTCTCAAAAAAGCCATCAGTAGACTTTTAGCGCCAAATCAATCACTTCTCTAACGTCGGATTTACAGAGTTTTGTGCTTCACTCGTCGATTCTGGAGAAATCTGTGCCATTATTTGTCACTCGTCTGTGTTTTTTATTAAGTATTTATGTATTTTTACTTTTACGACGCACGGTTTGTATTGTTTTAATCCACCAGTCGATCACGCCCAGGTCAGGCCGACATTTCAGTGTGAATTCTCTCTATACTATGCTCTACAACACTGCTTCCATGACGACCGTGGACGAAAACAATGTCAGTGGCAGAGGAAACCTGCGCAAACACAGGGAGAACATTCAAACGCCACACAAAAAGGCCCGATGACGTCCAGGGGGTCAAACCCAGGACGTTTCTCGTTTAATACGTCCAATAACCGAGGTGTAAGTCCGAACGCTGCATTAACGCACGAGCAGCTGCTTCAGAAGTGACGGCGCAAACTTATTACGAGCGGCGAATCTCGAGGCAATTGCTGGAAACAAATGTGCGTCCGCTACGCCGCCCGCTCGCGTAGTCGGGCGATTCCGTCAAGGCGCGGGGACGGTTTGTGCCCGTTCAATACTTCTCTGCAAATGAGACAAACACAACGTGAGTCATTTCCTTTAGAAGAGCGGTGTCGTTGAATCGGGGGCGACTTTGGATGGTAAGACTCTGTGATCGCGGAGACGGGTGCCAACGTCCGGAAAGAGCTTCATTCTACCTTCGTTTTCGAACCTAATTGAAGCGGCTAAAGTGAAAATATGCCACTTTTAAGCCACTGCGACCATCGTAAAGACTGGCAGAAAAGACGCCATGGAGTGAAGGGTTCTTAGTACTCGATTGACTTGACCAGCGACACACTGTTACACGCTTTGACATAACTTTACAAAGATGTTTTAGTCTAGAATCATATCACGTCTCTCAGATTTGGGCGCAACTGACCGGCGGATTCACCGAAGAAACGCTCAGTCCGTTAGCGTCGAAACAAACAAAGATGGCGGCGTACGAGCGGAAAAAGTGAAACAAATAACGCAAAGAGTTGAGAAAACGATCTGCGTTTTTTGCAATCTTGAATCACACGCAAGCACCGAACTCAAACGTATCTGAGGTTAATGAAGTTTTGTTGCGGGAATATTTTAGAGAGGAAGCAGTAGTTGGAATGCACCAAGTCAGGAGGTTTGTGATGCCGTTCCTGCTGCGACAGAACGTGGAAGCGACTGCCAGGTCAGAGATACATCGAAACTTTCAGAGATATAATGTGAAATGCTGTTAAAGCTGGATGTTCAGGTGTGAAGACGAGACTGAGCATATCCAGGACACGGACATAACGAAGGTGTTTATTACATGCTCTTTTTGTTTCCTCGCTTTGATCTTTGGGAAATCGCGGCTCCGATCGCGGCTACCGTCCCCGTTCTTTCTGTTCTCATTAGTTTGGTTTGGTTTTGTTTATTCGTGGGAGTTTCACCGACTTGTTCTTCCTTTTTAATTGGCTTTGAAGTTACACTCGAGCGAAAGCCGAGGTGTTGTGAGAAAACTTGTAATGTACTGTGTGAAGAAGAGGACAAAGTTTAGGTGAGTACAGCCGCCGACATTATAGAATTCGACTCGTAAATAACTACATTGTACTTTTAAGTGGAGTTTAATCTCACCACATGTTTTACTGCAATATATTTTTGAATTAACAGTACTCTTGAGTAAATATGATAGCTATTCTGCCCACGATGACTCTTCCAATCTTACATTAATAGAACTGGACATTTAAAAGTTACAGTGAAGCAAAAAATAACAACAATTGTGAGTGCGTTGGAGGCCAGCTTAGATTTAAGTCGCTCTCGAACGAGTCGGCAGTGTCCGGCCCTGATGCGATCCGTGACCGTGCATCAGAATGAGTTGCCGTGGTTACACGTCGGCCCGGGCGGACTGACGGGAGAGCGCCGTAATTAACTGGAGCACGGGCAGATGCGAGTGCTATCTGCAGACTGACGGGGCAGACGGGGACAGGGCTGTGCCGGAGAAGGGAAAGACGTATAATTAGACGAGCGTAAGGTGGAAGGCGTCCCAAAACACACGCCAACAAGACTAGAACAAAGACTGGATTATGGGGACAGAGCAACGACTGCAACTGTAAAGAAAAGGAAACAACAGTATTCCAACCAGGGCCCAAAACCCTCTTTTATTCTGGAAGGATGTATTGATCGTAAGAGGACGAGTGTGAGCGAAAGGAGACGATGGACGGACACTGGACTGGACCAAAACGTCTCCTAGGAAGTGCTCAACCTTAGCAAAGCGAAGGAGTCTGTGGAAGACGCCGGTGGAGACGTCCATGAGTCCCAACCATCAGAAACGAGGGTGGGAAGTGGAATTATGAGACCAAAACGTTGAAAAAGAACAAAGAATTTCAGATTTAATACACTTCATGCAGACGTAATCTGTATCTAGAAACCTTCAGTCGCCATATTTAAACCTTTAATTGGTTAAAACAGATCTCAAAGTCCTGCAGACCCCCGTCGACTCCTCTCTGCCAGCCCCTCGTCTTCCTCAGGGCTGTGCAACTGTCCTCCATCACTTGTGTTTACACTCCACACTCGCTCACCACTGCCACTCACAAATACAGAAGAAGAGAAAAAACACCATGACATGAGACGTGGTTGATTCCGGCGGACAGCTCGAGTACCAGCGTTTGTTTGGAGCGACACGTTTGATTCGTATTCAGGTCAGACCGGCGCTCGTCGGAGTGCGAGGGGCTCTGGGTCGTTTCAACAGCACTCTGCGGCTGCGACAGATGCCAGCTGCCCTCCGTCACCAGACATCAGCGCTTGCACCCGCTCAGCCGCTCAGCCGCTCAGCCGCTCAGCCGCTCACGCACCGCAAACATGGAATATTCAGCCACGGACTCAAACTTGCCTTTATTGAATTACAGCAGCTGCTAAAGAGCCTGGACCTGATGTATTTTGTGATGCATGTGATGGAGTAAAAACAGGATAGGCCGTAAAAGCATCAATTCAGGTGAAAATGAGACCACAGCGCTTCCTCTGCATCTATTTATAGAGCGCTTTATGTTACGGGAAGCGGGAAGCTAGCTTTAGCATTACGGCAACGCAGCGAGAGACGTGAAAGTGCTTCTAAACTCATCAGGGTGAATGTTCAGGATGCTCAGACTGCATTAGGACAGTGAGTGATACATGGGGGCAGCTGAAAAGAGTACAAAAATAAAAAAATATTAACTTTGTTTATTTGTAAAAATCAGATACAGAGCTTTTAATGCTGGATAGAATAAGTAAATACCTTATAAACGATGCTCTCCAGACAGAGCGATAACTTCATTAAGCATGTTTCAAATCCTCCACCAGAAAATCTTCAATACAACTTTATTTATAACTTTTTTTTTACTTTTATCCAGATAGGTAGTACAACAAAACATGTTGTTTCACTAAAAATCCAATCTTATTATATTTTGCTAAACATTTTACAAGTTTGATTCCAGTGTTGTATTTTTAGGTGTTTTTAGTTCCTGATTGTAAATTATAACTTCGCACAAGGACATTTCATAACAGTTAAAAAGCAACTGTGTTTATGAACAATGGGCCAAAACTCCTCTAATATCAAACATTTTAATTTGACAAACAAAAATATGAAAATGCTTTTATTTTGTTGAATTCACGTTTTAAGGGATTGAAAAAACGTGTTTCTTGCCCGTATTGTGCCAAAGGTTTGGATGAATTCTCCTGGTGTGTGATGTCATCAACTCTGCTCTACTTCATTTTCTACTCCATTGTCAGCTTTTCTTCTCAAATTGACTGTGTGAAACTATCGTGTAAAGTTAGTTATTATCCCACTACAAAAAGTGAAAACTAGAAAATCATAAAAAGCTGTCATACACACTTTATAGACGACTGTGCGTTTTACATTTCAGGCTGGTTCTAGGATAATTTAGCTTGAAATTAGAAAGTAAATCTGTGATAATAAACATAATTTGGCTTGAAATAGGAAGTAGTGTATTGAAAAAAGCTGGAAACACCTCAAAACCATAATAAAGAAACTCATTTTAAATCTAATCTTGGATCTAGTATTACATTCTGCAGATATTGACACTGTATTATCAGATACAACAATACATAATGTTACAGAAAGTGATTAGACTGAAAACTTGACCATAAAAGTGTAAAACTATAGTTTGTTCAGGTTGTTTTTAGGAGACATAATATGCAACTTATCGGCTTTAAAGACTTTTACCCACTCGCAGTTGAGTAATATTTATTCTACTTTATCCAAAATGCCATTTCTCAGAATATTACCTTATTTTCCGGACTATACGTTTTTTTCAGAGTTTGGCTGACCTTAGTTTACGACTTATACTCCAGAGCGACTTATATGTGACATTATTAGTTCTTTTCACACTGACAACCACAAGAGGGCACTCTCTGGGCTCTAAGCGACGCAGAAGAAGAATCTGCACTTCCTCTACCTCTGGAGTTTGTGGAGTTGTTTAAAAGTGACACAGAGGAAGAAGAATTCAGTGGATTTAGTGATTTGGGGTAAAACTGATGCTTTGGTAAACTTGTTAGCATGTTCTTTATGCTATAGTTATCTGAATAACTGTTCATATGTTACGTTAACAAACCAGACACTTACCACAGTTCTGTCTGTGCCTCATGTAGCTGAAGGTGTTAGCGTTAGCATACGTCATGTAGCTGAAGGTGTTAGCGTTAGCATACGTACACCTATTCACCATGTTCTCTCATCTGTTATTATTTTAAATTGCATTTCAAGAGGAAATGGCTGTTCTTGGTTCAAAAAATGTAACTAAAACATGTTTTTTTCTTCTCTGTTATGCAATTTTTGGCGGGTGCTACTTATTGTCCGGAAAATACAGTATTTTTCCCCCCTACTGCACAATACTCCATTCTGAGATTTAAACGGTGATGCAAAATGTCCACAATGTGTAGCTGTTTATGCAAGACAAACTTTGCAGACGAAAGAGCGATACATCTTCTTTAATAACGTCTTTTGAACTTGACAGTCTAATTTCGCATGCGTTTCCTTTTTGCAGTGTGGCTCCCGCCTCCTCTTAAACCAAACGCACGTCTCTCTAAGTGTCACTGGCAATCTTCCGAGCGCTGCCCTGCTGCGTGTCTGCTGCCAAAGTGATAAGAAACACAAGTTCAAGAAGGACATGAGCCAGAAAACAAGCATGTAGATCGTGTTGCAGCCGCGAGGAAGAAAGCAGCGTAATTAGGCCGTTTTGAAAAGGCTGTTTTCGACGAGGCCGCGGCATTTAGTCCCGGTGTGCCGAGGGAAAGCCGGCCGGGCGGTAGGAACATTTTGGGCTTGTATCGGGAATCGACAGCTGAAAAAAAGGCCGGATCGGGTCTGAGGTCCGTGATATCGACTCCATCAAGCGAGAAGAAACGGATGTAATACGATCGTTTACTGGCTGTTGTGGCAATGAAAAGCTCACAATGTTCAACTTTTATTCACACAAAGCTGTTCTGTACTTACTTTAAAGATAAACAATAGTCACAGAACGCAATTGGGACAGTTTTGCTTCATTTTGTGCTTGTTTTAAGGACACAAAAGCGATTCTCTGTCTCTTCTCTGGTCTCAGATGATGGAAGTACACATACATATACATATACAAATACATATACTGTAGGTTGCATTCATATTGTCATAATTTTAGATGGTGGCAACTGTTTATTAAAGCATTATCTACCATAAATCCCACTATTTGTTTGGGATCGGCCGCGCAAACGTGTCATTAATCTTATGGTTTACCGTCCACTCGACTGACAGCGATGGCGTCTTTGGAGAGGATTAAAGGCACCGTTGTCCGAGGCCCTTGAGAACACGAACCGACGCCGGTGTTTACTTCCGCCAACAGAGAGGACGTTGAACTTTGCGCCGGTTTCTGTTTCATGCGGATTGTCCAAGTATTTACAGAGATGTGAACCATGAACCAGGACAACAAAACGGTGGGATCGGCGCAGCTTTAAGAGGGCTTGGCAAACGCTTTCAAGGCAGAACGAGCTCAGCTGTTCGTTTGGCGTTTAATGGATGATTCTGAAACGTTACGCAATGGATGGATGGACATTTAATTGTGGACATTATGAACCGCTCGTGTCTGATGTTTTGGAGATAAAGTGTCCAGATGAATCCTGAAACACATTTAGTGAACGATAGGGAAATAGTAAACATTTTAGTGTCTATAATTAGTCATAGAAGTAACTTATTCGACGCACTAAAGCTCAAATGTTACGGTACGACAAAAAAAAATAAAAAATCACAAAAATGTTTCTGCATTTGCACAGAAAATGTACACACAATAATAATATATTGTTCCAGCTATTAATTACCGTATTTTCCAGACTCTAAGTAGCGCCTTTTTCCATAGTTTTGGCCGGGGTGCAACTTATACTTATATTTATACTTATATACATATACTCCGGAGCGACTTATATGTGATATTATGTGTTATTTTCACACTTGCAACTGCATTTCATACTCCAGTGCGACTTATATATGTTTTTTTCTTCTCTATTATGATTTTTTTGGCTGGTGCGACTTATACTCCGGTGCGACTTATACTCCGGACAATACGGTAAATCGATTTAGTGATGATCGTGACAGGCCTGGTCCAGACTGAGGTGGTTGGACATGTTCAGAGAAGGAATACTGACTACTACAGTATATCTGGACGCTGCAAGTCACAGAGGAGGAAGGATACTTTTGTCCCAAGGGTTGTTACTCTCCTCAGTCAAACTAGCCTTTTCCTTCCTGGTCCTGACTCCTGTTGTTTTTGTATTAGCATCCCTGTTAGCATCTCATTTAATTGCCACTAGTCTCCGGTTAAGACCACTACATGAGTATGAACTGCCCCTGAGGGATGAATACTTTTGGATTGATTGAGTGATTGATTGATGGGTGAAGTTAGGAGCTGAGAACAAGAGGCAAATCAAAAGAGGAAATGAGAAGATGCAGCGGCTAATGCTGAATAACACGAGCGTCGTCTTGAAATGTAACGCTGACCCTTTAATGTCTTTAACCCTCTGTCTGTGAACCTCTGGTCTGGCCCGTGAAGAGCAGCCACAGGAGGCACGAGCCGCACACACTTTTGGACACATCCCAGAGTGACCCATTTACCCCCGCATCTTAAACAAACGTGCCCCAGAACGGCTGCACATATCTGGGTTAGATTTCGGTGTGTGGTCCCTGAGAGCTTCTGGGACCAATCTGCTGCAGCGACGTGGCACACAGGAGATCGGGCTCCAATCAGCCATCAACCAAAATGAGAAATAGAGCAGAAGAGAAAGTCTGTCCGTGCCATTTATCATCACAAATCTATTTTAAATCCGCCCTCACAAAAAAAAAGGATCTCGTCGACTCCAAAAAAGGCGCGAGATAAAGACGGCCGTTCGGTTAATGAGATTAACCTTGAAACTTCAGACGTAAAGAGGCGAGCGTCTTATCGGGAGGAGAGAAACAAAACGATACGCGAGTGAGTCATCTGGCGCTGATTTATGAAAAGGGAATTCATTGAGAGAGACGTGGAGTGGAGCACTTCGTTGTTTGTTTGTCCTCCGCATTTGACCCACCCTTTCAATGCCGCCGGGGGGGGAACTGTCAGGAGCAGTGGGCGTCACATGTCCAGGTCTTTGTGTTTGGTCAGGACCTTAAAATGTCTGAGTTGAAGGAGGAAACTCACTCAGACACAAGGAAAAACATGACAACGAGACACATGAAGGCCCAGTCTGCTAACCACTCTGCCACCGTATGCGCTTAAGTTACAATATACATTTTATGAGGAGTTGTGTTCAAATCAGTCCTGTCTGGAAGGTGAATTACAACGATATTGAAAGTACCAGAAAGTACCAAAGTGCCAAGAGGAAATGGCAATCACAAACTTTCCTTGGCAAAGAACAGAATGTCCCGTTTCTTTGTGTAAAAGCGACAAACACATGCACGTGAGTCTTGTATTAGCTCGGAAGATCATACTCTGTCTTTCTTCAAATCTTACACTTCTGGAAGTGTTTCGAACGTCTAATCTCAGTTGTGAATAGCGTTTTCACACACTCGTCTATGAATTAATGTTACATCGTCGTTCACTCAAAGTTTAAATATTGTTACTGGGCAGATTAGGCAACATTTGTTTTTAGCATAAGTCGGTAATGAATATAATATTGTAATGACGTGCATCTAAAAGTTTTACGGAACAATGCACTGTATTTTCCGGAGCATAAGTCGCACTGGAGTATAAGTCGCACCAGCCAAAAAATGCATAATAGAGAAGAAAAAAAACATATATAAGTTGCAAATGCAGTTTCAAATGTGAAAATAACAAATAATATCACATATAAGTCACTCTGGAGTATAAGTGTATGAGTATAAATATAAGTATAAGTCGCAACCCGGGCAAAATTATGAAAAAAGATGCAACTTATAGTCCAGAAAATACGGTATCTTCCTTGGAAATGATGGAAACTATTCTATCAACAAAGGTGAATAGACTTTTATGCTGTATTTGCTGTATTTTCAATGACTTTTGAGCAATAAAAAGCTGTAATTGAACATATATTCACACACGGAACGTTCAGGTAACCTCGTTTTTCTTCGCACTGGCCTTCACTCGATGACAGAAAACACTATTTAAACGCGCTTGTATTTCCCTTCACTCGCTGCATCCATCAGACCGGAATCAATAACTGCTTTTGAACGTGTTAATTCCTGTGTTTTTTTGGGGAAAATGTCTCCGTAAACATGTCCCTGAACGTGACGAGGCGGGATTCCTCCTCCTCCGACGGGGAAAAGAACATCTGTCAGGCTCGGCTCACATGGCGTCACGAAAAACACATGAATATTCAGGAAAACTCGGCAGAGATGGTTTATGGTGCAATTACTTGGAGCTGCATGTTGTTTTGACAAGTCATTATTGGCGCCAGGGACTGTTGACAAAATGCATTCGATCAAAACTGATACTAACGCCACTAATTTGAGTTCAAGAGCTCAGTTTTGCTCTTTTACTGTTTAATGGAACGCCAGGGCGAAAAAGAACTATTTTAATACATTTTACAAATATTTAGTACATTTGAAAAGTGACGCTTGTATCCGTGGAGATATTTAATCTATCTTGCAGTTTTAAATACTACAATTCCATCTAAATTGTACTGTGTGTGTTTTTTTAGCTTTACAATTTCACTTCCTGTTTGTCGTTGATGACGTCACAGGAGGAAATTACCAAGAAACTACTGGGCAAAAACTCTTTAAACTTTAATTTGACAAATCAAATATATGAGAGCAACTTTATTTGGTTAAATTGATGTTTAGAATGTCAAAAAAGTTGTTTCTTTGTGTAAATTCTGCATAAACTTTGACTGGATTTAGTGTGATGTCACTTCCTGTCATTTTCCACAAGTTTTCTCCACAAATACATGCTCGATTGGTGTAAAACTATCATTTATATGTACAGTACAACACGTATAAATACTCGTCACACGCCCTTTAAAGAGGACAAAATGGCAGTGTCTTTTTTACTTCAATGAAAGACAATAAACAGATTATAACAGAGGATGGATAAAAGTCCTCTTCATAAATCTTGTCATTACATTCATATAATGTCTTTCTTTTGAAGCCTCTCTCTGTTACAGGAGTAAATCGTGTGTTCAGACGATGGAAAGAGCTGTTTGTTGACTGTAAACTTTTGGTTATACATTTGATCACTTACAAAGACAATAAACAGTTTTGTGGTTCGAATTTGAAAAGAGATATCGGATTATTACTATTAATTATTGACTCCTTCTTCCAGGTTGAAGAATAGTTTATTATAGATGCAGACAGCACACAGTGGGCTCATTTGTTTCTCCGAGTGCTGCTTTAACTTTTATTTTATTTTAGTTTATTGTATTTTATTTATTTTATGTATGTATTTTATGTATTTAATTGGTTTCATTTGTTTAATGGATTTAATTGATTTTATTTATTGACACAGTTCCCCTGCCTGTGACCATGTGACCATCAGGTTATGTCATTTGTCCACCAGGAAAAAACACGAAAAAACTGGCATGAAAGTGCGGCCGTGTCTCCGCAGATCTGACCTGTAACATGGCCTGCTGGCGTTACCTGCTCGTCTCCATAGAGATACTACACCTGCGTAATGTCATATTGTAGAACCTTCTTGGCAAAGCAGTGACATCTCCATGGAGACGAGCAGAAAAGTTACATAATGCTACGCAGGTGAGTCCCTAGAACGTGATCTCTGATTGGCTGCAGCATCGCCCTCTCTCCAGGGGATTCTGCTTCCTGTTTAGTGTTGTTATATTTCAACAGCGATTATCGTTCATAACGCTGATGTAGATCGTGAGACCAGCTGACAAATTCATATTTAATCGCCTAAATATAAAGTATTGAAAGTTGATGTTTAATTCCATTGTCTCGTTGTTTAAATAATGGCAGACGATTGTGATTCTCTCTCTCCAGACTCACAGCACCATGAGCTCTAATGAGATCTCCCGCTTCAGCCGCATCAGCCGCAAGTCCAATAAGTCTTAATACAATTGGCTGTCAGCATTATGCATTCATACTTAAATGAGCTGTGATGTGATTGGGGCACTGGCAGGGCTATATTTAATAAAGTGTAATATGATTGGCTGCAGGCAGTTGCAGGCTCTAATGTGATTGGCTCATATAGATTTCAGACAAAATAAGGTAAAGTGTCACCAGCTTCCTGTGGGCGGTGAAATGTAAAAAGAGCTAAAGTTGTGTGTGGACAATGTTAGAAAGACAAAATACGGATTTCAAATCCAACCATAACATTTTTGATCTGAGATTTGTGTTTTTCTGACTAACGCTTGTCCTGGACGCCTTGGACGCTCTTCCTGGACGCCCAGGCATCCAGCGCACATTCTCATTTGGACATGCTCAGTGGGACATGCTCAGTGGAGGACTTGCTGTGTTTCCCTCTGTAGCTGTGCAATGGCAGAACAAGTGGAGAATATGGCTTTGGTGCATTAACTTTAGCGATGGGCCCCGTGGCCCGTCTGGGACCCGCAGATACTTCAGAGCTGAGCAGAGTTTAGTCAATATCATTACTTGCTCCAATAGCTGCGTCTTGAGGATTTGTTTTAATCGTCGCAGGGTTTGTTTTGCTCGTCACTGGAGCCTCATCTCTGATTGGCTGCTGCGCCGCGTCTGCCACAAAAAAAGATTAACAAAGCTCAACTTTTGGATGCTCTGGACGCTCTGGACGCTCTGGACGCTCTGGACGCTCTGGAAGCTCTGGAAGCTCTGGATGCTCTGGATGCTCTGGACGCTCTGGACGCTCTGGACGCTCTGGACGCTCTGGAAGCTCTGGATGCTCTGGACGCTCTGGACGCTCTGGACGCTCTGGACGCTCTGGATGCTCTGGAAACTCTGGACGCTCTGGACGCTCTGGACGCTCTGGAAGCTCTGGACGCTCTGGATGCTCTGGAAGCTCTGGAAGCTCTGGAAGCTCTGGAAGCTCTGCGTCCGACGCTCAAACGCCCTCGTCGCACCGCTACCAAGGCTCAAAGCGCAGGATTCGTGCCGCAAAAACACTAGACTTTGAATGTAAACTGGACGCTTTGGACGGGCCTTAAGAAACCATTTAAGTGTAAAACGGGCAAAACAAACCACCACCAGAAAAGTTACTCAGTTCACTTTTACATTTAAGTTACATTTGATAGCATCTTCTAGTGTTTGTGTTTGTTATTTCCAGCGCTGCGAACTCGTTCAATCACATCAAGCAAGAGCAAAAAGACATGAATTGTCTCCTTTAACCTTTGTGCTCTGCCATTCTTTTTATCTTATTGTCATCATTATGAATACGTTTATCTCGTTTCTGATGTCGTGATTGGCGCGTCAATCTTCAATAAATCTAAATCAAATGAAGAGTTAACAACACTTTACCATCTTTATTCATCCAAACGCATCGCAAATAATCACGCTAAATGCACTCGCCTCGCCGCCGTCATAATTACGGGCCTGCAGAACGCTACGCCGCCGTCAGAAGATGTCGAGGTGCATACGTAGCTCGACAAAGGCCCAGGTTCTCCCCAGTCGTCCTCCTTCAGAGCCAGCGCAGCAGCAGTTTAAAAGGCTTAGCCCACATCCGCCTGAATCCAGCTCCCCCTGCCTGCTTTGGGCGCACGTTGCCAGGTTGAATCCGGCTCTCCCTGCCTTGCTTCGGGCGCACGTTGCCAGGTTGAATCCAGCTCCCCCTGCCTGCTTTGGGCGCACGTTGCCAGGTTGAATCCGGCTCTCCCTGCCTTGCTTTCGGAGCCCGTTGCCAGCTCTCGCCTCCCCAATGAGCCGCAGCACTGGATTTACCATTGTTTTGTCAAGGTTTTCACGTCCAAAAACACGGATGAGGAGAATAACGGCAGGCCCAGCGGTGGCAGCGGATAAAAGAGATTCTAGAGCGCGCACACGTGGCTGCTGGCCTAATTAAAGCGTTCTGATGATTGGGTTTTTTCTAAAGTGGTCCATCACACTGTCTCTGGAGTGTTGCTGTTCAGTACATTCAAAGCTTTCACCTGTTATTGGTGTATTGTTCTGTGAAAATGTGCTATAGCGCGCTGCATAAAACTGTGTGATTGGTTTGCAGGCATTTTGTTTGAAGAGCTACAGAAGTGTGTAAAATGGAAGGCAAGTAGCTACGCAAATAGTGTTATTTTACTCACGAATAAAGCAAAATGTATCACCAGAACTATAGCAAAACACATCATTAGTAGACTTTCTTAGCAGCTCTGGGGGTCAGCGAATTTTTGAAGGATTGAATCAAGTCCCCTGTATTTTTTCTATAACATTAGCACAAGTTATGAATAGTAAAAGGTCGAGCACATTTTTGCCATAGCAACAGTATGAATAAGGATGAAACCGCTTTCTTTTCTGATTGATTGGTGAATGTTCGCTTTTTTCCACCCACGTCAATTCAAACGATTACAATAATTGATCAAAAAAGCGCAAAATAACTTTACGTTGCCTTGTTTTCCATCTTGTGCTGGTTCCCCTCGCGACCGACACTTTTAAAGTCAACTTGAAACATTAAAACGATATAAAATGAAACAGCAGGCACGAAAACACGACGAAAGAAACAACAGAAACGGCTTTAAACGCTCCAACGACGACGAAGGAGATGGGAACAGGTCGCGTCTGAGAGCGTAAAGCCACACGGGGACGAAGACGGTTCAAAGTGCATCTCTCCTTTGATGCAGCGCTAAATGTCCGAATGCCGCAGAACAACCGGAGGGTGTGCGCGGTTACGGCCGGACGAAAGAAGCCTCCTCTCCCGTTGCCGAGCGTCTGGGATCCTCCGAGAGAAAAGTGCAAATGCAGGGACATGTGGGCGGATAAATAACACCAGCTGCCTCGCGTCGCAAACAGGACGCGTCCCGAGCTAAAACACGCTCACGCTAAACAGCACAGGAAGCGTCCGCTCGCTCTCCCTCCAGTCGAACGAGGCCACGCGCACATTTGCATTCTCCTTCACGTCTACAAGTCTTCCACCCGAGATGTCAGCGAGGTATTGATAATTAGAGCCGAAGAGTTTTTGTGGGTGTGTGGGGCCCGAAAGAGATGCTTTGTTGTTTTTGGAGGACGAAACTACCAGATCCGTTGGCGCGTTAAGTGAGGCACTTTACTTTATGCTGCGGTGGTGGTGATGATAATAGGGTGGAAACGGCGTGGTAATTAAAAGTAACTTGGCCTAGTGGTGACACCTGCTGGGCTCTGGAGAATTAAGACGGGTGAAGGCGTTGGTTTTACAATCCACAGAAACCGATTTTAGGCCAAAATATGAGAACAATTGCAACTAAATGACTCCATCCATCCATTTTCTACCGCTTTCTCCCTTTCGGGGTTGCGGGTGACTATCCCAGTGACTTCGGGCCTTAGGCGGGGTACTCCCTGGACAGTGGCCAACTCGTCGCAGGGTTAACACAGAGACATACCATTCACTCACATGTTCTCACTCACATGTTCATTCACTAGGGCCAATTTAGAGTCACCAATTTTACCCAACACATGCATGTCTTTGGACCCACGGTAACACGGGGAGAACATGCAGATTCCACCCAGAGAGATCATGTGATGTTGGTCTGGCGTCCCGGAATCGAACCCATGATCTCCTCCTTGGGAGGGAAGAGCGCTAACCGCCTTTGCCACCGTGCACCAACTAAATGACTCCTGATATATAAATGTGTATTATCATTTATACTATTCATCTATTTTGTATCGATGGAACTGCAGTGTCTCAGTTAAAACATGTGATTGTTCATTTTTGTTGCAAGAATAAAGATGAACACGAGCAAAGATCCAGTGGGACCCAAGGTCACATAGAGAGCGAGGCTTCAGCCAATCAGCTGCTTTCTTATTCATCCTTTGTCCTCCTGACATTCAGCTGTGTCCTTTATAATGGACATTGGGTTGACTAGAATATCTATCAGCTGATTAGAGATAGTCTTGTTCAGTCCAGAGCACATGCATGTTCTGCTGATGATGCTCATGTCGAGGCCTTTGGGAACAGCCCGTTTCAAGCAAAGATGGTCAAAAAAAATGTTTTATAAATGTCATGTATAGTATTTAATCATATATTATATCCTAGTCCCAGTTTGACCCAGTGCACATGGGAGGGACTGAGGCCGTAGTCTTAGTAGGACTCATACTCCAGAGTACTTTGCAGCCGGACATGGGCGACGTGGCTAAATGAGGATTAACCTGTGTCACAATAAGACACCGCACAATCCAGCTGCCAATTTTGAAGCTAAATAAAACTTTCGTAAACCACTAGAAGCTTGCCAGAGTTGAAAAGCATAAGAGCATAAAAGCCTCTTTAAAGCCTCTTTAAACTCTTTATTTAAGCCCTTTCGTCAACCATCTGATAAAGGAGAACTATTAAGCTCCTGAGCATGTTAAATAAAGATGTAACCCATTTATTTTCAATCAAATCTATCGTTCTGTGAAGACTCTGGATCAGTTTCTAGTCCTTAAATCTTGTTTTAAGTGACATTGGCTTCAGCTTGGAAATGGGAATTGTCAAACAAATGCTCAGTTTACTTTGTATCAGAACAAACCTGCTGCAGCAGCTTTACTCCTCTTTAGATTTATAAAAAAATACAGGTGGAATCAGAAATCAGATTATCCTCGGTGAAGAGCGTGTTACATTTATATGACAACAACTGAACCTTTCTACAATTTAGAGTAAATCTGACATCGGAGTCCAAAACTGCAGAGCGTAAGTATTGTATCTAGTCGACTTATTTGATGTAAGTTAATCTTTCATTTAATACATTGTGTTACTTGATCATGCAAGTTCAAACTACACAGTATTAATGAGAAAAATAGTGTGATTTCCCTTCTCTAATCAGTGATCAATAAGTACATAACCCATTTTAATCCTATGTTGTGTTTTTCGATGTCAAACTATTCCAAGTATTCAGAATTAAGTACTCTGATTGGACCGAGTAGCGTAATATGTTACAAAATACATTTAAATGCAGATATTTGGTATTCTGTAACCCTGCCATCTGATGCGCTCCATCTTAAACACCCTAAATGTGACTTGGGACTGCTCTAAAACGCCCATTTTCCTTTTTAAGTCTCTCCAAATAACTCCCGTTGGTATCACAACAGAATCATTTGCCTTCTCAGACTTACCATAATCATCAAATCAACAGCGAGCCATCTTATTCAATCTGAAAATCTCCTCATCCGTCTTCTGAACCCATTTAGCACGCAACCCGGCTCTAGCCAGAGAATGCTCTTCAGAACACTTTAAATTGCCTCTTCCTCGGCTTTTGCTCCCGTGGGAACCTCCTTTATGCGACGCCGTGATAAGGAGCAGGCTGGGACTCGCTTGTCAAGGCTTTTCCGAGTGTTTCCTCTGCACTCACGGGCTGTTGACTCGTCGCCGCTCCAACCTTCCAAGGGAAGATTAGCATTTCGCTCACAAGTCAAAGTACAAGAGTTGTGTTTTTTTACGTGTGGAACATGTAGTTGAGATGGAAAAATGTTACTAGTAGTTCAGTAAATCAAGAAGTCTAGTTCAGGACCAGACAAGATAAAACCAGGATTTAGGAAGTGAAATTATAAACCTAAAACATGTGCTATTCTGTGATAACATTTTTATACATACAATGAAATGTTTGCATTTTAGTCCAGCGAGTCGTCCGACCTGTCAGAGGCAAGTGTGAACGCACCCTTCCTCCTCATTCGGAGCCTACTGTACTTATTGGACTTTAAGCCGCTACTTTTTTCCCACGCACTTTATTTTAAGCTCACAGAGAAATGAGTCTAATGAGGAAGTGAATCTAGACACGGCAAAACGCAAAGACACACGGGAGCACGGACATGAGACATACAGCGGTCTGCAGTTTAGAACCTGCCGCAGTGAAATGAGACTTTCTTGGCCAGAGCTGATCATGTTTCTGTGTAAATATCAAATAAAATGTTACAACGCAACACTCACTCGATAAGTACGAGCTCAGGAGCAGATGAACCAGATGTGAAGACAGAGACACAGGTAAATCAGCTCACACAGAGTCATCAAAGACAGAGGGGGCAGAGGGACAAAGGGGACAATAGGGACAGAGAGGACTGTAAGGACAGAGGGGACAATAGGGACATATGGGACAATAGGGACAGTAGAGACAGAAGGGACAGTAAGGACAGAGGGGACAGTAAGGACAGAGGGGAGGGACAGTAGGGACAGAGGCCACAGTAGAGACAGAGGGGACAGTAGGGACAGAGGGCACAGAGGGGACAGTAGAGATAGAGGGGACAGTAAGGACAGAGGGGACAGTAGAGACAGAGGTGACAGTAGAGACAGAGGGGACAGTAGGGACAGAGGGGACAGTAGGGACAGAGGGGACAGTAAGGACATAGGGGACAGTAAGGACAGAGGGGACAGTAGAGACAGAGGTGACAGTAGAGACAGAGGTGACAGTAGAGACAGAGGAGACAGTAGAGACAGAAGGGACAGTAGGGACAGAGGGGACAGTAGAGACATAGGGGACAGTAGGGACAGAGGGGACAGAGGGGACAGTAGGGACAGCCGTGATGTGTTTTCTGTTTGTTAAGCTTCAAAATGCTGTGTTTAATTACAATCCAACTCATATTCAGTGAGAAATGTATCTAATTAGACCATCGCTGCGAGACCCCCGGTCCAAAAGACAATCGTTGCGTGTGAATATCTCAGGGTGGACACAGGGTGGACTTATTGACAGGTGCAGCCTTTATATGTACAATGTCTTGCTTCTTTGTAAATGTTGTTGGAGCAGCTTTTATTCAGGAGCTCTGTAAAGCCTGAAAAGAACTGTAATTCTGTCCTGCCTTTTCGCTGAAGGTGATTCTTTTGACTGATGCCTTGGGTTTTGTTACAGGGTTTGTTACAGAAGTGAGTCATATCCAGTGACATATGTGGCTGAAGTTTATTCCATTGAAGCCAAAAATCAAACAGGAAAAGGACTCAATTAAAGATTAAGCAGTTCCACACATTTATGTCAAGCAAATTTAACTAAACATAAGCTGTGTGTGGAACGGGCTGGTCTTAAAGTAGACCTGCTTTAGACCTGCTTTAGACCTGCTTTAGCCCTGCTTCGGACCTGCTTCAGTCCTGCTTCAGTCCTGCTTTGGACCTGCTTTGGACCTGCTTTAGACCTGCTTTAGACCTGCTTTAGACCTGCTTTAGACCTGATTTAGTCCTGCTTTAGTCCTGCTTTAGTCCTGCTTTAGTCCTGCTTTAGTCCTGCTTTAGACCTGCTTTAGACCTGCCTCGAAATGTGTGTGCTGCTTTAGTCCTAGTCTGGTACTACCCAGTTTAGTCCTAGTCTGGTGCTACCTGCTTTAGTCCCAGTCTGGTGCTACCTGGTTTAGTCCTATTCTGGTTCTACCTACTTTAGTCCTAGTCTGGTGCTACCTGGTTTAGTCCTAGTCTGGTACTACCTGGGTTTGTCCTGGTCTGGTACTACCTGGTTAGTCCTGGTCTTGTACTACCTGCTTTAGTCCAGCTTTTGGTTCACTCTCGGATGTGTCCATGATGAAGACACGTTTGGATGAGCGCCAGGTAAAACACCAGCTGGAACACATAACCCGGCATGGCATGGCATGGACTCACCCAGCATGATGAGCGTGGTGGTGCCCTGCTCGTTGCCCGTGGGGTACGTGGCATATTCGCAGGTGTAGCGTCCCGCGTCGGCCATCTTGAGGTCGGAGATGCGGATGGACGGGTTCTCCAGGCTATTGTGCAGGAATGCCACCCTGTCTTTGAACTCCGGGTTGGGAAAGCTCTGGCCGTACATGGGATGGTACACGGCGATGTTGTCCCTCTGTCCGTCCACAGGCTCCCAGATCCAGGACACCTACGGACAGGAAGTGAGTTAGAGGCGTTTCATGGCAAGGCAAGTTTATTTGTAGAGCACATTTCATACACAAGGCAATTCAAAGTGCTTCACAGCAGGAAAAATGCATTCAAATCACAAAGAAATTACAGAAACAGAAATACAATAAAATTAACTAAATTAAAAATTATCAATCCAGCTGATTGTCTAAACTAATAAAATCACAAACAAAAGAGAAGAGTGCAAAGAAAAAAATATTTCAGTCATATGCGCAGCTAAACAAAACTGTTTTTAGCTTAGATTTGAACATTGTCAGAGTAGAAGCCTGTCTCACATCTTCAGGAAGACTGTTCCAGATTTTAGCTGCACAAAACTGAAACGCAGATTCCCCATGTTTTGTCCTGACTCTGGGCACCAGCAGGAGGCCGGTCCCTGAGGTCCTCAGAGACCGAGATGGTTCATATGGCACTAACATATCCAAGATGTACTTTGGTGCTAGGCCATGGAGAGACTTGTACACAAGCAGAGCTGCTTTAAAGTCTATTCTCTGAGCCACAGGGAGCCAGTGCAGAGACCTGAGAACAGGACTAATGTGATCATACTTCCTGGTTCTAGTCAGGACCCAAGCAGCAGCGTTCTGGATGTACTGCAGCTGTTTTACAGCTCGTTTGGAGAGGCCAGTGAGCAGGCCGTTACAGTAGTCTAATCTACTGGAGACAAACGCATGGATAAGTCTCGCTAAATCTGGTTTTGACACTATATTTTTGATTTTGGCAATGTTTTTTAGATGGTAAAAAGCTGCTGATGTTATTGATTTGACGTGGCTATTAAAGTTCAAGTCTGAGTCCATTATTACCCCCAGATTTCTAATTTGGTTTGTAGGTTTTAGAGCGAGACTCTGGAGGTGACCGCTAACACTTTCTCTTTGTTTCTGTGGGCCAAAAACTATTATTTCAGTCTTGTCTGAGTTCAGCTGGAGAAAGTTGTTTTGCATCCACAAACTGATCTGTTGGATGCAGTGACAGAGTGAATCCACTGGTCATATTCACCTGCCGACAGTGAAACATAGATCTGAGTGTCGTCTGCATAATTGTGATAGGACACATTTTCACTGCGTATCAACTGACCTAACGGCAGCATGTAGAGGTTGAACAGAAGGGGACCCAGGACTGACCCTTGGGGCACTCCACAGGTCAGGGTCATGTGGTCTGAGACACAGCTACCAATTTCAACAAAGTACTTCCTGTCTTCCAGATAGGACCTTAACCAGTTTAGGGCAGTGCCAGTGATGCCCACCCAGTCCTCTAGTCTCTGTAAGAGGATCCCATGATCGACAGTGTCAAAAGCAGCACTCAGATCTAACAGAATTAAGACTGAGGCTTTGCCCGTGTCAGTGTTCAGGCGGATGTCATTTGTCACCTTGACAAGAGCAGTCTCAGTGCTGTGATGAGGTCTAAAACCTGACTGAAAAACATCAAATGAGCTGTTGGTAAACAACCTTTTCAAGGACTTTGCCCCAAAATGGGCCGGTAATGACTCAGTACTGCAGCATCAAGACTGCTCTTGTTTAGGAGAGACTTTATGACCGCAGTTTTCAAAGACATTGGGAATGTTCCAGATTGAAGCGACATGTTGACTATGTGAGTGAATGGTGCTAACAAACTGTTCAGCACAGACTTTAGTCACTGAACACTAAAGTATATCACAAAACACGTATGGAATAAGCACTGATCATCAGCATCTGCTTTAGACCTGCTTTAGACCTGTTTTAGACCTGCTTTAGACCTGCTTTAGTCCTAGTCTGGTGCTACCTGGTTTAGTTCTAGTCTGGTGCTACCTGCTTTAGTCCTAGTTTGGTGCTACCTGGTTTAGTCCTATTCTGGTGCTACCTGCTTTAGTCCTAGTCTGGTGCTACCTGGTTTAGTTCTAGTCTGGTGCTACCTGGTCTGGTCCTAGTCTGGTACTACCTGCTTTAGTCCTAGTCTGGTGATACCTGGTTTAGTCCTAGTCTGGTGCTACCTGGTTTAGTCCTAGTCTGGTGCTACCTGCTTCAGTCCTAGTCTGGTGCTACCTGCTTTAGTCCTAGTCTGGTGCTACCTGGTTTAGTTCTATCCTGGTGCTACCTGGTCTGGTCCTAGTCTGGTACTACCTGGTTTAGTTCTAGTCTGGTGCTACCTGGTCTGGTCCTAGTCTGGTACTACCTGCTTTAGTCCTAGTCTGGTGATACCTGGTTTAGTCCTAGTCTGGTGCTACCTGCTTTAGTCCTAGTCTGGTGCCACCTGCTTTAGTCCTAGTCTGGTGCTACCTGCTTTAGTCCTAGTCTGGTGCTACCTGCTTTAGTCCTAGTCTGGTACTACCTGCTTCAGTCCTAGTCTGGTGCTACCTGCTTTAGTCCTTGTCTGGTGCTACCTGCTTTAGTCCTAGTCTGGTGCTACCTGCTTTAGTCCTAGTCTGGTGCTACCTGCTTCAGTCCTAGTCTGGTGCTACCTGCTTTAGTCCTTGTCTGGTGCTACCTGCTTTAGTCCTAGTCTGGTGCTACCTGCTTTAGTCCTAGTCTGGTGCTACCTGCTTCAGTCCTAGTCCACCTACGAACAGGAAGTGAGTTACAGGCGTTTCATGTCACTAAAGTACACGACAAAACATGTGTGGAATAAGCACTGATCGTCTGTATGAATGTGCCACGTGAATCGGAATGTTCTGGAGTGTCCACCACCTGCTTGAGTCCATGTTGAGATGTTTGCCATGGAAACAGCAGGTGATGCCATCAGGTCGTGTTATAGGTCACATCTGTGGAGAGGCGAATCCACTTCTATGTACGTATTTATTTATTTTTTCAATAAAACACGTCATCAAATACATTTAATTAAGTCACACTCACCCTCTTGCCCCTAAACAGGAACATGAACGCTCAGATTGAAGATAAACTCCTTAAAAAATGTCGTTTGAATCATTTTGTATTTTCTTGAGATTTTAGATAAACTAAACGGTTTATCTAGATAATCTAACCTTTGTAGCTGTGTTTGTTGATTACTTTATACACTTTATTTGTACACACTGTCCATCTAGAAGCTTTCAATTATAATATTTCTACTTTTTTTAGGGTTAAAAATCATGTCTTGTACTAGAAACAATTGTCTGACAAGTCAATTAAAAAAATAATGAAAGAAAATAAAAATCCCTGACAAGTTGACCATTAGTTACAGCCTAAATGAATAATGTAAAGCACTTTGAAGGCAAGTGTTTTGTTATATTAGGCCCTTTCTCACACTCTATCACTTCTGCATGCATAATTTAAAACAATAATGATAATTTGCAGGGCCTTCAGAACAATAACCTGGGCGTTTCAAGTTTGCTCGGCTAACAAACAAAGCGCGGCTAGCATCGCGGCGTTCAAGGCAGAACCTTGAGAGCGCGTCTCGCTTCAAAGTGAGCCGTGAACCAGTTCTGTTGAAAGCCCCAATGAACAATTTAGAGCTATTTAATATGATTTAAGCAAAAAGGATCGTGCAGTGATATGAGAACGAGTGAGTAATTCACGAGTGCCAAAGCGCGCGCCGGCATCCGCCATTAGTGCACCATCCGCGGCAATTAAAGCGGCCCAAAAACACCAGCCAACAATCTATTAGCAAATACATCTAGATTATATCAGCTTTTCAGGCTTTATCAAGGCCCTACTTTAATAAACTTTAATTACCAGCTGCATTTTTCACATTTGCAAGTTTTAATCCTAACGTTTACTTAATGCACTTTCCTTTTGGTTTGTGCTGTTGTGTCAAAAGTGCTTAACGTCACGGTGTTCAGTCCCGTATGTTCCCAAAATAAATGTCTCCGTAACGATAGTCAGATGATGTCAATCCAACAGAAACATGTCATTTAATGTGTATATGACAGTGTTTTTACAGTTTTCTAATGTTGACTTATGTGGTGTATTTAAACCTGTTGTACGTATAAATTATAGTTTTATACAAATCAAGCAGGTATTTGTGGAGAAAACGTAGAAAAATCAGTTGAAAATGACAGGAAGTGACATCACACGAGCGACTCTGATTCCAGTTCATGTAGAATTTACACAAACTAAACTACTTTTTGACATTCTAAACATGAATTCCACAAAATAAAGTCGCTCTCGTATATTCTGTATTTGTCAAATAAAAAAAGTGATATTGGATGACTTTTTGCCCAGTGTTTGCAGAATCACCTCCAAGTGTGATGTCATCAAAAACAAACAGGAAGTGAAATTATCAACCTTAGAAATGAGCCATTCTGTGATAACATTTGTATATTTTTTAGCAGCGTTTTAAATATTTTAGTCTTAACTGCATTTTAGTTCAACTTGTCATAGGCCCTTTCACTTTCAGAGATCATAGTTTGTGCAGGTTTAGCGCAGACGCCCCCTAACCAAAAGTTACATTGTGCACCTTTAATAATCCTAATAATGTAGATTGTTTGCATTGATCCCTCTCAGATGTAGCTCCGTCCCGGTGCAGGACTAAAACGTATCCGTGTTCATTTGAAAAGGGCTTTAGACACGTGTCATCCGCAGACGTGGACAAGCCCGGAGGAAGCCAATCATATCTCAGATGTCAGGCTCAATTAGTGTGAGCTTCTCGTTAGCTGGCGGCTGCAGGGAAATATCACGGAGCGCCGCAGTTTTGGATTTGGTGTGTGAACAAATTGCCTATTGATCCTGTTCCCCCCGTGCGGCCGGATCAGAAGTCCAGGGATCGAAACGGGTGTGTTTGTGTTTGTGTTTGTGTTTGTGTTTGTGTTTGTGTTTGTGTTTGTGTTTGTGTTTGTGTTTGTGTTTGTGTTTGTGTTTGTGTGTGTGTGTGTGTGTGTGTGTTTGTGGGTGTGGCCAATGACCTTGTAGCATAAACATCCACCACTGGCTCCTAAATCAGGCAAATAAACATGTTTTCCTCATCTGTTTTGTCACAATGGGAAGTATTCAGTTTTTTTAGATTTACTAGAGTCACTTTTTGGAGAACTTGTACTTTTCAGAGTAGTTTACTGACACCATACTTTTACTTGTACCGGAGTAATATTTAATTGAGGTGGTTTTTGCATTAATTCTTTGAAAATACTAGGATCTGTGCATTATTTTGTGACTTTTGTCTGTTTGATGACATTAACTCCTAAATCATAAATTATTTTGAATATGTAGTTTCTACATATTTAATTTCTCCAATCCCTTGTTTTACCGTATTTTCCGCACTATAAGGCGCACTTAAAAGCCTTTAATTTTCTCAAAAAACAACAGTGCGCCTTATAATCCAGTGCACCTTATGGATTAATTCTGGCTGTGCTTTACTGACCTTGAACCGATTTTGTGCTGTACATGTTTTGTTTGGCTTATGCACTTTATAATCCAGTGCGCCTTATAGTCCAGTGTGTGCATTATAGTCCAGTGTGCCTTATAGTCCAGTGCGCCTTATAGTCCAGTGCGCCTTATAGTCCAGTGCGCCTTATAGTCCAGTGTGTGCATTATAGTCCAGTGTGCCTTATAGTCCAGTGCGTGCCTTATAGTCCAGTGTGCCTTATAGTCCAGTGCGTGCCTTATAGTCCAGTGCGTGCCTTATAGTCCAGTGCGTGCCTTATAGTCCAGTGTGTGCCTTATAGTCCAGTGTGTGCCTTATAGTCCAGTGCGTGCCTTATAGTCCAGTGTGTGCCTTATAGTCCAGTGCGTGCCTTATAGTTCAGTGTGTGCCTTATAGTCCAGTGCGTGCCTTATAGTCCAGTGCGTGCCTTATAGTCCAGTGTATGCCTTATAGTCCAGTGCGTGCCTTATAGTCCAATGTGTGCCTTGTAGTCCAGTGCGTGCCTTATAGTCCAGTGTGTGCCATATAGTCCAGTGTGCCTTATAGTCCAGTGCGTGCCTTATAGTCCAGTGTGTGCCTTATAGTCCAGTGTGCCTTATAGTCCAGTGTGTGCCTTATAGTCCAGTGCGTGCCTTATAGTCCAGTGCGTGCCTTATAGTCCAGTGCGTGCCTTATAGTCCAGTGTGTGCCTTATAGTCCAGTGCGTGCCTTATAGTCCAGTGTGTGCCTTATAGTCCAGTGCACATTATAGTCCAGTCCAGTGCGCCTTATAGTGCGGTGCGCCTTATAGTCCGGTGCACCTTATAGTCCGGTGCACCTTATAGTCCAGTGCGCCTTATAGTGCGGAAAATACTATTAGAGTAATAATTACTCTGACTTGAGTAATTATTTGGACTACTACATTTGACTTTATTTGAGTAATATATTCAAGTACAAAAAAAGATAGGAGATGGGTAGATGGGTAGATGAATAGATGGATGGGTAAATAGGTAAATAGGTAGATAGGTAGATAGGTTGATTTGATACGTTGATACGTTGATAGGTTGATGGATAGATAGATAGGTAGATGGGTAGATGGATAGATAGATGGATAGATAGATGGGTAGATGGGTAGATGGTAGATGGGTAGATGGATAGATTGATAGATAGATGGGTAGATGGGTAGATGGATAGATAGATGGATAGATAGATGGGTAGATGGGTAGATGAATAGATAGATGGGTAGATGAATAGATGGATGGGTAGATGGGTAGATGAATAGATAGATGGGTAGATGGGTAGATGAATAGATGGATGGGTAGATGGGTAGATGAATAGATGGATGGGTAGATGGGTAGATGAATAGATGGATGGGTAGATGGGTAGATGAATAGATAGATGGGTAGATGGGTAGATGAATAGATGGATGGGTAGATGTGTAGATGGATAGATGGATAGATGGATAGATGGATAGATGGATAGATGGATAGATGGATAGATGGATAGATGGATAGATGTGTAGATGGATAGATGGATAGATGGATAGATGGATAGATGGATAGATGGGTAGATGGATAGATGGATAGATGGATAGATGGATAGATGGATAGATGGATAGATGGATAGTTGTCCCACCTGTGTGAGTTTGGTCTTGCCTCCTCCGTCGATGAACTGACAGCGCAGATCCACAGACTCATTGGGATACGCCTCTAGCTCCTCCTCCACTCGCACCTTCTGAGCCACAGCACCTGCAGGACAAACACAGTACTGCAGTTATACACCTGCTCGTACTCGCTACTTCAATGACACAGAATATGAGCGATATATCTGTGTTGACTTCCCGTATTATTATCGGGCATTATTGTTATTACACGCTCTCGCTTTGGCAACTTTAGTTTCAGGACGTAAAATATTGCATTACACATGAGTCTATTTAAAAAGCACACATGGCTTTCTATCTCTCAGGCGTTCCCTCATCAGGATTTGGTGTTAGCACTCCATCTCCTGGCAGCAGGGGTAATTACCATGTGGAAACAAACAAACAAAAGCTAGCTTGCTTAACTTCCCTCTTCTTCTTCTTTCCTGTCTCCTACTCTCCTTCCTCTTTTTTCCTGTCTCCTTCTCTCTCTCCTCCCTCTCCTCTTTCTCCTCCGTCTCTCCTGTCTCCTTCTCTCTCTCCTCTTTCTCCTGTCTCATTCTCTCTCTCCTTCTCTCTCTCCTCCCTCTCCTCCCTCTCCTCTGTCTCTCCAGTCTCATTCTCTCTCTCCTCCCTCTCCTCTTTCTCTCCTGTCTCCTTCTCTCCATCCTTCTCTCTCTCCTCCCTCTCCCCTTTTTCTCCTGTCTCCTTCTCTCCATCCTTCTCTCTCCCCTGTCTCTCCTGTCTCATTCTCTCTCTCCTTCTCGCTCTCCTCCCTCTCATCTGTCTTTCCTGTTTCCTTCTCGCTCTCCTCCCTCTCCTCTGTCTCTCCTGTCTCATTATCTCTCTCCTTCCTGCTCTCCTCCATCTCCTCTTTCTTTCTTTCATGTCTCTTTCTTCTCTCTCCTCCCTCGCCTCCCTCTCTCCCACCTTTAGCTGCACACTCCACAGTTCAAAAGCGCAGCAGGGCGACCAGGCACTCTCCCCCCAAAATCCACACAGATTTCCCAAAATAAAACTGATGCGGCAGAAAGTGCACGAGTTTCCTCCTTTCAACTGTAGCTGGTTTGTATGCGCGGCAGCAGGAAGGAGGAGTGAATATGCATTACCCCAAACATCACTTTAGGACGCACTTTTTAAATGTGTCTCTTTGTGGCGTCGTGTGAAGAATGGATCATTAAAAGCTCCTCGGTTGAAGGCGGCTGCCCCGAGTCTCACTGTGTTATTAAAGTCATCAGCGGCGCACAAAGACTTTATGAAAATCAAACACATCCATAACGTTTTAACTTTTGGTGTAAACGAGTTTGCAGAAATGTAGAAATATGGAAAAAGAAAACACAATGAGTTAGTAATGAGTTTCACACTTCAAGCCATTTGTTGAGTTCGGCGTCTTGAATTCACAATGTGTCAATGCGCAATTTATGGCTCTATCCACATGAAACGAAAACTGTCAAAAAGTCAAATCTAACTTTTCAACCACAAGAGCGATTGTTAGTTGCAATAATAATAGTAAGTGCGATTACTCCCACTTAAAACAAACGCCTTGGAACGCAGCTCCAACTCAGAGACGATCGATAAAATAATACATATTACAACTATGCTAATACACAAAAAACGCCATTAAATAATATGACAACATGCTGTTATTTAACATATTAGAGACGGTTGTATGAGCCCCGTGTTTAGCCAATGTTAGCATTAGCCGCGAGATGAATACACCGTGTTCTGGACCCAGTCGCTAACAAACAACAATCAACGTTTGTGCAGCGTCCGATTGGAGATAAGGAGAGTTATGGGCCCTTGTCCTCCAGCCGACATCGCAACATCTGTCACCATGGAAACAAGCAGGTAACACCAGCGGGACAAGTTACAGGTCAGATCAGCGGAGAAGTAAGCTCATAGTAAGAATGCATGTTGAGCAATAAGAAACAAGCTGCAAAAAATAGACACGTTTAATGCGACAGTGCGGAACATTCCAAGTAAAGCAATGACATCGTCCCCCAGGAAAGTGACACAGGGCAGCTTTAAGTTGTGATGCGACCACCAGCCACGGGACAAATGTTTTATTTAACATCACTTCAGCAGCGCCGTAAATATTTATGCGGAAGTCGAGCGCTCTACAAAATGTTTGCACAGCTTCAAGTGTTTCATTTACTCAGGGAAAGTAAGTAATGCACAAAATTCACTTTTTCTGTAGCATTGGGCGTTACAGTTCTTAAACACGACACTTCTTCCCATTCGAAATATATGGTATTTAGTTTCAAATTGTTAATCGCCGTGGCAACAGTCCTAATTTTTCATCATTCTCAAAGCAATAGATATTCAAGATTGCCATGACAACCCAGCCGCAACATGATTCAGTAGGATTTGGATCAGATTTGGGCTCTTGAGGGCGATCCCAGAATAAATACAATAAAGTAGATCCTTCTATTCAACCTCTAAGAAGAGTTTGTGACTTTACCATCAAGAAATGTACACTAAAGTCCTATAGGTTTACCACAATGTTGACACAAAATCTACCTTTCTCCATAAAGACAAGCAGGTGACACCACTAGGTCAAGTAACAGGTCAGATCTGTGGAGAATACATGTTTTTAAATGTATTCATTATAAAAAAACAGCAGTATAAATGAAAGTTTAAGTGTCCATTGTGGGACATTACAGGCAAAGCAAAGTCTGCATGTTGTGGTGGATTGCATCGGTCTGGACAATCAGGATGTCCAGTGGTCAATCAGGACGTTCATTGGTCGATCAGGACGTTCATTGGTCGATCAGGACGTTCAATGGCCGATCAGGACGTTCATTGGTCGATCAGGACGTTCATTGGTCGATCAGGACGTTCATTGGTCGATCAGGAGGTGCAGTGGTCGATCAGGACGTTCAGTGGTCGATCAGGACGTTCAGTGGTCGATCAGGAAGTTCAATGGTCGATCAGGACGTTCAGTGGTCGATCAGGAAGTTCAATGGTCGATCAGGACGTTCAGTGGTCGATCAGGACGTTCAATGGTCGATCGGGACGTTCAATGGTCGATCAGGACGTTCATTGGTCGATCGGGACGTTCATTAGTTGCTAATTGGTCGTAGTGTTACAACAATGGAATTTGCAGAGGAATTT
This sequence comes from Eucyclogobius newberryi, assembly GCF_026437365.1. Classification (NCBI taxonomy): domain Eukaryota; kingdom Metazoa; phylum Chordata; class Actinopteri; order Gobiiformes; family Gobiidae; genus Eucyclogobius; species Eucyclogobius newberryi. The sequence goes on from NW_027315790.1 coordinate 29,354,206, forward strand.
AACTTTTGTTAAATCCAGAAAAGCACAGACTTATTTCCCTCCATAAATGAACACAATGCTTCTATGTGCACGTCATTCAAAAAACTAAATGGTCTGTATTTCTGCTAAAGCCGAGCCGCACTACATCTGTTTATTTTTGGTTCATTTGGGAGTTTCACCATTGGCTTCCTCCCAAACCACAATGCTGCGCTGTGATTGGTCCAGCCCACCACTGGTTGTTCAGGCCCAGTGACAATCAAATGCAACAGCAGAAGTATAAAAAGCAGGAGAATTCATCTTGCCAGTATCTTAGGACACTCCCTGAATACAGAACAAAAGAGACACAAGGAAGAAGAATAAAATCCATTCAATGTATTTCATTTTGAATCCTGGTATTGTAGATGGTTTAACATTTGCAAACACCAGCTTGTTCCTTGACATTTAGAGAACTTGTAGTTATTGTATGAGTAACAAAATCCTCCAAAAACGTCCGACAAATCATCAGAAAAGCCTTGTAAATCCCGTGTCCAGCTCACATATGCGCCAGTGTGACATGTGACATTTGGAAGTCCGTCTCCTCTCTCCATGTTCCTCCCTTTGACTTTCTCCCACACATAAAGCTTTCCTCGCTCCCTCTGGAGAGCTCCAGAACCCCCCGCTGACCCCATCACACACTGCAGGCACTCGGGCTGCTCCTCCGAACGGCCCCTGCACCCGCACAGATAACATTCTTACACCGAGTCGGGGCCCTCTCTGGTGGGACAGAGGAGATCAGCAGCCCCAGGTGGTAGAGGCGAGGAAGCTGCTTATGAGCGAGGCAGCGTGGACAATGGCTTACTCTGCAGCACAGTCGTGGAGGTGAATGGGCGAGCGCGGTTTGGGCTGGAGCATCGTGGAACAAGTCTCCGAGGACAGAGAGCGAGCGTTTGGGCAGCAGTACTTTGGAAAAGATATACAGAATATATACAGAATACACGTTCAAAATCTTCTGCTGATGACGACATGATAAAGCTGGAGCAAACAAGAGCAAACAAGATAGATATTTACTGGACATACGAGTTAGTTCTGGTTTAGACCTGGTTTAGCCCTGGTTTAGCCCTGCTTTAGTCCTAGTTTAGTACTGCATAGTAGTTTAGTCCTGGTTTGGACATAGATTAGTCTTGGTTTAGCTATTTTTTTAGTTCCATTTTAGTCCTGTTTTAGTTCTGGTTTAGTCCTGGTTTATTCCTGGTTTAGTCCGGGTTTAGTCCTGCATGGTTTAGTCCTGGTTTCCTGGTTTAGCTCTGTTTTAGTTCTGGTTTAGCCCTTGTTCAGTCGTGGTTTAGCCCTTGTTTAGTCCTGGTTTAGTCCTGCATGGTTTAGTCCTGGTTTAGTCTGATTTAGTCCTGAATTAGTCCTGGTTTAGTCCTAGTTTAGTCCTGCATTGTTTAGTCCTGGTTTAGTCTTGGTTCAGTCCTGGTTTAGCCCTGCATGGTTTAGTCCAGGTTCAGCCCGGTTTTAATCCTCTTTTTAGTCCTGCTTTGAACCTTTTCCTCTGGTTTAGTTCTGGTTTTGTCCTGGTTTTGTTCTGGTTTAGTCCTGGTTTAGTCCTGGTTTAGAGGTGGAACATTTACCAATCATCTTCATGCAGTTTGGAGAATGGGAGGAGCCACACTGGGACAATAATATCTACAGGCGTTTAATAAAAGACATTTGACTCAAAATATTGAGCGACTGACTTTGGTCACTTTACTTTGATATGACCGCAATCATGAAACCTGTTCCCATTGGTCCCAAGTCAATTCAGTTTGAAATAATACAATAAAGACTGCACTGGGTGGATAATATTGAGTTGAATCCACGGGTGACAGGCAGCGCTTGATGATGAGATAACGCGTCTGTCCTATGCACTCTGTAACAGGCTCTGGTGTTTGCATGTTCAGGCACATCAAAGAGCATAATTGTGTTTGTTAATTGAGAATCAAACTTGTCACTTGAAGCCTGAGGAGTCTGTCACAGTTAAACTAGTTCTGTGTCAGACTCGTGAAGGAGAAACACAATGTGACAGATTAAACCTCTCATGGGTTTGAAGGAATGAAAAGGCCAGAAGGGGTTACATTATAGAGATGAAAGGCTTTTTTAAACACCATTAAAGAGACAGGACTCCATAAATGTTCAGCGTTTAGGTTCTGAAGCCCTGGACCAAAAGACCTGGTCATAACCATAAACCCAACTAATTATGAAATATTGCATTTTACACAATACTTTTCATGGATAATCATGATGGTTTTTGAGATTATAATCCACAAATACAACAACAAAATCGATTCAACGATGTATATTGCGGCGTTCGGCCCGGACCCGCCTCGGCCCGGACCCGCCTCGGCCCGGACCCGCCTCGGCCCGGACCCGCCTCGGCCCGGACCCGCCTCGGCCCGGACCCGCCTCGGCCCGGACCCGCCTCGGCCTGGACCCGCCTCGGTCTGGACCCGCCCCACTTGTCTATGTCCTTATGAGCCTCTTTACATGCTCGGGTCCTGTCTCGCCATTGGACGATCTGTTTCCTGTCACGCCCACACCCAGGTGCCGGTTGGGGCGGCTCGGACTCAGTGTCTAGTTCTGACCTAATGGACGTATTCTGTGATACTGAGATACTGAGATACTGAGATAGAGATTCATACTGTGATGATGTGATTCATACTGTTATACTGATATACTAAGATACTGAGGTATAGAGATACATACTGTGATACTGAGATACTGTGATTCATACCGTTCTGAGTGAGAGACACTAGAAGTCCATGGTTTTGTCCTTTGATTTTGTCTTCTTTTTTGTTGTAGTGGTGTTTGTTTATTGTTTTGTAAACTATGAATGTTATAATATACCAACTTCTATCATGTATTAAACCACTTCATTAACGTTCTACATCTTGGTTGTGTTGCCGTTCCTTTTCCCTCGCCGAGCCGGGTTTGTAACACTACAGTGTATATTATATATACATGACATAAACTGGACAAAGTCATAGTATAAGCAGAAACAGAAAATGTGCCACATTTGTTTAGAAATGATAACAGGCTTTGTGATGCCTTGAAAATATAAATATATAACCAAACAGAAGACAACGCTGCTTCATTTCTTCATGTACTGCGTCTGAGTTACTTTGGATCAGTTCAAGTACAAGCCTCTGCTGTTCTTCTGCACATGTAGGAGCCGGGACATGATGTTTGACTCATAACACACATGTATAAGTCACGCATGATTCTGACGGGCAGAAACACTCAGAATTCTTTAGCGTCTGCACAGAACAAGAGGCTGATTAATCACTGCAGCTGTAACGCTTTTAATCAACATTAGCATTAGCACGCGAGCCACAGCAAGCCTCCCAGAATGCTCCAGTTTACTCGGGACATATCATTTGTTTGTGTCTACGGTCATACCCATGTGCAATACTGACTTAACCATGTGGAATACTGACTTAACCATGTGCAATACCAACTTAACCATGTGCAGTACTGACTTAACCATGTGTAATACTGACTTAATCATGTGCAATACTGACTTAACCATGTGCAATTACTGTCATACTCATACGCAATACTGTCATATTCATGTGCAATACTCATATGCAATAATGTCATTCATGTGCATATCTGGTGTAAATAAGAGTGTTTACTTTGCCACTATTATCAGTATTATTTTGTCTTATGTTAGCTTATTTTTATTATATTTTATCTTTACATTTTTTCCCTCTATTCCTTATTAAGAATATGAAAGGTTTTGTCTATAGGAGTTTTGTTGTTTGTTGTTTGAGTTTTTCTATTAAGAGTGTTTTTTTAAAGGTTCCTAAAAGTTATCTGTTCTTTTCTTCTGTATCTACTTACGTTGCAACACCGCAATTTCCCCATGCGTGGACAAATAAAGGCTTCTCTTATCTTGTCTGAATACAAGTTGGAAAAGTCCCCAAAAGCTCAGCGCTAAAGCCAAGGTCAATGTAGGTCAAGCAATTTCCCTAAAAGAAGACAAAATTCACAAGCTCGAAAATGCAACGAAAATGAAAAAAAAAAGGATGACGCGGAAATTTCAACCAAAGTAAAAAGAATGTGCCATCAAACGAATGTAATTACAGCGTTACGTGAAATACAGCTGTTGTGTTAATAATCAGTAGTTTGTGTTCGAGTCATTTTCCCATTGCCAAACGGAGGTTAATCAAAATCTTTGCCGTTTGCTTGAATTAATCTCCCTCATCTTTATTTTGCTCGTCTTCTGCACAAGCTCAAATTAATTAGAGCTCATTCATCACGACTGCCATTTTCCACAAACAACAAACCCACCACGGCGCACAGGGCGATGAATCAAAGATGGCTCCTCCGCGGTCAATAGTCTCTCTTTTGTGATCGTTCGGGGAAGAAAGGAGGAAATGAAAGACCAAAAGGAAGGAAGGAGGACAAGAAAGGAGATACGTCGAGCACAGAGAGGGGCGGAAATGTGGTCAAAAGAGCCCGAAAGTGAGACGCATGAAAAGTGCCGCTAAAAGTAACACCACGGAACCAGGAAGTGCGGTAAAAATAAACTGATTAAAAATTCAGAGCTGCCGGGAAGAGTGGCGAACGAAAAGATGCAAGGAGAAAAGGGACATAAATGTGTCTGGATTTATATTTCTTCCCTATTTGTCTTTTCTAATCTGAAAGTGAAGGTTGTGGAAAAGTTTATTATGAAAAAAAAAAGACATACCGTATTTTCTGGACTATAAGTTGCACCTTTTTTCATAGTTTTGGCCGGGGTACGACTTATACTTATATTTTTACTTATATACTTTTACTCCGGAGCGACTTATGATATTGTTTGTAATTTTCACACTTGCAACCGCATTTCATACTCCTGTGCGACTTATATATTTTTTTTCTTCTCTATTATGCATTTTTTGGCTGGTGCGACTTATACTCCAGTGCGACTTATACTCCAGTGCGACTTATATATGTTTTTTTTTTTCTTCTCTATTATGCATTTTTTGGCTGGTGCGACTTATCCTCTGGTGCGACTTATCCTCTGGTGCGACTTATACTCGGGTGCGACTTATACTCCAGTGCGACTTATACGTGTTTTTTTCTTCTCTATTGTGCATTTTTTGGCTGGTGCGACTTATAGTCCAATGCGACTTATACATGTTTTTTTTCTTCTCTATTATACATTTTTGGGCTGGTGCGACTTATACTCCGGTGCGACTTATACTCCGGTGCGACTTATACTCCGGTGCGACTTATACTCCGGTGCGACTTATACTCCGGAAAATACGGTACAACATTTTTTACCGTAAACTACAAAACAAAATAAAAGACACACGCCAGAAGTCCAAAAACATAATCCAATCGCTCCATAAGTCCTTCTGCTTTCTTCAACATGGCGCTGTAAGTAATGATAATGAAAAGAGCACCATGTGACCTTTCTGGTGTCGGGTCATCCAGCTGCTGGTCTCTGGACGGCCACACTAAAGCGTATCCATGGAGACAAGGTATAGTTTACTGCCAAGTTCAATGCCATTTTGTGGAACGTTCGAGGTGAAGCAACAACATCCCCCCAAAAAAAACATAATTCATATTTCGTGCAGCAGCTGATTGTCGTTGTTCTGAGCGAGCGACGATTGGTTATGGAGTCTCCGTTTGTTTACAGTAGCAACTAGATCCAAAATGGCCGCAAATGGTCGGCGAATGGATCTCGAATCTGGCGTGAAAGTCAAGTCCAGAAAACAACGTCTGGTCCTCTTTACACTGATCCTTTTGTGACGCTTTATTTGAGACGTTTGGATGAACCATTAGCTCCACTTCACGTCCTACGTCAAAGCGCGTCCGTCCGAACAGCTCCTTTAACGCTCCCTCGTCGCCGCGAGCGCTGAACATCTCCCAAACCCTCAGGCAACCCCGCAATTTACATCGTTTTACACTTAACCCCGGCTGTTTTTCCGCGATCGTCAAAAAAGTCCCCGTCGCCTATAATCACCCGACGGACACGATAATATCCTTCCCCCGTGACGCCTTTCCAGCTCCAGACGTTTCCGCCGTCTGCTAAATTGCTCGGAGCGCTTTTGGTCCGACCCCAATCTCTCCACCTCTCCGTTATTAACCCGCCACGAGTTACAATCCGCTCGCCCCGTTTCTCTCGCCGTCACCGCTATGTAAATGGGCAAATCGAATGAGCGGTGGCGGCGGACGGAATGGCCGGCTCTCGCTGCTTAAACCCCGCGACATGAATCACACTTAATTGACATTTAGAGGCTTTTGGCATTTGCCCGTTTGCGTGAGGCGGTCCCGCGACGTCGACGGGGGGGCACGGCGGGGGCGGAGCGCATTAACGCCCGTGCGATGGGGGGGCGAGGGGGGAGGGGCCGAGGGGCCGGGCACTGGAGAGCACGGCGACACATCTGAGGCTGGTTTGGACGGGTTTGGATGTCTTTATTAAAGGACGCGGCGGGGAGGATTAGCGAGTTCACCGTCGGGCCCCTCGTGCAGGCGGCGTGAGGCCAAAGTGTGGCCCCGTGTCTATTACCGAGCCGCTTTAGATATAATATGACTGTTTACAATGGACGCTTAGGCCCCGCACTGACTCTGAAGAGGAACTTTGACAGAGATTGAACTGTCCCAGAACGCTGCCGCAAAATGGTTCTGACAAAACAGGGCTGGCATGGTTCTTTATGGTTCTTTATGGTTCTTTATGGTAAAACACACTGTAGATGGACTGAAGCCACTGTAGAAGACACCTCTGTGCGATCAAACTCTTCTGTATTTGTGAAGAAGTTTAAAGTGCTCCTCTAATGCACTGGCGCTGTGGGATTTAATGTCATTTAATATTCAACTAGTTTAGTTTAGTAACTGTTACGATCATTGTTGAAAAGAAACGTCACAATATCACAATTGTTACTTAATCTTTCATTGTTATTATCTTGAAGAAAAAAAAAAAGAAAAAAAATGGAAAATAATATAAAACGTATTTTCTGGACAATAAGTCCCACTTTTTTCATAGTTTTGGCCGGGGTGCCACTTATACTTATACTTATATACTTATACTCCGGAGGGAGTTATATGTGATATTATTTGTTATTTTCACACTTGCAACTACATTTCATACTGCAGTGCGACTTATATATGTGTTTTTCTTCTCTATTGTGCATTTTTTGGCTTAATCCTTCATTGTCGTTCATACTTTACTGTTCCAAAAGCATGTGCTGTATTAAATAACACGTTCTGAATGTGAAAGTAACACTTCTGTGGCATAACTAGCTTCTTAAAGAGCACATTTTAATCCTCTGATTTGAGAACAGATTGAATTGAAATAACCTCGTCAAACACAGTCCCAATGGTTTGACCTGAACAATCGCAATCATCGATTTAACTAATAACCTTGACCTCCCTCTCCGTGATATTTAACGACGAAAGAAGAAGAAGAAGAAGAAGAAGAAGAATGACAAAAGCCTTGCTGTTGGTGCAGTAACAGTTCCAGTTATTTAATCCAAAGTCCACGAGGCGAGACAGAGACAATAGTGAGATCGTAAATGTGAGAATGTGGGTTAATAACTGTGGAGGATAAAACTAGAAACAAGAGGAAATGATTCAAATTAAACTCTGATTCAACTTTGGAACATGCCATAATTATAGTAATTGAAGGTCTTTGGAGAAAAAAATGATAGTGCTACGTCATAGTTTCCTCCACACAATTTAAAATATAGTGTTTTTGTGATTTAGAAGAGTCTTTTACGCCATAAGATTGAGGAAAACAACATTACATCGATAGTAAGAGGGCGAACACTGCATCCTCCACGTTCATGTGCGAGGCTGATTCTGTTGAGTGCTCCGCATGTTTGTAATAATTAAGCTCAAACCATAAAAGTGGTTGTCATTAGATGTAAAGGTCCTGGAACTGCCCAAACCGCTCACGTCTGGCGGCGTAATCGCTGGGACGTTCCGCTTCACTCGTCCATAAAAGAATCCTCCACGTGTGTGTCATCTGGACCTGCAGCTCGGGCTTCACCGTGTGGGGCAAGCGCGGGGTCAAATACGGAGGAAGCGCCGTCGCCGAGGGTAACCGGCGACGCCAACGACGACTAACTGACAGCTAACGACGACGGGGGACGAAATAAGGATTAAAAAAGCTTAAGAGATTCCGTTTAAGAATGTTTGGATGGGGCTTTTGCCGGTGACATTTCCAGAGCGTTCCGTGTGGAGAGGAATACATTTGAAACATTAATGAGGTGGGCGGGTCCCGGTGACTAAGAGCTAAAGGTCAGAGGGCGGTGCGCAGCGGAGACGATGAATTAATAATGGTTTTGAGACGTCGATTTCCCCCCGAACAGAGCGTTTTGCGTCACGTCTAAAGACACAGCTTTTTGTCATTTGACACGTAGTTTCTTCTCATGTTTTATTCCGTGGACCTTTCGGCTGTTGGGAAGAGCGAAATGCATGTTTAAGCCATTGATTTTTAGTGAATTTAAACTCAAAACCTAAGTAAAGTTCTTCAGATCAACTTAAAAAAATAAAAATGTATATTGGCTGTTTCTGGTTCTGTTGTATATGAATGCTATTTCTTATGATAGATTAATAATAAATCCAGTGTGGTGTTTTTATCATAATCATGTGTGGACACAATCACACACATAAATACTGTATGTTACTGTAAATGAACAGGAATATTTTGAATAGTCATTTATCTTGTTAATTTATAGTATTATTTCTTGAAATCTAAACTTGTTGCTTTGGATTAGAGCTGCATGGTATTTGAAGTTATTGCAATATATGATTTCCACACAATCATTTCATTTATATTAAAATGTGGCCATGTACTAGTCATGTAGTGAAACAATCAATTAAAAAAAACAATTTTTTTACCGTATTTTCCGGACTATACTATACTTATATTTATACTTATATACTTATACTTATACTCCGGAGCGACTTATATGTGATATTATTTGTGATTTTCACACATGCAACCGCATATGTTTTTTTCTTCTCTATTATGCATTTTTTGGTGCAACTTATACTCCGGAAAATACAGTAAAGATAATAATGATAGCAATAATATTAATGATAACAATAACAACAACAACAACAACAGACAAAACTGAGACTAAATCAAGGACCATCACGACCACAAATCACCTTTTTATTTTGACAGTTTTTAATATAAAAAACTCAAAAAGCAGAACATTATTGTCGAGAGAAGAAGAAAAAAACATCTTGAGAAATGTAAAAGTCCCGTTCGATCCAAAGTCTGCCCAGTCCAGTCACTGTTTACGCCCTAAAAACAGACTTCTGTGTTTAGTTTAGCCATTACGGACCTGTTCATCGATGATTTCATATTCGTGTCTGATCATCGCTTGCGTTCTCATCGACACTCACAACGCTCAGTTCTCGATTAACCCGGCGACATCTCGTGCAGACGTGCGTTCATCACCAGCCTCATTTGTGCGTGCGCCTCGTCATTAGCGGCCGATTGCGCGGTTAGAGCGAGCGATGACTGTTCGCGGCTCCCATAGGCTTTCATGTGTCACGCTCATCGCAGCCATTTAACAGGTCAACGGGCCCCCCAAAGTGGAAGGGGGAGGGGTTTCGGAGCCACGCGTCGAGTTGAACGGCCACGATTGGTGAAAAAAAAAGAGGGGGAAAATGGCCTCTCACGGTTCATTTGTATCACGGGCTGCAGACTGGGAGCTGCATTACCACTAATTGGCATTTGACAGCTCATAACGATGGCATTTCGTGTTGGTTTTTCATTAGCGGGACCGCCATAAAGCAGCGCGTTTGAGCGGAGGCAGAGGGAAGGCTGCGCGGAGCGAGCCACATCTGGACGCTTTTAGCACAAAGATACAATTACGGCTACAAAATCACTCCAAATTGAAAAGCGCCCGCAAAACCGAAGCGCTGAGCGGCGGAATCGTTCTCCGAAATGTGCCGCCGTGGGAGGTTTGTCGGTTCAAAAGGCGTTAAATTATCCGAAAGCTTTTGTATTCAAATTCAGCCCGGGTTCAGAGCGCCGTGTTGTTCTGACTCACAATCGGGTTTAATTTAAGTGGGCGCGCGTTCAAACGGAGTCGTCGTTCAGCTGAGCCTCGTATGCAGCGCTAACCGAGGATTTGTGACGCATTAACACCAAATGTTATACTTTTTACATTTACCATATTTTCCGGACTATAAATCGCACCGGAGTATAAGTCGCACCAGCCCAAAAATGCATAATAAAGAAGAAAAAAACATATATAAGTCGCACTGGAGTATAAGTCTCATTTTTTGGGGAGATTTATTTGATGAAATCCAAGACCAAGAACAGACATTTCATCTTGAAATGCAGTTTAAAATAATAACAGATGAGAGAACATGGTGAATAGGTGTACGTGTGCTAACGCTAACACCTTCAGCTACATGAGGCACAGACAGAACTGTGGTAAGTGTCTGGTATGTTAACGTAACATATGAACAGTTATTCAGATAACTATAGCATAAAGAACATGCTAACAAGTTTACCAAAGCATCAGTTTTACCCCAAATCACTAAATCCACTGAATTCTTCTTCCTCTGTGTCACTTCTAAACAACTCCACAAACTCCAGAGGTAGAGGAAGTGCAGATTCTTCTTCTGCGTCGCTTAGAGCCCAGAGAGTGCCCTCTTGTGGTTGTCAGTGTGAAAATAACAAATAGTATCACATATACGTTGCTCTGGAGTATAAGTCGCACTCCGACTAAAACTATGACAAAAGGTGCGACTTATAGTCCAGAAAATACGGTAAATACTTCGTGAGCCAGTTGACAGAAGAATAAACCTACAGACGCATGTTTAACTCAAAATCCATCGTCTCCTTAATGAGAGGTTTAAGCGACACATTTATATAGCACGTTAGCGAGCTCCTGCGGCTGTCGTCACGCTCTCCCAGCATGCACCACTGCACGCCCCATGGCAGCGAGTTCACGGTGAATACTTAGTATTCCGACTTTATCGGCGTTCAGAAACTGTGGATTATGTTTTGTGCGTCGGGATTTACAAACGAGCGAGGGCAGAAGAAGGACAGAACCTTTGACCAGATTTACAAAGCTCCGGATCGGCTCTGCGGACTGTCGCGCCTCACGGTAACTGAGCCGTGCATGCGTTTCTGCATTTATTCAGGGAACGATTTAACCAGCATTTCAACACTATTTCAAATCGTTATTAGGTTGAGTATCGGCAGTTATATTCATTCATTCTGAATCTATTAATTAAGACGGAGAGAGAATAGTTTGAAGAGGAAAAACGATCACAAACGCTTCAAAAACGTTGCTAATTTAAACCGTTTAATACAATCACAGCCTAAAGTGAAACTGATTATTTCCGGGTGTTTATTACAGTGACACGAGTGAATTTCCCTCTGTCATTTACGGCAGCGTCACATTAGTTAGATGTGTTTTTCACCATTTTATCACCACCAAATCATTATTATTAAAAAATATCAGTGAATGTTATGAAGTATTGGCCTTTTATTACACTATATTTCTCACACAAAAACACTTTCTGATCATATTAGAGTGTGGAATCTGAATTTGCAGATTTAGGATGCAATCTACACAATCCAAACTCCAGGAAAAGGCTGCTAATGTTGAATCTGATTATAATTTAAGATGCATTGCTATTTACGGCTTAATTAAGGACAAACATTTCAGGCTCGTGGCTGTTCATTACTGCAGTTTGTTTCTTCCCTGTCGTAAAAATGTCCTCAGCAGATGTGGTCCTGTGGAGCAGCGGCTCTACGGCTCAAAGCCCTCGAGGTTTTCACTTCAAACGTACCTCAAAACGAGCTCGTTCTTTAATCATACTTATAATAATGGGACTTTTTCACATGACATTTTTAAGTTTTATTCTTTTCAATGAACTGAAACTCCGACTCAAACCTGCAAATGAATGAGAAATGTCTTGCCCAAGGACACAACGACAGTATTCAGCTGATGAAGCCGGGATGGGACCACCAGCTCTTCATCAACAAACGACTAAAGACATTTATAGATGAAAAAACAGAAATTGTTTTAAATTAGTCACTATTGTTTACATTAGACTAGTCAAGCCGTTATTTCTATTGTACTTTTCAAACACATTATCAAAAAAACAAAGGCCTAAACATCGTGACTTAAGGCTTCTAGACAGAATATATTTATGAATAAACTGTATAATTGATGTGAATCAGAAATAGTTTATTATTTTTTGTCAATTTTATGCATTAACGTTGCTGTTTTTATTCTTTTTGTGTGTGTTTAGAGTCTGCATAGTCTCGATAACGATTACAATGATCAAAATACAACACATTATTATTAGTATTGTTTAATAGTTATAGACTAGGCATTATTAGTTCATTAATTGTTGCAGTCAAACTAAAAGCTGGATCAAAACTGCTCGATTTCAAAGCCAATATCACACAGGAAATACACAACATAAGCCTCACGATTAGAGAACAATTGAGCTCAAATAGAAGCTGAACTCGGCCTCAGAGTCAGCGCTGTGAGAAATCAACTTTAGCCACACAATTAGCCGCAGAGCTTTATTCAGAACGTTCTCAGAGTGGATCTCGCGAAGCCAAAGGATCGACTTAATCGTTTGTATTCGGCGGAGGACGAGCGCGGCGCCGGAGTGACTGACCGCCTCTCTCCGATTAGCCACGGCTCTTAAAGCGTGTGATAGCAGAGCCCAGCGCTAGCTCCCGTCAATAACGCGGAGAAACGCTTAAGGTTCCCGCGCAGAGACGCACACTTAGCATTCTGCGCGGTTAGCATGTGGAGCGGGGAGATAAACGATCCGTGTGATTAGATACAGGATTTCAGACTTTGAATGTGCGGCTTTAACGACGTCGCACCAGAACGAAGGAGGTGGAATTATAAAAGGATGCACCACATGTTTTCAGGGACGTGGCATTGCAAAGATGAAGTGATCAAGATCATAGTCGTAATAATCAATGTTTAACTGCAAAACGTCTGGTCTGAATTGTTCTCTGCTGTCAACGCGCCGCCCAAGAGTGTAGTACTGTGTTCTGTGGAGTACTGTGTTCTGTGGAGTACTGTGTTCTGTGTAGTACTGTGTTCTGTGGAGTACTGTGTTCTGTGTAGTACTGTGTTCTGTGTAGTACTGTTTTTTGTGTAGTACTGTGTTCTGTGGAGTACTGTGTTCTGTGTAGTACTGTGTTCTGTGTAGTACTGTGTTCTGTGTAGTACTGTTTTTTGTGTAGTACTGTGTTCTGTGTAGTACTGTGTTCTGTGGAGTACTGTGTTCTGTGTAGTACTGCGTTCTGTGGAGTACTGTGTTCTGTGTAGTACTGTGTTCTGTGTAGTACTGTGTTCTGTGTAGTACTGTTTTTTGTGTAGTACTGTGTTCTGTGGAGTACTGTGTTCTGTGGAGTACTGTGTTGTGTAGTACAGCGTTGCAGTATGTATTATGTATGTGTGGTATTGTTGAGGGAGTTTCTAGCAGAGAACAACAGAATGTGAGGAAGTTTAAGAGGCTGTCAGGAGCCACAGGTGAAAACTGAGCATTGATCACCTCAGATTGAAGGACCAGGTGCAGGACCCTCCACCAGACCCTCCACCAGGTGCAGGACTCTCCACCAGACCCTCCACCAGGTGCAGGACCCTCCACCAGACCCTCCACCGGGTGCACGACCCTCCACCGGGTGCACGACCCTCCACCGGGTGCGGGACCCTCCACCGGGTGCACGACCCTCCACCGGGTGCGGGACCCTCCACCGGGTGCGGGACCTTCAACCGGGTGCGGGACCCTCCACCGGGTGTGGGACCCTCCACCGGGTGCTCGACCCTCCACCAGGTGCAGGACCCTCCACCAGACCCTCCACCAGGTGCTGGACTCTCCACCAGACCCTCCACCAGGTGCAGGACCCTCCACCAGACCCTCCACCGGGTGCGGGACCCTCCACCGGGTGCGGGACCTTCAACCGGGTGTGGGACCCTCCACCGGGTGTGGGACCCTCCACCGGGTGCTCGACCCTCCACCAGGTGCAGGACCCTCCACCAGACCCTCCACCAGGTGCAGGACCCTCCACCAGACCCTCCACCGGGTGCACGACCCTCCACCGGGTGCACGACCCTCCACCGGGTGCGGGACCTTCAACCGGGTGTGGGACCCTCCACCGGGTGCGGGACCCTCCACCGGGTGCGGGACCTTCAACCGGGTGTGGGACCCTCCACCGGGTGTGGGACCCTCCACCGGGTGTGGGACCCTCCACCGGGTGCTCGACCCTCCACCGGGTGTGGGACCTTCCACCGGGTGCACGACCCTCCACCGGGTGTGGGACCCTCCACCGGGTGTGGGACCCTCCACCAGGTGCAGGACCCTCCACCAGAAAAGCTTCATCGAGCATCTAGTTCCACAGACCTCTTACGGTGCATCATGAGTTGTGGCGATACTGAAAAAGAGATCTCTTCTCAAAACCAATTGTTTTCTCTTTTTAAGAATTGGTTTTCAGTCTGACGGCTTTTTGACAGGACATTCATCATGGGAAAGGGGGAGAGAGGGGGAATAGACAGTCGGCAAACATCGAGGGCGTGACTAAAAACCCACATCTGTCCAAATGAGGTCCATGACTGCTCCAAGAGTAAAGCACATGTGCATCTGCTTCCACAGCCTGGATTTCTAATGATATTTGAACGTCCTCTGCCTTCACAGCTGGAGATACGAGGCGTGCGAAGCTCCATGGCACAAAGGCACAAAGGCAGAGGAGTGCGTTTCAACTCGCGCCCGTCTGACCGCGCTGATAATTGGCCCTGTTTACCCAGTGGGAGGGGCCCAGTGTTGCCGCCGTCGCAGGAGTTGACGGCTGCCTAATCCGCACAGGGCTGAGGGACGCCAGATACTGACGTGGGCTTAAGAAACGCTTTTTAATCAGGTTTTTTTTTTGCCGAAAAAGAAGAAGAAAAAGAGGCTGACTGTCACTCACCGCTTAAAGACGCAGTGGTATTAGAAAGAGGTTTTAACTGAGCTTTGTACCATGATACAGCCTGACTGTGTGTGACGGCTCCAGAGAGACGATCGTCAGAGTCTCACACCAACAGTCCATCACCGAAGAACATATTTAGCTCATATCTTAACAGGTCCAGATACTTGTGCGGCTAACTGTAGCGCTACGGCTAACTGTAGCACCCGCATCACGCTATTTATGCCTCCGCAAATGTACGATCTATGTTTGGGTTCAATCAGAGTTTTTTGTGCCATTCCTGTTGATTTCCCGTGAAAATTGTGCAGTTTTTTTTCACCCGCCGCGTTTGTGCGCCAGGGTCAGAGCGGCGGCTTCGTAAACACCACACGACCTCTTGTTTATCGACAAATGTACACGAAAATTTGCACCATTTTGACCGCAATGTTGATAAATGAGGGTCATTCGAATTCTGCGCCAGATTCACAATGTATTCCTCGTCCTTAAAGTGACAGTCGCGCCTAATTCACCCGAAATCCTGCCGCTAACGCCATGTGACTCGAGCAGGGTTTTGTTTGACACGTCCCCTTTTACTCAAACCCAAACTTAAGTATATTCTGATGTAGATTTGTTCTGATCCCGCCCTAATTCTGGTTTAGTCCTAGTCTCACGTTTTATCTCAAGTTCAATCACAGTTACTCTAGTGGATTTGAGTCCCCGTACTTTTTTTTTCCAGGTCAAAAATTGTCGGGTTGAAAATCAATGCTTTTGAGTGGAGCCAATTGTTAATAAGTACAACTATTTCTGACTTGGCGGCATTTTAATCAAGTTTGCGTTGAGTGCCGGTGATTTGGCTCGCACTCCAAACCCTCACGCCGCCGCCGCGCGCCCGGGGTCTGGCCACTCCACAGAAAAGCCATTGTTATACTAATGAATATACGACTGGTGGGCACCAGGCTGCACGTGTCTGGAAAAGACATCGTACGGAACAATGACGATCCGCTAGCTCTGATTTGTCAGAAACAGCTGAAGTAGACACGTAAGAGATTACAATTACTTCTGCTCTCAGAGAATAGAAAATAATATGTTTTGATACTGAAGGCATTTAGAGTACTCTATGTCTGCAGTACTTTGTGGCTCGAAGGGGCCACGAAGCTTGATTTCTATTTGATAAGTTTGTGTGAACCAAAAAAACACTTCTTCATCATGAAAAATACAACTGCCTGAGTCCCAATCTGGACAATTCAACACATCAATACAGCCAATCAGCTGTCAGTGGAAGTCTGGAGCAGAGTTTAGATTTAAGAGGAAAGGGCCAGCCTCCTGCTGGTGCCAGAGTCAGGACTAAACATGGACCGGCCTCCTGCTGGTGCCAGAGTCAGGACTAAACATGGACCGGCCTCCTGCTGGTGCCAGAGTCAGGACTAAACATGGACCGGCCTCCTGCTGGTGCCAGAGTCAGGACTAAACATGGACCGGCCTCCTGCTGGTGCCAGAGTCAGGACTAAACATGGACCGTCCTCCTGCTGGTGCCAGAGTCAGGACTAAACATGGACCGGCCTCCTGCTGGTGCCAGAGTCAGGACTAAACATGGACCGGCCTCCTGCTGGTGCCAGAGTCAGGACTAAACATGGGCCGGCCTCCTGCTGGTGCCAGTCAGCCTTCCAGAGGTTTTTATGTGTCGAATCAGGTCATTATTTTTCTCGACAACCCTTATAATAACTTCAAAGCCACATGTAAAATAGACTTACCTTGATTTTTGTATAAATACAATCTAGATTCTTGGTCATAATCTGTAAATGTATTATTTTTTATCACAAGCCAAATGCCATTTCTTCCACTTGCGATAGTATGTATATTTGCGCGAATAAATTATTTGAATAATTAAAACATATCAGTTGTTCTTAAGCTTTTAGCAGCAGCTTCCGAGTAGCAGCAGATCTAAAACAGGACGATTGGTCTGAAATAGTCTAAAATGGGACACAAAAGTGGTTCTAAACAAGGACAAACCCACAGGACAGAAATGTGCACAAAATACTCTAAATTCACCAAATATTTGCGCCGCAGAAGAATCAGCGCAGTCTCTAAGCAGCTCGCATACCACAGTTTGCAACACTCTGGTCTAAATGAGTCAAAAGAAGATTTATATTCAGAATCAATCCAACTTTATCTGAAGAGCCCTTTAAAAACAAGTGCCTCAAGACAACAGAAGACAAGAGAAAAATCACACATTTAAAAAAACAACTAAAGTCATCATTACTACTTGTGTTAAAAAGTGTGTTTTTAAAGAAGACAAAATAAGAGAAAGTGACTCAATTTGTCTTTCCAGGGTTTTGGCCGAGCCACAGAAAACGATCAGTCTCTCCCGTTTTTCCTCTTCGCAAAGACTCGACCTGAGAGAACGTGCCGGAGCGTCGGGCGAGTCGGGGGCGGGGCCATGGAGACATTAAGAAACAAATACAACCGTTTTAAAGCATCAATGCAACAGAAAACAGCGCCAAGCCAGTCAAAACAGGCAAAGCAGCTCCATTTTCTTCAATTCAAACAAAACAAAAAGAGTTTAATGAAAGCTCATGTCTCGCCCACCTCGTGTTCCTCCACAGCCCAGCGTCAGTGGACGAGGCTCGGACCGGACTTTTTCGTGCTTAACGTGTGAACCAACGAACCGGCGGAGCAAATATCAAAAGCGAAAGCGCGGAGAGCTTTTGAGGACGTTCTCTGGGCGCCGGACAAAGTTCAGACTGAATATTTCCTCCTCCTCTGGTCTCACGCGTTCCCCGCCGCGGTTCGTCTGATCCGGTTTGAAAGCCGTCCCCGGTGCGTCGGATGTTTACGGATGAAATAACGAGGGGCGTCGGAGGGCGGGTTCAGCAGGTTCTGTTTTGAAAAAAGAACCGGCATCTCCGAAGACCTGGTCTCAAATACAAACACAAGCCGAGAGCGCAAAGAGGCAGCGAGTGATCAGGCTTTGAGAGACACCAGAGGAGGCCCAGAGAACGGATTTACACCAGAATATGTGTTCAAACAAAATACAGAACACAACATAACTGTAATCCAGCAATACACGGGAGAAAAGGAGGTTTGGAACGCTGAAAGGACAAAGCCAAAGATGCATTTCGATGAGTTTGGCGAGCCACGATGTTCCCGGATCCCCAAATTAAACACGACTTGAAATTTAGAGATAAATAAATGCATAAATCGAACATTAATCTGTTTAATTTTGGATTAGTTGTGACACAGAACGGCAGCTTAAAGTTCTGTTAAAATATGTCAGAAAGTCCAAATTCTGGTCCTGAAACAACTCAAAATGACTAAATGGGTGAGATATTGATTTTACCTTGAAAACTGTAGTTGTTCGGACAAATTGTCAACCAATAAATAGACATTAAAGACATTAAAGATAGACATTAATAGACATTAAAGCTCCAAGTTGTATACAATTAAGCAAAAAAGTATTAAATTGCTGGTTTGCTCTTGCTCTCAACGTCTTAATTCTACAAATAACAGCAAATCATTCAGTATCTTCAGTAATGTAATGAAAACATACAGTACAAACATGAATAAAACGGTAAAGTTTGTAGCACTTGTAGTTATATTTGCCACTTTATTTCAATGTATAACCTTCATTTTGGCTCCAGATTCCTTTACATCCGTGGGTTTCACAATGATAGGAATCTAGAAGCGCTGCCGGGGCTCTTAACAACTTAAAAAGGAACACAAAACGTCCTTCATTGTTGCAACAGGAAGCGTAAAACGATGGCTATAACGCACGCTCTGTTGTCACTCGTACTTCTCCTTCCCTTTTACCATCGACCATGAGAAAAAAGCTCTGGCGTGACCCGGCGCTGAACCGCATCATTCTGCCCAAGCGCTCCTCCAGATGCCGGCGATAAGAGACAACAGACGAGACGAGGCGCCGGCCCGTGGGAAGGACGGGAGCGCGACCTCGCCCGCGACCTCGCCCGCGACCTCGCCCGAGTCCTCCCGTTATGTAAGGACACATCTTTGTCATTTCTCTGTGGAAAACAAAGCCGTCACGCCCGAGTCCAAAGCGCGTTTTCCTCAGCTCTTTTCATGCGCGCGTCGCTTTATCTGACGTGTTTACCGCCGCGTTCACTTTTCGCATTTACGCCGGCGCTTCAAAGCCGCGGAGTTTTAATCAAAAGGAATTATTCAAAAAAAAAAAGACCGGAGGACAATAGTGTAGCCAGTGGGATTCTGCCGTCACATCTCGACGTGGCTGTGTTTACGTGTGAGCGCGTTAGTAAAACCAGAGGAGGTTTAAACGTGTAAGCTCGGCGTTATGTGGTCTGACGGTCGGTGCGGCTGATGCGGCTGATGCGGCTGATGCGTTCGACGGCTCGTTACAAGTTCTGTCGTTGTGTTTTGAATGTCTAAGAATAAAATGAGACACAGTTGTCTGCTTTATGAAGATGTGAGTCTGGAGACCGATCTCATGTGCAGGTCAGACGGACTTGACGGGTGGATGATCCAATCAGGGGCAGGGCTCGGGGCTTATGGGTAAGAAATGTGTATCTGTATCACAGGAGACAGGAGTGAATCACTAAACTCTGATGTCCTCCCTCGTGTGTCCGGGCGTGGTCCGGGCGTGGTCCGGGCGTGGTCCGGGCGTGGTCTGGGCGTGGTCCAGGGTGGGAGGAGATTTTGTTGAGATGATCCATCTTGTTTTTCAAGGGGTCCAAGAGCAAAGGGAGATTCTGAGGAGGTGGAGACTCAGCGGAGGAGGTGGAGACTCAGAGGAGGAGGTGGAGACTCAGCGGAGGAGGTGGAGACTCAGAGGAGGAGGTGGAGACTCCGCGGAGGTGGAGACTCAGCGGAGGAGGTGGAGACTCAGAGGAGGAGGTGGAGACTCAGCGGAGGAGGTGGAGACTCAGAGGAGGAGGTGGAGACTCCGCGGAGGAGGTGGAGACTCAGCGGAGGAGGTGGAGACTCAGAGGAGGAGGTGGAGACTCAGCGGAGGAGGTGGAGACTCAGAGGAGGAGGTGGAGACTCCGCGGAGGAGGTGGAGACTCAGCGGAGGAGGTGGAGACTCAGCGGAGGAGGTGGAGACTCAGAGGAGGAGGTGGAGACTCAGCGGAGGAGGTGGAGACTCAGCGGAGGAGGTGGAGACTCAGCGGAGGAGGTGGAGACTCAGAGGAGGAGGTGGAGACTCAGCGGAGGAGGTGGAGACTCAGAGGAGGAGGTGGAGACTCAGCGGAGGAGGTGGAGACTCAGAGGAGGAGGTGGAGACTCAGCGGAGGAGGTGGAGACTCAGAGGAGGAGGTGGAGACTCAGCGGAGGAGGTGGAGACTCAGCGGAGGAGGTGGAGACTCAGCGGAGGAGGTGGAGACTCAGAGGAGGAGGTGGAGACTCAGCGGAGGAGGTGGAGACTCAGCGGAGGAGGTGGAGACTCAGCGGAGGAGGTGGAGACGCTTGTATTTACAGGTGTTTGAAACGGCTTATAAAACATGGATTATTTCTGTGAGAGAACGTGCCTCTCCACAGATCTAACCTGTAACTTTGGTGTCAAGATGAGACGCTGCCTTTTCTCTCGCTTCAGTCCTGTATATTTACATAAGCAATAGCTCCGGGACAAATGCACAGTATATTAGAGCGGATGAGAGAGTAAAATGCAAAACAATCTGAATGTTTTTTCCACTGCAAAATAAAAGAGTGAAAGTCTCACAGAAAATCCAAACTGAACCAAACAGACTTCTTCAGAAATAATGGCTTTGAGATCCGCTTGATTTAACCTGTTCCAGACACTTTTAGCAGAGTTCGAGAAAACCTTGAGCCATAAATATCAGAAAGAATCAGGGATGAACTCTTTGCCATGGCAACAGTTTATTTAACAGTTTATTTAAATTAGGTTCACGTCATGAAGGTTTTCTCAGAGCTTTTAGCCGCATGCTAATGTTCTTTACAATCATAAACGTGCAGAACTGTGTTTTGTTTCATTCTAATTTACAGTGTTTAGTTTGTGTCTTCTCCAGATCTGCTCCTCTGTGTTTTTACAGTCCATATACATTTATCAGACCCGTTTTTATAATGTCAGTGCTAATATTGCAGAACAGACTTTAGTTAGTTAGACTGTCACGACGGACAATGTGGCCTGGGACGTGGAGGGGGGCAGGAGCGAGACAGATGTATGGAGAGAGGGGAAAGAGAGGAAGGAAATGAGAGAAAGAGAGAGGGGAACGAGAGGAAAGAGATGAGAGAAAGAGAGAGGGAGAGAGGGAGAAAAGAGAGGTACGGGGGAGTGTAAATTGAGGAGGATAAGGACGGAAGGATAAACATGCTACGGCTGTTTTAAAAGTGGCTGTACCTGATTTTCTTCATGTAATAAAGTCAAATCTGTTTTGCCCTGGTACAGATATATTGTAAACGGAGCGCCGTTAGCATGGGCACGTTTGTTAGCATGGGCACGTTTGTTAGCATGGACACGTTTGTTAGCATGGGCACGTTTGTTAGCATGGACACGTTTGTTAGCATGGGCACGTTTGTTAGCATGGGCACGTTTGTTAGCATGGGCATGTTTGTTAGCATGGACACGTTTGTTAGCATGGGCACGTTTGTTAGCGCTCAGCGCGCTCAGCGTGTGGTTTCTCATAACCGTACTATCTGGAGGCCATAATCGTCTTGAAAAAATATGCAAGTGGTGATGGGGCTGATACAGTTAGAGATTTACTAAACAAACACCTGCCTGTGATGTCATGGAAGCACCTGCAGCAGCAGCAATGAAGCCTCTGATGAAGCCTCTGATGAAGCCTCTGATGAAGCCTCTGATGAAGCCCCTGTTGAAGCCTCTGTTGAAGCCTCTGATGAAGCCTCTGATGAAGCCTCTTTTGAAGCCTCTGTTGAAGCCTCTGATGAAGCCTCTGATGAAGCCTCTGATGAAGCCCCTGTTGAAGCCTCTGTTGAAGCCTCTGATGAAGCCTCTGATGAAGCCTCTGTTGGAGCCTCTGATGAAGCCTCTGATGAAGCCCCTGTTGAAGCCTCTGATGAAGCCTCTGATGAAGCCCCTGTTGAAGCCTCTGTTGAAGCCTCTGATGAAGCCCCTGTTGAAGCCTCTGATGAAGCCTCTGATGAAGCCCCTGTTGAAGCCTCTGTTGAAGCCTCTGATGAAGCCTCTGTTGAAGCCTCTGATGAAGCCTCTGATGAAGCCCCTGTTGAAGCCTCTGATGAAGCCTCTGATGAAGCCTCTGATGAAGCCTCTTTTGAAGCCTCTGTTGAAGCCTCTGATGAAGCCTCTGATGAAGCCTCTGATGAAGCCCCTGTTGAAGCCTCTGTTGAAGCCTCTGATGAAGCCTCTGATGAAGCCTCTGTTGGAGCCTCTGATGAAGCCTCTGATGAAGCCCCTGTTGAAGCCTCTGATGAAGCCTCTGATGAAGCCCCTGTTGAAGCCTCTGATGAAGCCTCTGATGAAGCCCCTGTTGAAGCCTCTGTTGAAGCCTCTGATGAAGCCTCTGATGAAGCCTCTTTTGAAGCCTCTGTTGAAGCCTCTGATGAAGCCTCTGATGAAGCCTCTGATGAAGCCCCTGTTGAAGCCTCTGTTGAAGCCTCTGATGAAGCCTCTGATGAAGCCTCTGTTGGAGCCTCTGATGAAGCCTCTGATGAAGCCCCTGTTGAAGCCTCTGATGAAGCCTCTGATGAAGCCCCTGTTGAAGCCTCTGTTGAAGCCTCTGATGAAGCCTCTGTTGAAGCCTCTGATGAAGCCTCTGATGAAGCCCCTGTTGAAGCCTCTGATGAAGCCTCTGATGAAGCCTCTGATGAAGCCCCTGTTGAAGCCTCTGTTGAAGCCTCTGTTGAAGCCTCTGATGAAGCCTCTGATGAAGCCTCTGATGAAGCCCCTGTTGAAGCCCCTGTTGAAGCCTCTGATGAATCCTCTGTTGAAGCCTCTGTTGAAGCCTCTGATGAAGCCTCTGTTGAAGCCTCTGTTGAAGCCTCTGATGAAGCCTCTGATGAAGCCCCTGTTGAAGCCCCTGTTGAAGCCTCTGATGAAGCCTCTGTTGAAGCCTCTGTTGAAGCCTCTGATGAAGCCTCTGTTGAAGCCTCTGATGAAGCCTCTGATGAAGCCTCTTGACCCCTCCAGAGTGGATCTATTATAGGTTCGAACTCAGAGACTTCGGTGCCAAATTCATCAAATATGTTCTTTGACATTTATATTTTTCTGTTTTTGTCTGTCGCCATGTTTCCTCAAATTATTATATTAATGTTTTATGAAGAAAAAATCTTCGGAAATTGAAATTATATTTATATTAATATTTCGTCCGCCTGTTCAATAAATTTAATTTAATAATCCGTAAACCAAGAAATAAAATAACTGCGGCCTAAAGTTAAAAACAGTTTAGATTCAGAGTTTCACTTCAGCATCTGTTCCAGACAAACAGCTCGTCCTTGATCAGACACAAGCTGCTCAAATGGAAACAAAATACATGAAGACAACATTTAAAGACGTGTTTCTGAAACCAAAAACATCCACAGCAAATGAAAGAAAGAAGTAATTGGATGGATACAACAATATAGGATGTGATGTGACGTCATTCAATCTTATTCCATATTTATATATATTTGTATGATACAAAAAATATAGGATGAACAAAAGCTAGAGAAAGCCACACATTAGAGGGTCAGCGCTTGTGTCCAGCAGCAGTTACAAAACAAAAAGAAAAGACTTGGTGGTGTCAATTCTCACACAGAAACAAAAGTGACTCAGATAAAGTCGTGTAAAAGTGAATGTGCCTTATAAAAAGCTCTTGTCTCATTATAGTTTCACTGACTCACGAGTCCAAGACTCGCTGATGAGGACGTGGACAGGACGAACTCCGTTCTAACAAGCGCTCTTCTGTAAAGTATAACTCCACAGTGACGAGGCGAGGAAATAAAGCCTAATTACTGCAGCGCTCGCTGCCAAAAAACATGTCACATTTATGCGTTATTTGTACGGCTA
Organism: Eucyclogobius newberryi; assembly: GCF_026437365.1. Classification (NCBI taxonomy): domain Eukaryota; kingdom Metazoa; phylum Chordata; class Actinopteri; order Gobiiformes; family Gobiidae; genus Eucyclogobius; species Eucyclogobius newberryi. The sequence goes on from NW_027315790.1 coordinate 29,378,037, forward strand.
AACTAGGGTTAAACCATGGTCTAAAACTGGACTATTCTAAGAATAAACTAGGGTTAAACCATGGTCTAAAACTGGACTATTCTAAGGCTAAACTAGGGTCAAACCATGGTCTAAAACTGGACTATTCTAAGGCTAAACTAGGGTTAAACCATGGTCTAAAACTGGACTATTCTAAGAATAAACTAGGGTTAAACCATGGTCTAAAACTGGACTATTCTAAGGCTAAACTAGGGTCAAACCATGGTCTAAAACTGGACTATTCTAAGGCTAAACTAGGGTCAAACCATGGTCTAAAACTGGACTATTCTAAGGCTAAACTAGGGTCAAACCAGGGTCTAAAACAGGACAATTCCAGGACAAAACTAGGGCCAAACCATGTCACATTTATTTGTTCCAATCATACATGATTGGAACACATGATCATACAGTCTCTAGTACTTGTGAATCCACTGAAACAACACCAATAACTGAAAAGTCCTGTAATATCGGAGCAATCTGGCAACAAAAATGAAAAACAAGTGCAAAAATGTGGAGAAATGCAACGCTCTAAAAAATACTTTCATTTTTAACACTCACAAAGTTTTCAGTGCAATTAAATTCTTTCACAAAAAGAATTGTTGCGTCACACTTTACTTTACATGACACGGTCAAAGTGGAAACAGCTCAGTGAATCTCTAACTCTGCAAACTGAGCAGCACCAGGTCCAAAATACTGCCCCCTATTGTCCAAAAAAATATATTTACATAGAGCAGGTCCAAATTGGGCTGTAGATAGTCAAAGTCGTCCTAATTTGAAAACATACCAGTCTGAAAGTTGTTTTCTATATGAATATGAGTACAAACTTGTCATGGATTTTTATCACCCGATCATATGTCAGAAGTAGTATGGATTAAGTTCCTTGGATTAAAAGTGATTGAACCAGCTAATAATGATCAGTTTGTATTGAGAGGTGGTCAATAATAATGTGACCTCACACGTGTCACAGCAATACGAATATGATTTGTTTTCTATCCATTTGTGGGAGAAATGTGCAAATGTCACTTGTTTATATGTGACTGTTAGAACGCTGAAATGTTCAACTTGACTTTTAACAAGAAGAAATCCACTTCTTTAGCAATGCACAGTCCCAATTATGACTTCTGTGCAAAAACAGCCATCTTGGAAATGTCAGCGCGTGAAATCAAAGTCTCTGCTGTTCCTAATAACTGCATCATATTGACTACAGTGAGATTCTGGTCAACAAAGTGCAAATATAAAGCCTTATTATCAAAACCACACTGTTTAAATTCTAATCATTGATGTTAAACAATTAGTTTAGCCTTAGTTTAGCTAAACTATGGTCTAAAACAGGACTATTCTAAGGCTAAACTGTGGTCTAAAACAGGACTATTCCTGGCCAAAATAATGGACGAATAGAACAGGTAAACAAGGTTGTTGTGTTTCTGTGGACGCCCATCCCACTTGTATGTGTGTGAGTTGAGTTCGGTCCATTCAAATCTAAAGTTCCAAAGTTTCAAGCACAGAAAAGTTGTGCTGTTTATCTCCCAAACATTGGCCCCGCCCCATATCTTACATAACAATAGCAGCTTCAGTCAAGTCAGAAGTTTGTCTGAAGTTCTGTGCACCGTCTTTGTCCGCACGTTCCCGGCTACTTTCTGAAAGCCTGAGCGGAATCGATGAGGGTCACGCCTGCAGCCAAAACATAATCCAACACAAATAACGCCGCCCCTCGTCAAGACGCTTTCTTTCGGTATCAGAACGGTGAATGAAGTCCTCTGGGGAAAACACATCGATCCTGCCTCTAAAGGTTTGCAGTTTTTTTTTGTAAAGCCAGAGCCTCAAATTGACGACGAGCACGCTCCCCGTCGACAGTTTGTGTTCGGGATTGACGCTGGGAGCATGGTATCCACTCGCGCCCCGCGGGGACCGACCGCGGCGAGCCCGGTGGGACTGTGGAGACGGGACCAAAGCTAAAATGAGAAAACAAGGAGAAAACCTGAGAAAAGAACGCAAAAGAAGAGACTGAAATTGCCTCTCCGGTGGTGGCGTCATCGATATTTTTCTGAATCAATGTTGTTTTATTTATGTTATGTTTGGAGGGATGAGGTCTGTACAGGCAAGACTCTCCAGCAACAACATACACACTTAAAGCTGCACTCTGGAACTTTTCTGGAAGGGGAGGACGCCTTGGAGATCAGGCCAAGTACACAAGTCAAGTCATATCTGTGGAATGCATGTTTTTCAAGGCGTTTTGAGCCTTTAAAAACAGCTGAAACTGAATAAATGCTTCATGGATAACATTTCTGGCAAACAATCCATGATAGAAGTTAGAGTGCTTCTTCAAACTAGGCTAGAGGCTAATATCAAACGCTAAAGTTGAAACGTTGACAGCTGTTTTGATCATTCGTTTGAAATCAGACGAGAAGAAAACAAACTGTTCAACACTTTCCGTGAAAACCAGGACTAACGTCTTCACCACATTCAACAAAAGTAACACATTTGTATTCTTGACCGGACTTTTCTCGTATCTTCAGTTATGTTCCACATCTCCGTGTTTATCTCCGTTCCTTCATCGAACATCTTTTGTTAAAAAACGATCGGAACGGAACCCTGGAGAAGCTCTAAACCAAGACTAAACCCAAAGGAAACCTGGTCTAGATCTGTTAGATTCAGACGACTGCAGGAGAGATGCACTAAACCAGGACTGAACCAGATCTACAGCACTTCTGACAGTAAATAACCCCAAACGAGGGGTTTTGTGGACTGTCCAACTCAATTTGTCAACAAATTCAAACCCTTAACAATGTTTGCATCTTCTAACACACAGAAGACAATACGATCATATATTATTCAATTGTTATAATACTTCTAGGTGAGCTTTTGCTGTTAATGTATGTATTTGTCTACCATAAACATTACAGTACAAAAAGCAACACAACAATACTGCTTCTAGTCTTAACGATGCACATTAATTTTCTTTCTTTGTCGGTACCGGTGAAAGTCTACGAACGCGGCGCACTGGCTTTTGTGCGCGGCCTCGTCTGAACGCCTGAAACATCTGCATACAGGAACACAATGCAACAATAGCGCCCGCAGCATAAAGCGGAAAATGTATGCAGAACAGGAAACAAAAGATGAGAAACGCTTGTTGACATTAGCGTCACGACAACGGCGAGAAGAGGAGCTAAGTGTTGCGGCGGCGGCGAACGAGGGGCAGACAAATAAACGAGGAGGGGAGGTTCTTTTGTGCCGCTTTCGAATTTGGAAAGGATAAGAAATGGAAGCCGTGTGGCGAGCGCGGGAGGCCGGGAACACCGCGTACGGGGGGATATTACGTTCTCTTATTTCTTACACGGTCTGCCACTAGCTCCCAGCACTGTTCCATTCATACCGGAGATTCTTGTTTTTTCCCCATTAGTCTGCCGGCGAGGCTGCAAACAGGAAGCCATTTTGGTCCCGCGGTGGTCTCCCGGCGCAGTCTGTATTAAAGAGGGGCCCGGCGGTCGTTTGGAGGCTCTCTGAATCTTATTATAGCCGCAGGTGATAGGAACACGGCGCATTATCGAACGGAGCGGCCAGCAAGCACGCCGGGCGAAGGGACCACCTCCGGGTGTTTGGCTCCGACGGACGCCTTCGGCCATTATCTATGTGTGAACCGCTGAATTGTGCTGTTGTGCAATTATTTGTCGTCGAAAGTGATTGTTGCTTTGGCGTTTTGTGGTGTGGAAACGCAGAGCTATTCATGGACTTCGGAAAAATAGGCCCGTCGCCGTAGAAATGAAGAAACACAATAACCTGATGGTGGAAAGGTTGTCAAAATGTGGCGACGGGAAGCTGAATGAATACGGACGATTCAAGATCATTTTTGACGTGTTGAAGCGGGTAATTCACTGATACTGTGGTGTAAGATGGTGCTGTGCTGTCTCCAGAGCTCCAGTGTCGATATGTGCCACCGATTTACTTTCTAATTTCTCCAAAAACGTACCCCTTGCATTACTACCAACCCATAGCAGAGTAGCGTGGTCCCATTTTGTGCAAAGCCATCATCACAAAGCAATCTCAAACCAAATATAGGCCTGGGAAATAGTCTATAAACTAAAAGGTGCAAATATCAGTTCTCAGATTGTAGATTGTTACTTGAGAACGGCTGGGATGGTGTTTTGCATCGATGTTAGAGGAGTTTTGGTCAATATTGAGATGGTTTGGGCACGTGCGGGCGAAAGACGGTGAACGGAAAGATATGGAGGACCTGTTTGGAAACCATGTCCTTCGTGGGGAATGTCCCAGAGTGAGTCCCGCATGGCATTTAACACATTTATTTCACATCTATTCAATTAAAATCTGAAAGCCACCAGCCCTGCATTCGTGTGGCATTTATTACTTTTGTTTGTCGCTCAAGTGCTGACTCATTTGGCAAAGCGAGCATTCCGTTATGCTGCTCCCACAGCTCGGAATACTTGTCAAATTGAACCGAAACGTTGCGAGCTGGTTTCTTTAAGGGTCTTTTGATCGATTTGACATTGATATGGATTAAGAACACAGTGGAGCATTCATAGCGCACCTTTATTAGAATAAATAGAATGAATTATACCGTATCTATCGCCAAAGCCTTCTGTGAGATGCTTCTAACTCCAGTAACGCAACGCGGGAGTCACAATCTGCTCATTTCTGATGGTTTTGGAGCCTTGAGCCAAAAGACACGGCATCATCCCTCGATCGGTCGCCCAAACATATTTAATACTCTGAACAACGCCAAACGAGCGTGGTCATGTGGCTGTGAGGCACCTCCAGACTGTGTAAATATAGCCCTGAGCCGAGTGTCCTTCTGAATACCGCGGCTCCTCTCTCTGTGTGTGTCTGCTGTGACCTGCGTGAATCCATTATCTCACCGGGTTTCACTCCAGCCACGGGGCGGACGGGCCAATCGGAGCCCGCCGCCGCGCCGCCAATCGGCTGCCAGCTCCTGCACCGTACGCCCCGCCCCCCGGCCTGTCTGTGCAGCGGGTTTGAACTCTGGACGTCCTTGCGATGCCCCCTTTTTCGCTCGTCTTTCGCTCCCCTCTTCTGCCTCTGTTGTGGTCTCTGCTTTGGCTCGCTCTCCTTTCTCTCTCTCTCCCCTCTTTGTATCTCCATCTCCATCTTTCTTTCTCCCCGCATCTCTTTTCTCTCGAGTTCTCCTTCACTTTTTTTTTGTCTGCATCTCCATTTTCTGTCCCTCTTTATCTCCCATTATCTTTGTCTCGCTCCCACGCTCGGCCGTTCTGCTCTTCTTCCCTCTTTTCCACTTTTCTTTTCATTTCTCTCTCTCTCCAAGCAACCTCCCTCTTTCACCTCTTTTCATCCTTCCAGATCTCCATCGCCTCCGTCTCTTCATACTATTCCTTTCTCTTTTTTTTAACTTCCTTTCTCTTTTCTTTTCTCATATTTTTCTTTCTCTTCCTTAATCGTAATTCATCTTCCTTTCTTTCCATCTCGTTCTCCCTCCTCTCTCTCTCTCTCTCTCTCTCTCCCCCTCTCCTTCTCACACACCCTCTCCAGGCGCATTGGCAGTCGACACACAGCGAGATGACCTGCTGTTTTCAGTCGTTTTCTTGTCCCGGTGACAGACAGGAGTGCCATGAGCCCCTCGCCCGCCCCCCCCCCCTCTCGCTCGCCCGCCCGCCCCTGCCCTGTGGACCTGTCTCTTGGCCCGTTCCACTCGTCCTGCTCGTGATTTTGCTCCTCTTCACTTCCCTCTTTACCTCCTGCAGAGCGCCTTGCGGTGCTGCTGCTGTTCGTCTCCGCGGCGCACACGTCTAACACATTAGCGCTTCTGCTTCTCCAAACGGGGCGAGTCCATGGATCATCTCCCAGAATGTAAACGCATATTCCTCTTGATTGACCTTTGTTTTTTTTTATTAAGCTGCAATATGAATGTTCAAATAATGAGACGGAGGAAGAAGGTCATTTCATAAACACTGTAGAAGCTTCGAGCAGAGACGCGTTTAGAGCCTGGTGCATTTTAATCAGGCGACACAATAAAAACATGATTTGGATGTTTATATGTTTGTTTAATTTGCGAAATGAGTGATAAGTCATATATTACTGTCCAGCACAACATTAGATTAAGGACATGTTTATTACTTGGTCGTTAGCATTTTTGCTCGATTTAGCGCCAGTGTTAAATAAACTAAGGTGACATTTCTACAGCAGGTAAGGATTTCTAACCCAAACAGCCCTGTCTTTCTCTCTCTCTCTCTCTCAGTACAGTTTCTTTCCCATCGTTTCTTTACCATCTCGCTGTCCCATTTCCCACTCTCTCCCTCGTCACATCACGTCCATTATTACACCCGTCACTGACCTCTCCACTGTACAATATGGTGCCTTGTCCACCCTGACAGACAGCGTTATGGGCCCGGGGGAGACGAGGAGTCCAGCTCGGGCCGAGGGGGGTCGCGCCGGTGCCAGAGCGACGGCAAATGAGGGCCCCGGCATACAGAGTTGTAGCCTGTGACCCGCCTGGAGGGACTCAGACCTCACTGACACAATCTGCTTAAAGGGTCAGCGTCAGGAAGAGTTAGAAAGGCAAATCCATCAAATCCATTTTCTTGTGTGTGTGGGTTTTTTTTGTACATTTTGTGTCGCTGAGCTCAGAAAAAAACTAAATAGAGCTCAGTTTTTCGAAATATAGAACAGCGCTGGTCAAATTGGCTGTTTCCTCTGTTGGCGTAAACCATTGGACGGTTTTCGAGATCCAACGTTGCAGAGAATTTCGAAGGTTTGACGAGCCCCTGACGAGGAAATGGCCGAACACACGTGACTGATGAACGTGGCCGAGGATGATGAAGATGCACATTTGTGTCTGTGTGGGATATTGAGGAGCCCTGATGATGAGGACGAGAGAGACACTTTGATTGGTCTATTCATCCACATACTTTGAATACATGACCTGTGAATGAAACTGCACGCTAAAACCTGCTCGCAATGTTTCAGTTCAAGCTGAGGTGGAGAAAATAATGACGCCAAATGTAAAATGATTCATGATTTCCAATGAATTTCAATACAAAACTCATCGGATCAATATTGTGAGACATGAAATGGCACTAATTTGTATCGGCTCGTAAAATAAAATCACTATTGCCCATCTTGGTCTTTGCACTGTTCCTACAAATAAAAGAACACCATTTTTACCATTGGCACTGTTTGGTTTTGCTCTTGATAAAACATTGTACAAAAGTGTCAGAAGGTGGTCAATCTGGACAATGACGTTTCGACTCCCATCCGTCTTCATTTTGACAACACTGTCCAGATGACTTTGTCCACGATTGACACCTCCGGGACCAATGAAGGATCGCACCCACTTGCTCTTGTTAAAACGCATTGATTTCCCTACTGTATATAGTGTTTTTGGATCGAAAAGACCTCATTTGATCACTCGATACTGTTGTTTACTGTACTTATTCTGGTAAATGGTCGTAAGGCCTTTTGTCCAAACATTAATTAAATAAGGCTTTGATTTAGCTCAGATTTGCTCGACAAAACCTTGAAAACGTAACAAAGCAACACATTGGATTCGTGCTGAGGCGAGCGCCAGTCACAACCGCGCCAGCCGAACACTATTACGGGGAGGACACGGGAGGAGAACGTGTGAACCTGCCGACAGATACAGAGCGTAATTGAAAGTGCCATAACGACGTAAGCTGCCTCCGCGCTCCACTTTCAGCCCGCGACGCACCAAAGCGAAAGAAACGGCCGATCTAATGTAGAAAACAGCTCTGCGGAATATGCACGGCGACGATAAAACGGGTCGAATCGTTCTTTGGGCGGCGGGTGGGAGTGGGGGAGGGGCCGTATGTTAAAGCATTAGCGTAAATGTACTGCGTGGGGATGGGCTTCTTGGACGGCTTCGGGGCAGACGCACACGTAACTCGGTCCGACACAGTAACACACATTCGTATTCACCACGTGATCCAGGCGCCTCAGGGTTTTTTATGTGCTGCTGGGACTAAAAATAGCCGTTCCGGGCGAAAATAAGGGCGAATTTGTTGTTTTGTGAAGATATAAATGAGCTCTTTCATTTATGAGCAGAAGCTTTTACACTAGACGCTTTACTCGAAACCCAGTAATGAGAAAGTTGACCAGCTGCGTAAAGTTAAAGCACCTTTTTACAGCTATTTCAACACAGTTCTCACTTCTTCTTCTTCTTCTTCTTCTTCTTCTTCTTCTTCTTCTCCTCCAACAACAACTCCTCCTCTGATTGGATGTCATTCTCTTCGCCGTTTTAAAGTGTCATGTCACATTATGCGTTTCACACACAGGGTTAAATTCCAAGAGATTACCTCAAAAGGGCGTGGCACCGGGTGATATGATGTGGAGAGATGGAACAGACAGACTTTTCTTCGATGCCTTTTCTATCTGAAGCGCTTATGGATTTGACTGAACGTTGTTTCCACATTTATGTATCGGCCTCTTCTTCCTCAGGTGCTTTGGGCCCACACTACAAAGCTCCAGTCCCCCCAGCACTCCCAGTCCCCCCAGCACTCCCAGTAGCCGTGGGCAGTCTTTGCTGAAGCTGTGTGTGGAACATACATTTTGAAGAATTCATATTGTTCCATCAACACGATTCAGAAGTGATTTCATGTTTATTCAAGGCACATATCTAGTTATTATCTTGATTTTTCTGATTTATACAATTGTAAAACTTTGCCATCGTGATTTGGTGCTACATTTGTGGCTTTAATTTGGGATATTTCTTACGCAAATGTCATAAATGAAACACTGCTCCTGCACTTTGAATGAAAATACAGACGCTTTGTGTTGAGGGATAGTTTCGGAAGTTCTATTAAGATGCAAATATATGCTATGATTTTGTGTATTTCTTCATGAAATATTTCTCAGTGTTGGTATTATAACTGATCGTGGTCAAGAGTATCCTTAATTCCACCCACAGTTCATAAGATAAACTTGGAAAAACAACAGAACGGTTGAATAACGTGTGAGATTCTTGCTCATACCAGTCCGGCGTTACTACACCAACATTTCAGTGTTTGTCGAGTATTCGGCGGACAACTTTTGAGTACCATTATTTGCCCGGCCTCTGTACTTTGGCTCCATTTTGTCCTCTCTGCTCCCTGTGCATTTCCTTTCATCCGAGTCCAGCTCCTCTCACCGTCGGAGCTTTCATCTGCAGCACACTCTTCAACACCGACACTTTTCTCCATCTCTCTCTTTCCCTCTCTTTTCCTTCCCTCGTCTCCCGCGGCGACTGTTTGTTTGGCCTTTTTTTCCACCAGAGCGCCCATCCATCCAGCCTCATGTGCTTAATTACACTCTTTATACACTCGGTTAGTTACACGGCGACCGCGACCCGCTGAACCACGCGTCTGACTCATCTTATTGTGAATGTCCTCGTTTAAATCTATGGAACGATGGTCTTTCCTCGTCCAAAACATTATGGCAGTGCTCGGACTTCAAACTCCAAAGGCTCGACACTCGCTTCTGATTTTGAGACCACGATGATCATTAAAAAACAATACATTACAGACAAGATGATGCAGCACACAGGGTTTTTTTGGACAGTTTTTGACCAAAAGGCTGCAATTTAACTAGTTTGTTGAGTTAGTGCTTAGTCCAACTTGAAATTCTTCACATTTATTTAGTCATTTTATATCAAAGTTCAAATTTTCACACTTGTTTTAGTCTTGATTAGTGTTCAGGCATCATGTTTTAACAACCCGACTACAAAGTATGCCAATTGGTAGCAACTATATAGCATTTTACTCTTGAAAACTGATTCCGACCTCCTGCTGACAACACAGGTGTTTGTATGACCAAAGGTAGAGTAACCTTTGGTCAAACAAACATCTGTGTTTACTACTGACCCACAGACACATTCTCTACAAACAGACCAGGCCGCACAAGCTCCTGGCCCAGCTCACAGCCAGGACTTTAAAAAGGCCCGCACCGTGGTATGGGTGGATCCCTCATCAGCAAAAAGGGGGAGGGGCCTGGACATGAGCTTCAAATGGAAATAGTACAATGTTTATTTGTATTGTAAATGGAATATGAAACTGTACTGTGATTGACTGATTCAAAAAGTCTACAGCGGGTGGCGATAATGTAACACCAACCGCCATGAAACGCCAACGTGCGATCCGACTCGAGGATGCGACGGCGGCAGCAAGTGAAGCGCGGCGTTTAATTAATACCAAAAAAAAAGGCGTATGAAGGTATATAACGCGCCGGAGTGGATGCGCCTACAGAGCAGAGTTATATCTTTAGTCACACTTGTCGTTTCCATCATGGCCGCCGCTCTCACCCTGTCAGTCTGAGGCTGTAACTGTTCTCTTATTCACAGCCGCTGTCACTCCACTCTCCCGTTTATACATCCGTCTCCCCCTCGCTCCACAACTGCGGATTTAATACAAACCTACATCGTTTTTGGGTTTATCGTCATAAGCATCGCGTTTGTGCCGATTCTACAGAGTTTATGTTTAGTAATATCATAAGGACTGACAATGACTACTGCTTACGTACTGGTTTGGACCTGTAGTTCTGCTTTATGTCTCATTCATCGCTCTCCTTGACACGTTAAGAATAAAACTCTTTGGTGAAGGCCAGTTTTCCAGATTTTATGTCCCATTTGATCGTATCGTGGATGGTTGAAGTAACAAAGGAGTTATAAAACTTTGCAGACCATAAAGGAGCTGATAATGCAAGTTATTACTCCAAAACTCGTCTTTTTTTGAGCGTTGAAATCTTAATCTCTCATTAATAAAACTTAACGTGGAATTCTTACTCGAAGCAGAACAGACAGAACAGAAAAAGACTCATTTCTTGTCTCTCGAGTTTTTGGGCTTGTTTGTACTTCAAGTTGTCTTTTTACACAAACTTAATGTTGAAAGTCAAATACTTCACATCATTGTACGTACACACGCTTCATAAATAAGATCAACTACTGCTTATGCCGGTTGTTCACATGTTTAACTCACTGACAAAATTAAAATGAATCAAATATTGAAAGATAATCCATGTTCTGGTTTAGACTAAAGACACAATTCACACATTTAAGGTTTCACATTTTCTGCATTTAGTCCATTTTGTCCACCATCTGATAGAAAATAACATCAAGCTCACGAGAAGGCAAAATATATTACAAAAAAGAAGCTATGACACACTTTTTTCAGTCAAATGAACCTTTCTGGGATGAAGCAGGTGAAGTCCCATTACGCTCCAAACTCTAAAATTAAAACTAAAATAATAATTAAAACTAGAGCTGGGTTTCGATTCAAATTTCAAGAATCGATTCAATTCCGATTTTTACGTTTCAAAATCGTTTTTTTCCGATTTCTCAGATTCCATCCGATTCGCTCCGATTTCGATCTGATTTCCGATTCGATCCGATTTCGATTCGATCCGGGGGTTAATGTTATTAAAAATGAAAAATGTATTTGAGCTGTTTCCTTCTCTTCATGACTGTGTAGAGAAGCAACATATTAAAACTAGTATTATATCAATATTAAACAGTAAATCTTACAAGTATTGGTAGTTACTGATGGAAGACTGATGAAAAGGTCAAGGGTCAATCTACTTTCAAGAAAGATAATCCAGGAGTCCTGAATTATCTTTCTTGAAGGTAGATTGAAGTTCACTGAGGGAAATGTAGAAAATAATTTTAATTAAAAAAAAAAAAAAAAAATTAAGAAAAAAAAAGGAAAAAAAAAATCGATCTTTGGACGTACGAATTGATAATCGGTCATTAATATGCAAATCAATTAAAAATCGGAAAATCGATTATTTCAACCCAGCTCTAATTAAAACTAAAATAAAAAGGCCTTATTTATGGATTCAGCATTTTTTTTTACTCTATTACAAGTCCCTAAATCTCATTGTGAGTGAAATTGTCTCCAGCTTTGAGAAAGGAGTTGTCAAAACCCAAACTAATAATCCAACAGCCGCTTCACTCTACCACATATTTGCCAAATGAAATCTGATTTCCCTCTGAGCAGAGCTGGTTCCCACTTGGACTCAGAGGCAAAAACTAGAGTCTCAGCTTCAGAAAAAGCAAAGCCAATTGTGGACGTTTTAATCAGTCGTTTTGGATAAATCGAACGATAAAATCACGGACAATAAAAAGACATTACCGTATTTTCCGGATTAGAAGTCGCACATTTATACATAGTTTTAGCCGGTGGTGCGACTTATACTCCGACTTATAAGTGATATTATTCGTTATTTTCACACTGGCAACCGCATTTCAGAAGAAGAAGAATCTGCACTTCCTCTACGTCTGGAGTTTGTGGAGTTGTTTAGAAGTGACACAGAGGAAGAAGAATTCAATGGATTTAGTGATTTGGGGTAAAACTGATGCTTTGGTAAACTTGTTAGCATGTTCTTTATGCTATAGTTATCTGAATAACTGTTCATATGTTACGTTAACATACCAGACACTTACCACAGTTCTGTCTGTGCCTCATGTAGCTGAAGGTGTTAGCGTTAGCATACGTCATGTAGCTGAAGGTGTTAGCGTTAGCATACGTACACCTATTCACCATGTTCTCTCATCTGTTATTATTTTAAACTGCATTTCAAGATTAATTTTTTGTTCTTGGTCTTGGATTTCATCAAATAAATCTCCCCCAAAAATGAGACTTATACTCCAGTGCGACTTATATATGTTTTTTTCTTCTCTATTATGCATTTTTTTGGCTTATACTCCAGAAAATACGGTAAAACATTTCGAAACACACCTGTACAGTCACTTTTTTTACAGGAAAAGCCGGATCCATACAACAAATACATCTTTTGAATGGCGTTTAACAGAAACTCCACATCACAGACATTATTTCATGAAGATAAAAAAAAAAAAGGATGGTCACGTAAATTGGGTCCAGCGTTGCGCAGCGGACCCCCAGATTCCCCACGTTCCACATCCTCATCCTCCCCATCGTGTGTGCGCCTAAGCTATATGAAATCGACATACTGAGGAAATTAAAAAGAGATTTAAGGCTTTTGCGTGACAGATGGAAACGAGTGTGTTAAAAAAACCGAACCCCAAATGTAATTCCCGGGATGTTCTGTGCACGCACGGGGCCCAATAACAGCCGAGCGGAGAACGTGTGCCATTATTGCCGGCTTTAACATTATTTTGTACACAAATAAAATGCTGCTTCCTGCTTCACTGGAAACAAATTATTTTAATCCACTCCCCAAAGCCGGATGCGCACGGGCGTCATCACGGGAGGCCAAGGAGCAGTTAAAAGTGCTTCTCAGAGTTTGCTCCCACTTAACTTCTATAACGTGAAATCAAACAGACTCTGACTCGAGTCGACGATGTTAAAGAATTAGAACGTTTCTGTTTCTCGATTCGTTTTTCTCATTTTCGTGGGGCATTCTTTAAAAACACCCGATTGATCAGACCATATGTTAAAGGAGCGTGCGTTTTCTGGTGGATGAAGCCGGTATCCATGGAGACGTTGTTGCTTGGCTTTCACGCATTATGGATGATACTTGCACCAGAAAAGCTGCACAGTGCTGCTTTAATGGGAGTTACTGTTTGTTCTTCTTCTGATCTTTTGACCCGTCCCTGGCCATCAAATGATCAAGTGAACATACTAATTAGAATGACTAACGAGACATTGTATAACTGATGAAGTTCTGAGTAAATGATTGAATCACTGGACACTTAAGAAGTACACGAGAGCAAAGAGATCTAAAGCCGATTAAAAAAATACGATAATAATAAAAGTGTTTTTCCACCTTGGACTCAAATAAATAAAATAAATAAAATGAATAAAAATGAATAAAAATGAATAAAAATGAATAAAAATGAATAAAAATGAATAAAATGAAATAAATAAAATACAAGTATTTGAGTGTGATTAGATGTATTAGCTGTAACATTTGAGAGAAAACTGCACTGAGAATGCACCGTAATCCAAGAATCCCATGCATTTCAGAGACGTTTGCAGCAGTCTAAACTACAGGCACAACAAGCGTTTTCAATAAAAAGACAGAATATGTTTGTCTTCGCAGAGAACATTATATTATTTGAATAACTGCAGCCTTTTTGATTCAATAACCTCTTTATTGAACCACGGCGCTGTAGAAAGTCTCCTGTGTATATTTCACTGCAGAACATCAGCACACATTTCTATTCCAACACTACAATCACTACTCCATGACAGGGCTGGGCAATACTGACAAAAACAATAATATTTTACATTTGTTTAAGTCTTCTGATAACAATATTGCATAAATTCAACAGAAAATGTGCTCAAACATGACTTTAGTTGAGGTTTAATGCTCAGAGCAATGAGAAATAATCACAACAGTTAAGAAATATCACCTTTTAGCCGTATTTGCAAGTTTAAAACATAACTTTTTCACCTTATAATCAGCTCCTTTTGTAGCATTTAGTCAACTTCAAGCGATAAACTCTTCAAGTTGGTCGATAAAAGCGCCTGCATGTGAAATCAAAGCGCCGCGTCGCTCTTGTATAATCACTACATTTGCAGCTATAGCTCGGTGTGCCGCCCGTGCTTTACGAGACCGGCGCACGCCTTAACGCTAACTCTCCCCGCAGAAGCTCCATTAGCCCGCGCGCCCAGAGAGGCTCTTCATCAAACACCTACTGCACCGTTGCATGCTGGGAAACACAATGCATACATAACCACAACGATCCGTCTGTGTTTGGACCCTGTCTGCGTTTTGCGGGATTATTGCCGTATGAAAAATGCAAGCGCGGAGGTCAGACCAAAGCTTTTCAAAGGGAATAATTCACAGATGATATGTTTCGTACAAATGGAAGAGCGACGGTTAATAATAATAATAATAATGCTAATGTGAAGAAGAGAAAGAGGAGAAAGAAGAGAAGGAGTGTGGCTTTATCTTTTCAGTGGAGACGGACCGAGATGGGCAGGTCTGTTTGACACATTTATCCCCATAAACCAAAATGTTTAACGCTCTAAAAGTACCCGCTCCAATGAATAAAGAGCAGATTGCAACAAACACTGAAGTTAGTATTTATTAGGAGAGGGAAAGTCACGATATCAAATGTTAGTGTTATGTGTGATTATTGTGACAAAAAATGTCACGATTAAACGATTATTTGCGATTATTGAGACTGTGACCAAGCGACTGTGGTTTAACATGTGGCTGTTGCTCAGGTTTGTGACCGGATTTACACAATTTAACTTCCTGAAAGACAAAATAAGGTTAAATTTGACAAAAACGGCCAGAATAAAACAGTTTTGAACCAAAGATTGAACCAAAAAGACTTCATTTTGCTTCTAAAACTGTCACGATTATGATTTTTTGGTTCCTACGATTGTATTGTGACCTGAATTATCACGATTATCCATAAACCTAATTACCTTCACGTCCCTGAATAGGAGTCATATAAATTGACCCTCTACTTCAACAGTTCCTCATAGTACAAAGGCTTGAACTATAACAAACCCGACTTCTGTTAAAGCCACTAAAGCGATGGACCAGAGCCAGCGAAATGTTAATGTACGAGGAGTTTATTATGGATAAATATTAGATAGAGTGCCATCCGCTATACGTCTCAACCGTGGCTCCTGAAAGCTCTTATAGTTTTCATATTTGACTCATTTCTACAACACGTATGACATTGAACATTCTCTTCTGCCGCTCAGAACAGACAATAATGTGTTTAACCTTGTCAATGACTCGTTTAAACATTTGGCTTTCCTCTGATTAGATTGACTGCGGCGGCTGGCGCTCTGCTGCTTTGGTGTGGACCGGGAGGAGGGCAGCGCACGGCCGCGTGGTCCGGCCGATAAGCGGGCGCGCGGGGAGCGGACTGGCGACTCCAACACTTCAAAAACTCTCCGCGGCCAAAAGTGTGCAAACCCATTGGCTTTACCGCCGTAGGAAATGTGTGGGCGCCCCGGTTTGAACCCCACAGTCACATTTGTCCCTCCGACTCGCAGCAGAGGGGATAATGGGCGAGCGGCGGGTCGGCCTCTGCGGGGAAACGTCCCTCAGAGTTTAAATGCCAGGTCACGGCGGCGGTCGGCAGCTCCTCGCGCAGACGAAAAGAAACGAAAAGAAACACGGCGGACATTTGCAACAGGATCGAATCACGGGGTTAAACACGGAGCGGTTTAAAGCAGCAAAATGTCATTCCACACCTGAATGTAACGTAACAAGAGAAAGTCGTGCAGCGTTCATTTCAGAGCAATTTAACAGCATCTGAAGCCGTTACACCGGCGTCTGAAGCCGTTACACCGGCGTCTGAAGCCGTCACACCTGCGTCTGAAGCCGTTACACGTCTGAAGCCGTTACACCGGCGTCTGAAGCCGTTACACCGGCGTCTGAAGCCGTTACACCGGCGTCTGAAGCCGTTACACCGGCGTCTGAAGCCGTCACACCGGCGTCTGAAGCTGTCACACCAGCGTCTGAAGCCGTTACACCTGCGTCTGAAGCCGTCACACCGGCGTCTGAAGCTGTCACACCGGCGTCTGAAGCTGTCACACCAGCGTCTGAAGCCGTTACACCAGCATCTGAAGCCGTTACACCGGCGTCTGAAGCCGTTACACGTCTGAAGCTGTCACATCAGCGTCTGAAGCCGTTAACCCAGCGTTTCATTTCGTAGCACAGTTTAGTTCATCGACGTAGCCGATAGCATTTAAAACTAGCATAAGAGTACCAATCGCAGTAATAAACAAGTCTTCAATCTGACGTTACACTGGACATTAACGCACCATAAATACATTTTTGTTTTATTTCCTCCAGCGCAATTCCTGCAAACTTTAATCAACTTTAGAAACTGGAGCTGGAAGTTAGACGTTCGCTCGTCGTTGCCAAATGTAACAAACACATAAACAAACACCGTCCTCAAAAATAAAAATGTGCGTTCGATCGTTGCCAAAGAAAATACAGGGAACAGAGCATTTAAATCAGCAGCAGGTTCTGAAATGATCTATATTTCTCTAATACGAAAGCCTCTGTTGAGTCCAGTGGTTCTCAAACTGGTAGAAAAGCTCCTGGTCGTACACGAGTTCCTCTACACAGTGTTTGTTTAACTTATAGTCAATAGTATTTATATTCATGTCCTTCTATGTCTAAGTTCTTGTTTAGAAGTCAGAATTAAGACCTCATTCAAACCTCAAACAGTCTTACGATCGACCGGATTAAGATCTGGAGGTAGGTTTGGTCGGCGATATGATCAAAACATCTTCTTGGCGTCGGATTGTGATTTCCTTCTACTCTTTTTTTAGCTTTTTGAAGTAAACAAAGCCATTCTGATCGTTCACATTTCACCGCGATTGGTTCCGTCCGGCTGTCGCTCACTTGGAAGCTGACCAATCGCAGAAGTGGGTGGGAAAACTGCCAATTTTCCAGTAGACAGCCGCATTAAATAGTGGATCACGACACGGCCGAAACAGCAAATCAGCCCAAGGATGAGGTCACAATTGGATTTTTATCACCCGAATGGCCCCGCACTACCTGGAGCCCAATTGGTTCCTTCGATAGTACTCTGTGAAAAAGGTTTGAGAACTACTTTTTAGCCGGTCTAAAAATAGGTTTCATATATCCTTACTCCAAGCTGGAAATATAGTATCTTCAAAGTGCTCAGCCGCAGTCAAATCTCTTGGACAGGAGTGAATCTTGACTCTTTTGTCCTCTTCTTATTCCCGTCTAATCACCAACCAACCCCAAAAAACTCCTCTGCAGCGAAAGGAGAATGTAATTACGGCGTGCGATCCCACAGATTATCCCCGGCGCTCTGGATATAGCGCCGGGCTTCAAAGCACCGGAGCAGGTTGCACACTTTCTGGGTAATTTGTCCACATTAAACAAGACAAGGAAATCACCGCGGCCCTTTCATGTTCTTCATAAAATATACTATTAGCATATCTGACGCTTTTGTGTGATAGAATAACCAAGGCTGAGTGGGGACGGAGGCCACCTTTTTCCTCAAAGTAACTCCGCGATCACCATAAAAGAGGAACGAGGAAGCGCTAATTAGCTTCTGCCACGGATCAGGTATCTCACCGGAGCGGCTAACAAGCTAGCACCCCCGCTACAGTAATGGTATGTCAGCGAGAGGACGACATGCAAGGGGCTTTCTCACAAAACATATCCACCGCAAGTCCTCGCCGGGTTGCTATAGCGACGCCGGCTTTGTCCTGGGAACTTTATACCGATATCAGTACGATTAAAAAGGTTGTTTATGTAGAATAGCGCTCAAATATTGCAAACAAAATACGTTGCAGTGTCAGAGACGTGTTTTTTACCGATGACATTTTCGATACGGTGCTTTATTTGCAACGACGAGCTCTACGCCTCGTTTGAGGGATTCAGTTCAGACGAAACCAATTAAAAAATCGCGGGGAGAGAAGGCGCGGTCGAGGGAAATGTTAACGAGAGGCGCCGCGTTAGAGGGAAGAGGCAAGGCACTCACGGAACTACAAAGAGCGAGAAGAAGGACGGGAAAGAGAAGAGAAGACGCTCAGCTCAGAGGCTATAGATGCTATTGTTTCTGAGGTGCACTGGGAACGATCGGGACGTTATAACGACGTCAAATCATCCGACAAACATCTTAATATTCAACTGATCTTAGGCGCTCAACTCCATCGTTCATGGTCAAACGCACCTTTATTTACTCGTCGAAATCAATGCGGTTGTTCTGTATTTTCTAGTCAATCCATCGTCCAAAAAGTACAGCTAAATGTTTAAATTATGTGTTTTAATCTGGCTGTTTTTGTCACTTTATTTCAGTTTGAGTGGGAAATATTAATTAGCCAAAGGAAATGGAAGACGTCGCTGTCGTTCGGTCAGGATCTCAGTAATCATGGATAATTGTTCAATTATGCAGTATTTTTTTCTCAAAAGCTTTTGTGACAGAGTTAATGGGACTGCGATCCAAAAGGAAACGCCTGAGCACAAGTTTGAGCTCGTTTCTCTCTTTTTTTACAGCGTTTCAGAAAAGTCTTTTGGACAGTTGTTTGTTCAGATGAAATGATTTAACGGCGTTGGACCTGGTTTCCATGTGACAAAAGCAGGAAGTGCCATGTCCTCACAGCGAACCAGGAAACAGCATTGTTCCAGAGTGAAGAATGTATCATAGCAAGACCAAGTACGTCAGAGAAGTATTTCAGCTAAGTACTTCAGTATGGAGCGATGTCCGGTCTAATGTCCGATAATGAGGAAGTATCGTTTCACTGGACGTGGGCAGAATGTTGCTATATAGAAAGTACCTGGAATGTTGTTTGAATATCGAGTATGTCATTTAGAGTAGAAATACTGCCAAAAGAGGTGATAAAACTGAAGAAAAAAAAATGTGTTGTAAATCTAGTATAAAGTGATATTTCTGTATTTCACTTTTTCTACTACTACTACTACTACTACTACTACTACTACTACTACTACTACTACTACTACTACTACTACTACTACTACTACTACTACTACTACTACTACTACTACTACTACTACTACTACTACTACTACTACTACTACTACTACTACTACTACTACTACTACTACTACTACTACTACAACCATTATTACAACTACTACATATCCTACTACTACTATTACTGCTAATACAACCAATATTACAACTACTACATATCCTACTACTACTACTGCTAATGCAACCACTATTACAACTACTACATATACTACTACTAATAATAATAATAATAATACAACCACTATTACAACTACTCATTTTCTCACTCAATCAACCAATGAACAAAACAGATCATATCCTGGTCCAAGTTTTCCTAGTTTTCCTTTCATTTAAAAAAAAAAAAAAAAAAAACATGATTGTGATATTTGAATGTACTTTTGAAACAGTGAGTTCAGTGAGTGAAATAAAAAATACATTCAATATAATAACACATATTAATTAATTGCAAACATATATCTGCAATGACCTAATAGTTTTATACTTGCTTAATACAGTATTTATTTATTTATTAATTATGTTTTTTTTAAGCACAAAACAACAAAAACAAACCTAAAACAACAATAAAAAGAAAAGACCAGAGAGAAAACAAGCTAAGTAAAGAATAAAATTAGATAATAAGTTGTTGCATCCAAAGAAAATAAGTTTTAAACATATTAAATCTAAAATAAAAGTCCCATTTTGTCCATTGTTTGTCTAATTTTGAGTTTGAGATCCAGAAGTTGTGGATTATCGTTTTTTAGTTTCCAGTTTCAGGTTCCACCGCCCGCTCGCCTCAGACATGTTAATGATTTACCTCGTTTGTTATTAAAATGTTCGATCTTGCAATATTCAGCTAAAGGTGTAACAGTTACAGTTAGTGGCATCAGTTGTTTGTCTCCATGGCGATACAGTCAATGTTTAATGCTGTATACTGTACATTCCAGGGGAGAAACGCAGAAGCCCAAAAAACACTGCAACTATAAATATTTCAGCAAACAATCCATCTTTTTGCCCGTCCATCTGTCGCCACGGATACTGTATGAACACAGATTTACTGTACTCACATGGATACAGTACACACACGCTGATACTGTACACACACGCTGATACAGTACACACACAGATATACTGTACACACGCTGATACTGTACACACACAGACTGTACTCACATGGATACAGTACACACACGGATATACTGTACACAGATTTACTGTACTCACATGGATACAGTACACACACACTGATACTGTACACAAACAGATATACTGTACACACACGGATATACTGTACACACGCAGATATAATGTACACACGCTGATACTGTACACACACGGATACTGTACACACACACACGGATATACTGTACACACACGGATAAACTGTACACACACTGATACTGTACACAAACAGATATACTGTACACACACGGATATACTGTACACACGCAGATATACTGTACACACGCTGATACTGTACACACACAGACTGTACTCACATGGATACAGTACACACACAGACTGTACTCACATGGATACAGTACACACACGGATATACTGTACACAGATTTACTGTACTCACATGGATACAGTACACACACACTGATACTGTACACAAACAGATATACTGTACACACACGGATATACTGTACACACGCAGATATAATGTACACACGCTGATACTGTACACACACGGATACTGTACACACACACACGGATATACTGTACACACACGGATAAACTGTACACACACTGATACTGCACACACACGGATATACTGTACACACACGGATATACTGTACACACACAGATATAATGTACACACGCTTATACTGTACACACACAGATATAATGTACACACGCTTATACTGTACACACACGCTGATACTGTACACACACGGATACTGTACACACACACACGGATATACTGTACACACGCTTATACTGTACACACGCTGATACTGTACACACACGGATACTGTACACACACACACACAGATATACTGTACACACACGGATACTGTACACACACACGGATATACTGTACACACGCTTATACTGTACACACACGCTGATACTGTACACACACGGATACTGTACACACGCTTATACTGTACACACGCTGATACTGTACACACACGGATACTGTACACACACACGGATACTGTACACACGCTTATACTGTACACACGCTGATACTGTACACACACGGATACTGTACACACACACACACAGATATACTGTACACACACGGATACTGTACACACACACACGGATATACTGTACACACGCTTATACTGTACACACGCTGATACTGTACACACACAGGGTTTCACCTGTATCTCCATCTGAGCTCACAGGGTTTCACCTGTATCTCTCCATCTGAGCACACGGGGTTTCACCTGTATCTCCATCTGAGCACACGGGGTTTCACCTGTATCTCCATCTGAGCTCACGGGGTTTCACCTGTATCTCTCCATCTGAGCACACGGGGTTTCACCTGTATCTCCATCTGAGCACACGGGGTTTCACCTGTATCTCCATCTGAGCACACGGGGTTTCACCTGTATCTCCATCTGAGCACACGGGGTTTCACCTGTATCTCCATCTGAGCACACGGGGTTTCACCTGTATCTCTCCATCTGAGCACACAGGGTTTCACCTGTATCTCCATCTGAGCACACGGGGTTTCACCTGTATCTCCATCTGAGCACACGGGGTTTCACCTGTATCTCCATCTGAACACACGGGGTTTCACCTGTATCTCCATCTGAGCTCACAGGGTTTCACCTGTATCTCCATCTGATTTGACGTAGTTTAAAATAAGGTTAAAATATCATATTTACACCAATCACAAAAAGAAAGATGATCTTAATCACTTGAACATGACCCAATGTAGAACGACTGAAGAATCACATGAAGAACTTTAACTAAGATAAACAAATATATGTTCAGTGTTTTAAGGCTCAAGATCATCTCATTCCCTTCACAGATTCATTTCTTCTTCTCAGTAGTATTTCTCCCTCTGCCCGTCGTCCCTCAGCTCGCTGCAGTTTCTCTGTCATGTCTGGTCAATAATTCAATAAAAAGGATCTCCGGTCTTAACCAGGCCTTGCATTATTCAGCGACAGAGGAGGAAGGCAGCGCTGGACTTGAAGTGGAGCTGATAAAACATGGCCCTGTCTGAAGATTGTGACGTGAACCGACTCGGCACCGATCTGTAAACTGTATTACACCGATGTGTTTGAATCCTTTTCTGCCGCAGATAACAAGACTTCAGCTTATGCTTTATAAAGACACTTTCCCAGAGAGGAAAAGGACAAGAATATACCGTATTTTTCAGTATATTCTTGTCCTTTTAACACCTTAGTTTAGTTAGTTTTGATAGTTTTGGCCGGGGTGCAGTTTATACTTATATTTATACTTATATACTTATACTCCGGAGCGACTTATATGTGATATTATTTGTTATTTTCACATTTGCAACCGCATTTCATACTCCAGTGCGACTTATATATGTTTTCTTCTTCTCTGTTATGCATTTTTTGGCCGGTGCGACTTATACTCCAGTGCGACTTATAGTCCAGAAAATACATGTAGCTAAATAAAATAATGTCTTTCTTTTTGTAAATCCAAATGTATACAGAAAATATGTAGAAAAAAGTTCATAATCGTGATTTCAATTGTTTTTAATTTGCTGGTGGTTGAAAATACCTCAAACACATTTTTTTTTTTAAATAATAATAATAATAAACAACAGCTCTGAAGTTGACTGAAATATTTAATTGTTGGATTTCTTGACTCAAAATGTACATAAGCAAACTTAACATACTGAAGCAAAAGAATGTGTTTTATTACATTATATATCGTTGTCTTATGAGACTCTTCTTGCATGTGTTTGTGCAGCTTATGAACACACAACTGCACACAAACTCACAACACGATCACTACGTTATTAACGCTGAAACGATGCCCGCGTCGCGCTTGTTAAGCTGCTTTAAAACGCACAATCGCGTCGTCTCCGTCTTCAGCTGGACCGGCTCGTGCAGCTGCTCGTCATGTGGCGTGACAGAGAAGTGACAGGACGGGGAGGAGACGCCTGTCACGAGAACACACGCTGCGCTTTGCATTTAAGAAAACCAGAAGCACTGCACCTGCCTCTGTTCTAATATGTAAATAATCACTCAGCACGTCGCTGATCAAAACCCATTCGAAGGCCTGATGGGTGCGACAGCTTTAGCAGTTCTGAATCGTGGAAGTTGTGTTAAAAGTAGGTATATTTATAGTCATGTTCAGCCAACTTCACGGCACAAGCTAGATTGTTTTCAAGTTATCAATCTGGAAAGGTTGATTAGTCGAGGCGTCTCAACGGTGGACGTCTAAATTGTGTTAAATCCAGTTGTTTGAGCGCTTTCGACTGTTGGCGCCGCTGTGATTGGTCCAGTCGCCGCACCACCCCTGTTTCCAGGCAGCTATAACCTCCACATTATTCTACCCATAATGCATAGGCACTCTCTCTCCACAGCGCTTGTCCAAACCATCTCAATCTTGACACATCTGACTTTTTCCTCTTAAAAGGAGCTGCAAGCCTTAGTCAAAAGAGCTGAAAATATATGCACCAACAGTTGAATTTAGTCCTTGCCGAGCCTCTGTAAGGAGTAATCATTGGGTAGCGATACTTGCCCTGCGTTATCATTATTATTATTATTTCAATACCTCGCCAAAGTCCTTAAAAGATTCGTGAATGTGGCGTGACACGTTAGAATGGAGCTGTAGGTGCAGAACGACCCGAGTTTTGACTGAATAGGCGTCGTATTGCGCCCGACCGCTGGCAAATTCAATTCAACTCTCAATGAAGTCGTTCTGAATAACTCCAACAAAGACTGAGACCCGAATGACACTGAGGCTGAGGAGGTGAAATAACATGGCGGTCGTGAGGCGGTCGTGCGGATGGTCTGACAGGAGGAGACGGCAACACTTCAGCAACAAGTTAGAGACCGAGAGTGGAGCGAAAGAGAGTGGGAGAGACGTAGAAAGAAAGAATGAAAAGGAGAGAGGAATGAGACAGGAGAGGAGGGAGGAGGATGATGAGGTGGTAACAGCGCGATGACATGGACCGACACGGAGACGCTCCAAACACACCATTCAGCCCGTTTCCTCGCTGACATTCAGACACGGAGATGCTTTTAGATCAGCGCGAGTGATAAACAAGTCCGAGGAAAGTTCCATCCGCGGAACAGGATAATTCGTGTGTTCCATCTTCACTTTCAATAGATGCAACGGCAAAAGATGGAGCCGCAAAACAAACAAAGAGTGGACGGGCCTTCAACCAGCGCCGGCGACACCGCCCAATCACGCGCTCAAGTGGGGCTGAGGCCTTTCGATCGGCGCCGTGTGTTTTAAAAGTGTGAGAGTCTGTTCTGTCTACTTATACTTATAAACTTGTTTGTACGTCTGAACTACAAGCACATTAAGAGTTTTCAGTGACATTATATAAGGCATTTACAAGCATTTATTTCTTGGTTATTGACATTTTGTACATGGTTTATTATTATTTCCTGGTCATTTAGCTCATTCCTTGTCTGTTTAATTACTTGTAGCATTAGATTTTGGCATGTTTAGCCTCCAGCAGCTTTAGTTTGTTCTGTAAATCATTCAATTTCTTCTCCTTTTTGTTCGAGGCGACAGCAATAACGCTGCCCCTCAAAACTGCCTTTGCTGCATGAGGATGAGTGGAGAATCGTCATTTTCCTCCTTACTCAATGTCCACTGTCATATTTCTTTTTTTTTTTTTTACAAATTGTGGATCATTGAATAGATTAGCATTAAATCTCCAAAGTGTATGTTTTTGTTCCTGTTCCAGATGTAAATACAGAGATGTAAATAGGAGTGAGATCGGTACATGGTTTATTAATACACTTGTTATTTTGTTAATGCCTTGTTAACATTTAGAAAGTATTATACGTTATATTATATCTAAAAATGCTAGTAAATGCCTTATTAGTGCATAAAGAAATAACTAGTGCTTATTAATACCTTATAAATAGTTTAATAAGAACCCTTCATTAAAAGCATATTCATATTTCTATTAAAAAAAGAAGGTGTTTTGTTCATTACAGCTTATATCTATAATTGAAGCCTTTTTAATTTGGTAATTGCACCAACTCAAAGCAATCGTCACGTTCACTGGTCCTGGATGAGCAAACGTTAAGCTAGCACACTATGGACCCAAGCGTTAGCATCCAATACCGTGGGCCCTTTAGCGTAACTTTGACTTTATTAATTTCATATTGATCGATTGGTCCAAAAAACATGACAAGAACCACATTCTACAAATAATTAAATCGTGGTGAAACGGGGATGATCCAAACTCTCTAAAACCAAACCACATGCAAGATCTGGCTGTGTTTAACGTAATAAATATCAAAATGATCCAACTTGAATTTCTCGCTGAGCTGCACATGACCTAAGCCATAATTACAGGAGGCTGGACAAAATCAAACCAGAAAATCCCTTTGGACGGAAACATTTGGGATCTGCATAAAAAAGTCTTGCTTCCCATAATCCTCGGCGGAGTTTGCGGCACAGTGGCCCACTTCAAAACGAGCACAGGCCGCCACACAATGATAATCCATCCAAAAAGTCATTTCCCCACAATCCCCTCTGGCGACACTTTGCTTTGGTGAATGGTTTGTTTGTGTGGGGCCAGTCGAGTGTGTCATGTGACGATTCGAATGCAGCGAGGATGAAACATTACGGGATTTCTGCATTTCAAATGACAATGGCCAATAACGAGATCTTGGACAAGCGAGGAGAGGCTGATACTTTGATTGAAATACTCATAATGTGGCCGTGAGTACAGGAATAGTACAGCTGTATTTACATAAACGGCGCATGAGAGCGGGTGAAACGTCTCAGGGGGGCTAAAGCGCCATTGCCACCTTTGATACTGGACATAAAACAAGAATACAAAGACAAGACAACAATTTAAACTACTTTAACAACTGCAATAAACAATAAAATCAACCAAAAAGCCAGGACACGACAGCAATACAGAGAAAACACTTCTTTTCCATTTGTATATTATTTAAAGACACAATTTATTTTGATATTTTTTGCCTCCGAATGATGGTATTTTTCTTTTTAATTTAAATGATGCCTTTATTTGGAAACACTCAGCGATCAGGTTCTGCTCCGTCTATTGACATGAATAGGCATCGGCCAAAAACAAAGCAAGAACGCGGCAACGTGACCAGTATGCTAACGTGCTAACATGCTAACGCCGTTTTGACAGTCCAAATGCTCAGAACATGTCAGGTGTTGATTCGCGGCCTTAAAGCGGTGCAGGAAAAAGCAGGATTCTAACTGTTTTACATCACTATTGTACGTATAAGTGGGGGAATTGAAACGGAGTGATTTCTGGGGCTCAGATGGAGAGGAAATGGTAAACAGAATTATTAAAACAAGCATGAATGAAGCAAATTTACAAAGTCCAGTCATGTTTTTGATAAAGGAATTGTATAACGTGATTAAATTGTTAAAAATGCATGATATATCGTCTATAACAATATCAAAAATACAGGTCCACGCCTTCATCCGACCATCACTGTGAACAACTTTTGATTTTGACCGGTATGCTAACGTGCTAACAGCGTTTTGACAGTTGAGATGCTCAGAACAAGTCAGGTGTTGTTTCGCGGTCTTAAAGCGGTGCAGGAAAAAGCCGGATTCTTACTGTTACGTCACTACTGTACTTACCGTATTTTCTAGACTATAAGTTGCACCTTTTTTCATAGTTTTGGCCAGGGTGCGACTTCAACTTATATTTACATTTATATACTTATACTCCGGAGCGACTTATGTGATATTATTAGTTATTTTCACACTTGCAACCGCATTTCATACTCCAGTGCGACTTATGTTTTTTTCTTTCTTTCTTTCATTTTTTGGCTGGTGCGACTTATACTCTGGAAAATCCAGTATTTCTGGGGGAAATTGAAACAGAGTGATTTCTGGGGCTCAAATGGAGAGGGTATGGTAAACAAACTTATTAAAACAAGCATGAATGAAGCATATTTACAAAGTCCAGTCATGTTTTTGATAAAGGAATTGTATAACGTGATTAAATTGTTAAAAATGCATGATATATCGTCTATAAAAATACCAAAAATAGAGGGTCACGCCTTCATCCGACCATCACTGTGAACAACTTCTGATATGAATGTAAATCTGTATTAGTGTTATAAAGAAGAAGAAACACGTGCGGCGTTCTTAGAAATGCTGCGTGTCAGAGCGCAGCCCCGCGGGACTTTCACAGAGAGCATCAGTCGAGCTACTGCAAAATTAACCAGCGCGCTCCAACTCGGCACATATGGAACACGACTTTTACATGTTTCGCGGTACTTTGGTTACATATTCTGACTAGAAATGTTTTGATTAATTTATAGCAAACGCATTTCCAGACTGAAAACCAGGACACATTTCTGTTCCGAACTCTCACTTTTGCTCACATCCAAGTCAGAGCAACTTAGACCTGCGATATATTTTAAAACACTTGCTCCTAATTAATATCAACCACGACATTGAACGAACCATGTAAAAAAAACAATATCATTTCATATACGTTTGATTTTACTGTGCTGTAACCTGACAAAACCCATTGCACTTCCGTAAGATTGAATGTGAATTTCAAGTATAAATAAACTTGTCAAACGCCATCCTTCAAAGGCCTCGCTCGTACACTGCATTCCTGTCAGTATTATTAGTTTAACCTTTCGCTGTGTCGAGCTCGTTCACATGATTCCGAATGTGACGTATCCATTTATACCGCGAGCGTCTGAACGGCGGATCCGCACATGATGTCGGGGGTTTGATCGCGAACTCGGGAGTCGTTCCGTCTCATCGCGTCGCTACAGATGTTCCGCTTTGATCAGGCGCCGTCCCCCCCGTCCACCTCTGCGTGTTTCCATTTACATAGCGATCATCTACACTTCTCTGAGATGAGGATTACAAAGCGTTTGTAATCTAACTGCCAGAGACCGAACGGGAGATATGAGGCGGCACGGCGGACGCGCGGGAATTATGCGCAAAGCTAATTTCAATTTCCCCAAGCGCTTGGCACGATCTCCGACACGAGCGAACTTCTTTCACTGGCGGGAATCTGTGCGGACGTCCAATGATCGTGGACAGGAGTGGGAGAGTTGTGGGTGGCGGAAGTTTAACGGGCGATATGTTTTGGGGGCAAGACAGACATTGTTAGCCCATTTGCTAACAAGACAAACGCTCTTAATGAAGCTTTGAGAAATAATTTGCATTGGAACTAGCACTCGACTCTACAACCTTTTCGTCCCAAACGTAGGGATGAGTTCCACAATATGGCATCGCAATGGCACCGGTGCTACGTCTTTAGAGTCCTTAAGTCCCTCAGCTTCAGCTCGAGCAATGACGGCGCCGAGGAGTCACGCTTCGTCTCAAACACGTGCACGTAACCTTCCTCCTTTCGTAAGATACTGCAGTCGCGACCGCCCGCAGTATCGGCTCGTTCCCACCCTGTCTCGCACCGGAGCACGAGGACGCATGCGGAGAGGAGTGAACAGAAAAGGTCCGACGCACACCGTTGAAGCGAAGACGAGAGGCTGCGGAGACATCGCTTTGACGTCGATGAACGGGTCGCATTGGCGCAAGCATAAGCGGGCATATCGTTTCGCCAAACTCTTCCGCGATCATAAAGCGCCTCAACGGAGCGTGTTGGTCGTCTATTCAGCCTGGGATTGTTTCGCTTTCTTGTAAAGCTGCACAGTTTGTGATTTTTAAAGCATTTAAAAAACCTTTGGCACATTTTGGTGATATCCTCATGCATACATTTGGAAGCACCTGCCCAGTTTTGGACCTGTCTTTTTCAGAACCCAAAATAAAGTCCGCCTCAGTCAATCCTATCACCACTTACTCACTGTCCTCTGGCGTTTGCGATCGCTAAAATACTTCATTAGCACCGGCTCAGTTTGTTTTTTCCCTGACTCCTCTTTACGGTCTTTTACTTGAAGCTGTCGAGGAGCAGCGAGTTCTTTGTCATTACGACTTCAGCCGAACACCGCCCTGTAGGGAAGTGCGGTGTAATTAGCCGCCGTGCCACTATCTCCTGTCCCCATCTGCATCTCGAACCCACGGGAAGGTTTAAAAGAGACCGGCTTCAATTACCTGCTCGGTGCCAGGAAGCGCTCAGGGCTCCGCAGCATTATCCAGCTCCAAAATTACACCGCGCTTTGGCGACGCGACTCGGACGGCTTTTATCCGCTCGGGTCGGCCGGGGCGCTGTAATTATTCGACGGGGGTGAGCGCGGAGATGGAGAGACCCAAGGGCGAGCGCGAGAATCCAGAAGAGGCGAGATCGGAAATCTATCTGCAGCTTCTGAAGAAATGTTTGATGAGGCGTGTGCGTTTGACACGGGTTGAAGGATATGACGGGTTTCTCTATAGGAGCCTGGTTTGATTAAGTATGAGCAACGCCATTGATTGTATTGTTCCAGTTCCACTATTGATGCTCTGGGTGCAAACAATCCAGTCTGTCAGTTGTTGAAGCTGAGGCCGGTTTGAGTGAGATTGAAGCATTGGTAGAGTTTTAGATGACTTTGGTTTCCCATTAAACGCTGTCAGTAAAGTTCTGTTCTAGTTAAAAATGCATAAAACGGCTTTCTTTGATAAATAAATGCCTGTTTGAAGATAGTTGACTCATAAAAATGTTGGTTGACTAAGACGCTTTCCCTTTATGAAAATCTACAGCCCAAAATGGGACAATTATTCAGATATTAAAATGCACTAAACATTTTTCATTAAAAGAACATTCTGATGCATCCCTTATCGTCTACTTTTACTCCATTACTTGCCTTTTGTTCTACCTTGTCCAGCTCATTTGTGTGGTTATTTTTGTGTATGTTGTTTTGCTTTAATAAAAATAGTAGCATTTTAACATCAGTGGAATAATCTATTTATTTTTAAGTGGTAACACTTCAATTATGTCCATAAAAACTCAATTTGAATATTTTGTGCTTAAAATAATCCCGTGTCGACTCTGCTGATCTAACGCGTGTTTCTGATCCTCGTGTTGAACGCCGTGAACCTCCAGCTCTGCCTTCTCCCTCTAAACACACAAACTGGTATATTTACTGTGACATTTGAGTGGCACAATCCAGGCCATGAGCTAATTCTCCATCAGCCAAACGACGTGACATTAAGTGTGTCATACGTTTAACACGCTCCGCCTACAGCGCCACAAATAACCCTGTTCGCTCCAGGTACAAACTCAGCCTTGTTTTGTGGAGCTGAAACCTCCCTCACGAGGATTAAGGTTCATGATCCCGCTGCCGGGGCTAACACTTATTAACTTACTATGCAAATGCTTATTACATTGTTGTATTAGTTTTCATAATCCTCTTTATGTTGAGCCGCAGACTGTGTGGAACTGTGTTCACTGATAAGGCAAATGTCTCCAAAGAGTAAAGATGAGTTTCCACACATGCAGGACTATTGGACACACATTGATTACAATTATTAAAACCTATAATCAAGTGTAGTGGGGCCCGTGTGCCAAACTGGGCCCTCCAGGTGGTCTAATTTACCCTGCGTGGGGGCCGCTGAGATTTGTCAGAGGATGAAAGGGAATTCATAGACTAATAGTCTCCCTAAAAACATGATACTTAAAAATAATGTGTGATTTGTTTTTCCTGTAAAAGGTTTGAGGCACCACTTTAAAATAACTATATCTTATAGTCTCAATAAACCATGAACTTATAGTTTATTAAGAATGATTCAGGCATTGTAACCACTTTATTTAAGGGGTAAAAGTTAGCATTTGGGTATTAAATAAGTAGCTCTTTGTTCTGGGTATTAAAAGTCATACAAAAGTATTCATTTTGGAGTGAAATTAATTCCCTGATTTAGATGACTCTCCCACTCTTAAAGTTGCACTATGTAACATTTCGGGTGGAGCGTATGGAATCTGCTTGTCTCCATGGAGATGCTATAGCTTTTCCTGCAGCCTACAGTATCTCATGGAGACAGGTCAGATCTGTGGAGAGATGACTCTCCTGCACTCTCCTGAACGCCTGAAACTCATTAAATGCATGACACATGAGATTAATGCCACACTGTGAAATATTCCAGGCAAAGCGGTAATATCTCCATGGAGACAAGCAGGGGGCGGACTTTGTACTAGACAAAAATATAGTGCTTTTAATTCAATTTCTATTTACCAAGGCTGTCATCTTCTGCATAGCAGGTTGTTTCAAAACAGGTTTTAAACTAGAAGTCTCCTGGAACCTTTGTTTCATGACAATATTCCAACCACTTGTTGAGAGCCACTAACTATAATGAGCCTTTTAAAATGGTTTTATAATGCGTTATTCCTTTAAGAATGTTGGAAGCCGATACAGACCAATCAATGAAGAGGTCATGTGATAAATATATAGATAAATAAATGTATTCAGAGATTTGAAGTTGAAAAACGTTATCATAAATGGTCATTTCTGGATGGGTCAGTCTGAGCTGCAGCTCAACTCAGCACCAACACAACTGTCAGGGATTGAAAGTCAAATTGGTTCATTGTTTTCCATTTTGGTGACTTCAAACCATCAGAATCTCATATTAAACCCCGCCGGGTTAAAAGACGGTGAAGCTTCAAAATGGCCCTATACCTGTGGATCCTGGTCTACTGAGGGGAGAAGAACCTTTTTAACTGTGAGGGACACTAGGGTGAAAACCCCCAGTATTGACAGCAGTTTAAAAGGCTATGGAAATGAGCCGTGGCTGGTGGATGTGTTTTTGCTGAATTTATGAGCCGGCTTCATTGTCTTCTCTTCACCAGGGCCGTATCCACCATTACTCTGAGTGTGACGTGCGCTGAATACACCAGTCCTCCGAGCTGACGCCGACAGAGCTGCTGTTTGGGCTAATGTCAAGCTAATGGGAAAATAAAACTGAAAAATGTGCTGGTTTTAATCTAATTACATGGGAGTGTAAACAAGAAAACAACATGTCAACTTTACAAATGCAGAGTGCCAGCGAGAGGAGGGAAATGGGGAGTTAATGGGGGTAATCATGTGGCTAAAGGTGAGCCAGGCGTTTTACTGATTTCTTTGCACGTTGTCAAAGTGATTATGAAAGGAAACGGGAAAGGGAAGTGAAACAATCCAACAATTCAGCTGAAAATATGCATACGGCTAATTAGGCTAATTGTCTGCGGTTCACTCCTGTTAAAATGCGTCTCTTTTCTTCTATTTATTCAGTTTCGGGCATGCGGTGACTACACTGAGGACAAACAGTTGGTCTCACGTATCAACACTAACTCATGTCGTCTTAAAGATCCAAATGAAGTGTGATTTTTCTTCAGAACGTCGCTCGCTCGCTCAGAAACAGAACATTTGTGACTCACGTTATGGGGATTTCAGACCCAAAAAGTAAATCGTTACAGGGCTCGGATCACAATTATGTTTTTATCAAGTATCATTGTGTTCCTGGATGAGAAACGCCCACGATCACAGCCGCAGTGGCCTCAGAGCGATGGGTTTTAGCATCGTAACGTTAGGTCATTGGTCAATAATAGAGAAGTAGATTGACCAATGGCGCCCCCTGTGCTGCGATCCTCCTTCTGGGCAAGAAAAAAACGACAAAAAGCCCAGGAGGAAAAGTAGAAACCTAGAAAAGAGAACCAGGCTGTAGATGGTGCGCATCTGTTTGCAGATACAAAGTCTAACACACAGCGACACGCAAAGACACGCAAAGACACGCAAAGACGCAAAGACACACACACCGACACGCAAAGACACACACCGACAAGCAAAGACACGCACCGACACGCAAAGACAAGCAAAGACACGCACCGACACGCAAAGACAAGCAAAGACACGCAAAGACAAGCAAAGACACACACCGACACGCAAAGACAAGCAAAGACACACACCGACACGCAAAGACACACACCGACACGCAAAGACACACACCGACAAGCAAAGACACGCACCGACACGCAAAGACAAGCAAAGACACGCACCGACACGCAAAGACAAGCAAAGACACACACCGACACGCAAAGACACGCACCGACACGCAAAGACAAGCAAAGACACGCAAAGACAAGCAAAGACACACACCGACACGCAAAGACACGAAAAGACACACACTGACACACACAACAAGCAAAGACACACTTAATTTTCCCCGGACGCTCTGCTAATTCATGAATTCACCCTTCGCTCAGATGAGCACAAGCTCCGCCTCTATGAGACGGGGAAATATGGATTTGTCTCGTAAACTCCATTTACACTTCCACCGATTTCAACAAGTGAAACCTGTTTACGATCGTGTGCTATTACCTTTGATATTTGAACAACTTGTACTTTTTGCAGTATTTGCAAAAGTATCAGTACTTTTTCCCATTGAAATGAATGGGGCTTTGACGCTGCCACGTTTGACTTTCTTTTTTCAAAATCCTACTTGTCCTTGGTTTTTCGTCCGATTGAGCTCAAAACAACACTTTTTGCATCTAGAGACATTGGAAATTAATAAAAAATCAAAAAATGTTGATATTCCTTACGGTCTCGGCGTAACAGGTCCTCAAAAAAGGCTTAATGTCCTGCTAATGCTAATTAGCGTTAGCATCAGCGTCTCTGTTTCTAGGTGACGGAAGTACAGGGAGGAGGGGGTGCAGCCGGGTCACCGAGGCTCTCTCTCTCTTTCTCCCTGCTCAGGTCTGCGTTCAGCACGAGCTTGCGATTTGTCAGGACAAACAACTATTTGAGACGCAAACTGCGCAATCATCAACGGTGAATTACTGAACGTCGTTGGTATGACGCAAAACGCAGGAGAAAACATGGACGTGCGGGAAGGCGAGAGCTAGCGCGGCTTTAATGTAATTTGTTGTCAATTAAATCTGACTTTTTATCTTAAGTAGTACAACCAGTACTACTTACACACATGTAGTACTACTTACACACATGTAGTACTACTTACACACATGTAGTACTACTTACACACATGTAGTACTACTTACACACATGTAGTACTCTTACACACATGCAGTACTACTTACACACATGTAGTACTACTTACACACATGTAGTACTACTTACACACATGTAGTACTCTTACACACATGCAGTACTACTTACACACATGTAGTACTACTTACACACATGTAGTACTACTTACACACATGTAGTACTACTTACACACATGTAGTACTCTTACACACATGCAGTACTACTTACACACATGTAGTACTACTTACACACATGTAGTACTACTTACACACATGTAGTACTACTTACACACATGTAGTACTCTTACACACATGTAGTACTTTTACGCAAGAATGCAGACACTCGCAATGGCTTCAGCCGTTACACAAGATCTGTTCCTACACGTGCAAAACCGCTCTCTTCACGAGTGTTTGAACAAAAGGCCAGAGAGCGCGTACGTTCAGATGTACGTTCAGATCCGTTCAGATGCACGTTCAGATGTACGTTCAGATGTACGTTCAGATGTACGTTCAGATGTACGTTCAGATGCACGTTCAGATGTACGTTCAGATGCACGTTCAGATGTCCGTTCAGATGTACGTTCAGATGTACGTTCAGATGTACGTTCAGATCCGTTCAGATGTACGTTCAGATGTACGTTCAGATGTACGTTCAGATCCGTTCAGATGTACGTTCAGATGTACGTTCAGATGTACGTTCAGATCCGTTCAGATGCACGTTCAGATGTACGTTCAGATGTACGTTCAGATGTACGTTCAGATGTACGTTCAGATGCACGTTCAGATGTACGTTCAGATGCACGTTCAGATGCACGTTCAGATGCACGTTCAGATGTACGTTCAGATGTCCGTTCAGATGCACGTTCAGATGTACGTTCAGATGTACGTTCAGATGTACGTTCAGATGTACGTTTAGATCCGTTCAGATGTACGTTCAGATGTACGTTCAGATGTACGTTCAGATGTACGTTCAGATGCACGTTCAGATGTCCGTTCAGATGTACGTTCAGATGTACGTTCAGATGTACGTTCAGATCC
Organism: Eucyclogobius newberryi; assembly: GCF_026437365.1. Taxonomy (NCBI): domain Eukaryota; kingdom Metazoa; phylum Chordata; class Actinopteri; order Gobiiformes; family Gobiidae; genus Eucyclogobius; species Eucyclogobius newberryi. The sequence goes on from NW_027315790.1 coordinate 29,413,508, forward strand.
GTTCAGATGTACGTTCAGATGTACGTTCAGATGTACGTTCAGATCCGTTCAGATGTACGTTCAGATGTACGTTCAGATGTACGTTCAGATCCGTTCAGATGCACGTTCAGATGTACGTTCAGATGTACGTTCAGATGTACGTTCAGATGTACGTTCAGATGCACGTTCAGATGTACGTTCAGATGCACGTTCAGATGCACGTTCAGATGTACGTTCAGATGTACGTTCAGATGTCCGTTCAGATGCACGTTCAGATGTACGTTCAGATGTACGTTCAGATGTACGTTCAGATGTACGTTTAGATCCGTTCAGATGTACGTTCAGATGTACGTTCAGATGTACGTTCAGATGTACGTTCAGATGTACGTTCAGATGCACGTTTAGATGTACGTTCAGATGCACGTTCAGATGTACGTACAGATGTACGTTTAGATCCGTTCAGATGTCCGTTCAGATGTCCGTTCAGATGTACGTACAGATGTACGTTCAGATGTACGTTCAGATGTACGTTTAGATCCGTTCAGATGTCCGTTCAGATGTCCGTTCAGATGTACGTTCAGATGTACGTTCAGATGTACGTTCAGATGTACGTTCAGATGCACGTTTAGATGTACGTTCAGATGTACGTTCAGATGTACGTTCAGATGTACGTTCAGATGTACGTTTAGATCCGTTCAGATGTACGTTCAGATGTACGTTCAGATGTATGTTTAGATCCGTTCAGATGTACGTTCAGATGCACGTTCAGATGTACGTTCAGATGTACGTTCAGATGTACGTTCAGATGTACGTTCAGATGCACGTTCAGATGCACGTTCAGATGTATGTTTAGATCCGTTCAGATGTACGTTCAGATGCACGTTCAGATGTACGTTCAGATGTACGTTCAGATGTACCTTCGGATGCACGTTCAGATGCACGTTCAGATGTACGTTCAGATGTACGTTCAGATGTACGTTCAGATCCGTTCAGATGTACGTTCAGATGTACGTTCAGATGTACGTTCAGATGTACGTTCAGATGTACGTTTAGATCCGTTCAGATGTACGTTCAGATGTACGTTCAGATGTACGTTCAGATGTACGTTCAGATGCACGTTCAGATCCGTTCAGATGCACGTTCAGATGCACGTTCAGATGTACGTTCAGATGTACGTTCAGATGCACGTTCAGATGCACGTTCAGATGTACGTTCAGATCCGTTCAGATGTACGTTCAGATGCACGTTCAGATGTACGTTCAGATCCGTTCAGATGTACGTTCAGATGTACGTTCAGATGTACGTTCAGATGTACGTTCAGATGCACGTTCAGATGTACGTTCAGATGCACGTTCAGATGCACGTTCAGATGTACGTTCAGATGTCCGTTCAGATGCACGTTCAGATGTACGTTCAGATGTACGTTCAGATGTACGTTCAGATGCACGTTCAGATGTACGTTCAGATGTACGTTCAGATGTCCGTTCAGATGCACGTTCAGATGTACGTTCAGATGTACGTTTAGATCCGTTCAGATGTACGTTCAGATGTACGTTCAGATGTACGTTCAGATGTACGTTCAGATGTACGTTCAGATGCACGTTCAGATGCACGTTCAGATGCACGTTCAGATGCACGTTCAGATGTACGTTCAGATGTACGTTCAGATGTATGTTTAGATCCGTTCAGATGTACGTTCAGATGCACGTTCAGATGTACGTTCAGATGTACGTTCAGATGTACGTTCAGATGTACGTTCAGATGTACGTTCAGATCCGTTCAGATGTACGTTCAGATGTACGTTCAGATGTACGTTCAGATGTACGTTCAGATGTACGTTTAGATCCGTTCAGATGTACGTTCAGATGTACGTTCAGATGTACGTTCAGATGTACGTTCAGATGCACGTTCAGATGTACGTTCAGATGTACGTTCAGATGCACGTTCAGATGTACGTTCAGATGCACGTTCAGATGTACGTTCAGATGTACGTTCAGATGTACGTTTAGATCCGTTCAGATGTACGTTCAGATGTACGTTCAGATGTATGTTTAGATCCGTTCAGATGTACGTTCAGATGCACGTTCAGATGTACGTTCAGATGTACGTTCAGATGTACGTTCAGATGTACCTTCAGATGCACGTTCAGATGCACGTTCAGATGTACGTTCAGATGTACGTTCAGATCCGTTCAGATGTACGTTCAGATGTACGTTCAGATGTATGTTTAGATCCGTTCAGATGTACGTTCAGATGTACGTTCAGATGTACGTTCAGATGTACGTTCAGATGTACGTTCAGATGCACGTTCAGATGTACGTTCAGATGCACGTTCAGATCCGTTCTGATGCACGTTCAGATGCACGTTCAGATGTACGTTCAGATGCACGTTCAGATGCACGTTCAGATGTACGTTCAGATCCGTTCAGATGTACGTTCAGATGTACGTTCAGATGTACGTTCAGATGTACGTTCAGATGTACGTTCAGATGCACGTTCAGATGTACGTTCAGATGCACGTTCAGATCCGTTCTGATGCACGTTCAGATGCACGTTCAGATGTACGTTCAGATGTACGTTCAGATGCACGTTCAGATGCACGTTCAGATGTACGTTCAGATGTACGTTCAGATCCGTTCAGATGTACGTTCAGATGTACGTTCAGATCCGTTCAGATGTACGTTCAGATGCACGTTCAGATGTACGTTCAGATCCGTTCAGATGTACGTTCAGATGCACGTTCAGATGTACGTTCAGATCCGTTCAGATGTACGTTCAGATGCACGTTCAGATGTACGTTCAGATGTACGTTCAGATGCACGTTCAGATGTACGTTCAGTACCGTGAGCTCATCCTGGAGTCGGGATGAGCCTGTGTCACGTCAAAGTCAACAGAAAACTCTGAGCTGGAACGTCCACGTCTCCAGAGGGTCCGGGGCCGATGCCAAGCAGACGGAGAGTGGGGCCCATCTGATCGGACCAGGGTCAGCCACGCCATCAGGACCAGCATCAGAGGACACAGACGCATTTAAGAATATGGAGAAGATTTATATCTGGGAATCGAGATAACAATTGTATAGAAACTGTACGTCGCTGCCAAGTCTGGATAAAAGCATAAACATGTAGATAATGATTGTGATGCCATTGACTTATTACCTAGAGTAAATAGTTCACGTTCTCTTTATCGTCCCACTGGGGGAAGTTAGTTTGGCAGCAACTCGCAACAAATAATATACAAATAAAAAATTATTATTATACAGAACATCGTGAACAAAAGGAAATAAAAGGGGATGTCACAATTACTTAAACATACACTTAAACAAACTAGTGCAAAAAGCAGTAAGTGCAAACGGCAACAACAACTTCAATTCATATAAAGCTTGTCTGGGCTCTTAACCATGATCGTAGGCTACTTCTACAGTCACATGTGCCCTGGGGCGGACTGACAGAAGCAAGGCCGTCGATCTGCGCCATCAGCCGCTCCGGATTGAAGGAACTGGGACCTTAAAGGCGCAATGGACGATTTTTCGGCGATTTCAGAACGCAGGCGGAAGTGCACATGCGCACTCCCCCGTGCGGACCGATACAACACACACGTGCGTTTGTTTATTAGCGCAACAGAGCGCATCGCATCTCTCGTCTCCTGTAGATTTCTGTCCACTTCTGCGTCAGCTCGAACTGTCTTTCTCCGTCTTCATTTTGCCCCGTACACTGAGGGACCTATATTATGATAGATCCATGCGCTTAGGCACGCGGAAACGTGGGGACGAGCCTGACGCGGCTGCAGGTGAGCGGTAGGTGCGTTTTATGATTGATACGTGGCAGGACAAATGATTTATCCACGCCACGAGGAAATATGATACAAAATCGTCCATACCACCTTTAAAGTGCCATGACAGGATTTTACGATTTTCACATTTTGACTTTATTTGGTGTATTTACCTGTTGCACGTATAAGTTATAGACTTTGACATTTTTGTTCAGATTTATTGTTTTAAAGACACTTTTCACGTGGGCGGTAACATTAATTACAATCAAAATGACAACGTAAGCGCATGTGCTAATTAGTCATTTATTAAAACATTGCAGAGCTAATCACTAGGCAACTATTGTCATGAGATGTGTGATTTCAATGATGATTCTGAATGAATCCCACACAATGATCAGGTTTATCTCATGCTGTAAACACACATCACAAATCTGATCTGATTAGTGGGTTATCTGATTTCCCCCTCTGGCTCTGGGAGAGGAAATCTGCACCTGACGACAGGAGCTGAAAGCCAAGGCTCCTGTCTCCAAAGCACCCACATGTGTGTGAGCAGGCTCTCCCACTGGGTGCTCCTGCCACATGTCCAACATGCCAACACTCTACAGTGAGTGTAGTGTATAGTGTATAGTGTATAGTGTATAGTGTATAGTGTGTAGTGTGTAGTGTGGTGTGTGGTGTGTAGTGTGTAGTGTGTAGTGTGTGGTGTGTAGTGTGTAGTGTATAGTGTGTAGTGTGGTGTGTAGTGTGTAGTGTGTAGTGTGTAGTGTGTAGTGTGTAGTGTATAGTGTGTAGTGTATAGTGTATAGTGTATAGTGTATAGTGTATAGTGTGGTGTGTAGTGTGTAGTGTATAGTGTATAGTGTATAGTGTGTAGTGTGGTGTGTAGTGTGTAGTGTGTAGTGTGTAGTGTGTAGTGTATAGTGTGGTGTGTAGTGTGTAGTGTGTAGTGTGTAGTGTGTAGTGTGTAGTGTGTAGTGTGTAGTGTGTAGTGTGTAGTGTGTAGTGTATAGTGTATAGTGTGTAGTGTGTAGTGTGTAGTGTGTAGTGTGTAGTGTGCAGTGTGCAGTGTGTAGCGTGTAGCGTGTAGCGTATACTATATAGTGTGCAGTGTGTAGTGTGTAGTGTGTAGTGTATAGTGTATAGTGTATAGTGTATAGTGTATAGTGTATAGTGTATAGTGTGTAGTGTGTAGTGTGTAGTGTAGTGTGTAGTGTGTAGTGTGTAGTGTGCAGTGTGTAGTGTGTAGTGTGTAGTGTGCAGTGTGTAGTGTGTAGTGTGCAGTGTGTAGTGTGTAGCGTGTAGCGTGTAGCGTATACTATATAGTGTGCAGTGTGTAGTGTGTAGTGTGTAGTGTGTAGTGTATAGTGTATAGTGTATAGTGTATAGTGTGTAGTGTGTAGTGTGTAGTGTGTAGTGTGTAGTGTGCAGTGTGTAGTGTGTAGCGTGTAGCGTGTAGCGTATACTATATAGTGTGCAGTGTGTAGTGTGTAGCATGTTGTAAAGTGCACGTTGCCCTTGTGCAGTGGCTCTAGTCTGTGACAGAATGGCTGCAGTTTAAGGAGACGAGCGCCTCATGGAGAAGAACTCTGTCTCCGGCTGAACTCTGAAGCTCTTCTGCCAGAGCCTCAGAGCCTCAGAGCCTCAGAGCCTCAGAGCCTCAGAGCCTCAGAGCCTCAGAGCCTCAGAGCCTCAGAGCCTCAGAGCCTCAGAGCCTCAGAGCCTCAGAGCCTCAGAGCCTCAGAACCTGGTGCTGTGTGTTTTGTCACTATTCAGCAGATCTGACATAAAACACCTGAAGTATTGTGTACGACGCACTGCTGTGGACGTGGACAGACGGACACATGGACACAAAATGGGTTCAACCGCTTTAAGATCTTCAATTACTCATTAAAATGTCTCAAATACCATTTTTAAAGAAGAATGTTAATATATTTTCAAACTGGAACATTTTGGATAATTACTGTTTGATGATAAAACTGTAGTGTTTTACTTTGAGCTGAACTTCATTATCATTTTTTGTACTTGTGTGAGGAATGTTTTTTATTTTTTATAATGCTTAATTGTATTTATTTCACATTGGATTGGGAAAATGGACATACATGTATTTTGTATAATTACATATTTAGTATTTACAATGCATTTTTCAGATTTCAAACTAAACTATTGACTTCATTTGATTCATTCTGGCGAGCGCCGGTTTGTCACGACGTTGATTAAAGGCCGCTTCGCCGCACTCGAGACCCAAGTCCAGATTTATGCAGTAAAACTCTGCCCGTTCTAATATTTCACAGTGTAACCGACGTAAACACAACAATTACACCCTGATGCACTGCTGACCACTAAATCTCCACTTCCTTTGTCACCTTTTGTCGCCGCGATGAGCACCCACGGGCCCCCTCCATCACCCCGAGCACGCATCGCCTTCTGTGGGATAAATCAGGGCGGAGCTGCGGGTCGGGTCAATTATAGACAAGACTTTGGCCCGTCCTGGAACCGTGCAGTGAGAAACGGGCAGGAGAAACAGGGAAAGAGGAGAGATTGAAATGAGCGCGGGACAGTAAAACGAAAGGGAAGACGACGGCCAAGTAAGGGAACTGCAATTTAAGAGTAAGAACTAAAGAATCAATACAAACTGTGAGTATTTTAGAGGCAAAAACAAGTCATTCCAGTTCAATCTACACCACGTTTGCTTCGTTTGACTGTTTTTATCGTCCAATTCTGCTCAACCTGAACGTAAAACACTTTTATATCTGGCTGTTTGTTAATTTGCATATGATTAAAAGTGTATTATTGACTTCAGAGAGTTATAAAAATGGTTCGATTGCGATGTTTCTTGGCAATATAGCACAAAAATAACCACATTTCTCTTCCCTCGTATTGATCAATGACAGTATTTTTCTCATTGCTGATGATAAACGGTCTTTTCTACGTACATTGACGAAGCAGACTTTCAATCAGTGCCATTTGACACAAAAGCGGTCAGATTTGGTCCCGAAAAGCCCAAACTCTGGCTCCAAACCACTGGCTTTTCCCGAGCGAGGCTTGACTGCGATCCTCTCCAACCGAAAACGCCGTTCACCCACAATTTGAAACAAATGGATCTTGATTTGATTCGAATGTGATTACGTGAATGGAAGTCGCGGCGGTAATGCAGTAGCTGGAGGACGGGGGATTAAAGGACGGTGGTGTGCGTGTGTGTGTGTGTGTGTGTGTGTGTGTGTGTGTGCGTCTTTTCCCTGCTAAATATTCATCACTGCCTCTGTGAGTGACCCATGATTGAACGAGCTGCTATTAGGCCTCATATTGCAGTGTCCAAGGATAAGAGCAAAGCATGATGGGAGCCGGGGGGGGGGCGGGAAGCGGGGTCGGACGGCGAACGGGCCCCTCATGCTCATCGCTCTTCAGTCGGCGTGATTGGAGTGGGTTAATTTCCTCTCCGCGCCGCACGGTCAAACGCGGAACGATGCCGCGCCCGAGTTAGCGACGAACCCGCCGTCTCAAGTCGCCCGTTACAGTCACGTGTTATTTATGACAATTTCAAGGCCGTATCCGTGACTCCGCCTCTATGACTCCGCCTATATGACTCCGCCTCCATGACTCCCCCTCCATGACTCCGCCTCCGCGACTCCGCCTCCGCGACTCCCCCTCCATGACTCCGCCTCCGTGACTCCGCCTCCGTGACTCCGCCTCCGTGACTCCGCCTCCGTGACTCCACCTCTGTGACTCCGCCTCCGTGACTCCGCCTCCGTGACTCCGCCTCCATGACTCCGCCTCCATGACTCCACCTCCATGACTCCACCTCTGTGACTCCGCCTCCATGACTCCGCCTCCGTGACTCCGCCTCCATGACTCCGCCTGCAGTATTCGCCTTTAACCACAACTCGATTCTACTCACCTACGCAACTGCCGCAAACGCTTTTACTACGGTTGCCACGACTACCACGACTATCGACAATTCATCGGTCAAGGGCTGGGCACTGCCAAGAACTCACGATACCACGAATGTCTGTGGCAAAAATGAATTCCGTCATGGCAAAGGTTTCAAGAGTGAAGACGTTTCACCGCTCAGCCAAGTATCTTCTTCTTCGGTTACTCTGACATTACTGGACATTACTGGACATTATTGGACATTATTGGACATTACTGGACATTATTGGACATTATTGGACATTACTGGAGTCACGGACTTATATCTGTCTGGAGGGAGGAGCTAGCGACACTGACACAAACTAGTGAAGCTCTGTTATTAGCTCATTCTACTGAGCTACTCTCACCTGAGTCCTAAGTCACATAATGTTTGTTCTTGGTCTTGGATTTTATCAAACAAATGTCCCCAAAAAATGCGACTTATACTCCAGTGCGACTTATAAATGTTTTTTCTTCTCTATTATGCAGTTTTTGGCTGGTGCGACTTATACTCCGGAAAATACGGTAATCGTTAAATGCTGCTGTTTTTTCCTCACAATATTCGTAACACTAAAACTTGATTTCGTGACATCCCATGGGACGATTATCGCTGTATCGATAAGTTGGGCTCTAAACAAAACTATTAGAATCTCTACAAAACAACACTTTGTACTTAAGTTTTAGTATTAAATGTGCACTATTGAACTTTCGGTGGGAAGTTCAGAAGCAGTAACATCTCCATGGAGACGGGCAGGCAGCGAATTTGCATTTTAGCATTAAAATGGAGCGACGGTGAAGCGAATCGCCATCTAGAACGACTCGGGCTTTATCATGGCACATAAATGTTTTTAAACTTAATCTCTGCTATCAGATAATTGCACTGGGCCCGTGAACATATTTAATCTGCAGCGTTTTCGGCGACATCACTTAGAAAGCGCCGGGCGAAAGCAGGTGTCGCCTTATCAATTCATTGTTTCCATCACAAGCCACGATTGAGCGGAAACACATTTAATCCACTGCTCCCCACGAGACCCGGACAACACCCCGTCTGAATGTTAATTTGTGAAGAAAAGAAGAGTTTACGCTAAAACAGTAACGCCGTGGACCAATGTATACTTCAGATATACACAGAAGTATTCTGAGACGTATTTCAGACTTGTACTTCATGCTTAGCTCAAGTTAACATTTGGTTGAGGTTGTTGTAAAATAATGTATTTTCATGGATTATTTATGGAATATTTCAAGTGAAAGTAAACGCAGCACTTACAAAAATCTGCTCAAGTAAAAGTATCTACGTACCATAAAATAAAATAATTAAAAGTATTAGTTTAACCACATTATTTTAGTTTGTTATTGTTAAAAGTAAAAGTATCCACCGTAAGTAAACACTTTGTACATGTTAGTGCTGAACTTTTGTATGTTGTTAGTAATAATAAGGCACTCTCTGATACTCTCTGATACCCTTTGATACCCTTTGATACCCTTTGATACCCTTTGATACCCTCTGATACTCTCTGATACTCTCTGATACCCTCTGATACCCTCTGATACCCTCTGATACCCTCTGATACCCTTTGATACTCTTTGATACTCTTTGATACTCTTTGATACTCTGTGATACTCTGTGATACTCTTTGATACTCTCTGATACTCTCTGATATTCTTTGATACTCTTTGATTCTCTGATACTCTTTGATTCTCTGATACTCTCTGATACTCTCTGATACTCTCTGATACTCTCTGATACTCTCTGATACTCTCTGATACTCTCTGATACTCTCAGATACTCTCAGATACTCTCAGATACTCTCAGATACTCTCAGATACTCTCTGATACTCTCTGATACTCTCAGATACTCTCAGATACTCTCTGATACCCTCTGATACTCTCTGATACTCTCTGATACCCTCTGATACCCTCTGATACCCTTTGATACCCTTTGATACCCTTTGATACTCTTTGATACTCTTTGATACTCTTTGATACTCTCTGATACTCTCTGATATTCTTTGATACTCGCTGATACTCGCTGATACTCTTTGATTCTCTTTGATACTCTCTGATACTCTCTGATACTCTCTGATACTCTCTGATACTCTCTGATACTCTGCTAGAGAACACAAGAGAAGTAAAGGAATACAATTAGAAAATATGGGGGTCACAGTAGGAAATTACCCAGCAAACACTGGGGCCAAAACTCATTTAATGCCACTTTTTAATTTATTTTATTTGACAAATAAAATATATGAAAGTGACTTTATTTTGTTGAATCAATGTTTAGTGAGTCAAAAAAGTTGTTTCTTTGTGTAAATTATGAAAAAATGTTGACGGGAATCCCTAGTGTGATGTCACTTCCTGTCATTTTCTACAGATTTGTCAACCTTTTCTCTACAAAAACCCACTCAATTGGTGTAAAACTATCATTTATACGAGCAGGAAGTATAAATACACCAAAAAAGTCAAAATTAGAACACCGTAAAAAACCTCGTCATACGCCCTTTAACCGTCAGGCGGTTTAAGTCATCCAATAACGACCGCCCACCCACGGAGCAGCTGCTATTGCACATGTTATACGATATCAACGTTTGGGGAAATAAACTCGTCCCAAAACTGCACAGAAGCACGTGGACTGAGCGGCGAGCGCCATAAGCCGCGGTCTTATCTGCACCATATGTCCCGGTCTGTAAACAGAGCGCCACAGATTTATATCGTCCGGCTAATTCACGGGAGAGAGCGTCGAATCAAGCCGGCTTTATGACCGTAAATCCGCACATCGAGATCGCGTCGGTCCGGACGAGAAACGCGGTCCCGCACGAATCCTGCAGCAAATGTGACTGAAGACGGACGAATAAACATTACATTTAATCTTCAAAGAATGTTTTTGCTTCTATTGATTTGTGTTTTGTAAGTCAATAACAATTTGGGTTGTATTTTCACGGCGTGTGTGGAGAAAAATACAGGATTTAAAAGTGGTTAACGAGGATGTTTTCATTCAGGCAGAAAGTCAAGTTTATAAAAGACAGTCAGAAAGTCAAGTTTATAAAAGACAGTCAGAAAGTCAAGTTTATAAGACAGTCAGAAAGTCAAGTTTATAAAAGACAGTCAGAAAGTCAAGTTTATAAGACAGTCAGAAAGTCAAGTTTATAAAAGACAGTCAGAAAATCAAGTTTATAAAAGACAGTCAGAAAGTCAAGTTTATAAAAGACAGTCAGAAAGTCAAGTTTATAAGACAGTCAGAAAGTCAAGTATATAAAAGACAGTCAGAAAGTCAAGTTTATAAGACAGTCAGAAAGTCAAGTTTATAAAAGACAGTCAGAAAATCAAGTTTATAAGACAGTCAGAAAGTCAAGTATATAAAAGACAGTCAGAAAGTCAAGTTTATAAGACAGTCAGAAAGTCAAGTATATAAAAGACAGTCAGAAAGTCAAGTTTATTAAAGACAGTCAGAAAGTCAAGTTTATAAGACAGTCAGAAAGTCAAGTATATAAAAGACAGTCAGAAAGTCAAGTTTATTAAAGACAGTCAGAAAGTCAAGTTTATAAGACAGTCAGAAAGTCAAGTTTATAAAAGACAGTCAGAAAATCAAGTTTATAAGACAGTCAGAAAGTCAAGTTTATAAAAGACAGTCAGAAAATCAAGTTTATAAGACAGTCAGAAAATCAAGTATATAAAAGACAGTCAGAAAGTCAAGTATATAAAAGACAGTCAGAAAATCAAGTTTATAAAAGACAGTCAGAAAGTCAAGTTTATAAAAGACAGTCAGAAGATGATACTTGATCTAAAATGCTCTTTTCACGTGAACAATGGCAGTTACTATGATGAACTTTAAATATGAATGAACTTGGCTTACACAGCTCTGCCAGACATATTTCTCCAGTTATTGAAATAGTTTAAACGAGCGACATATTACAGCTTTAGTACTACAGCTTCAGTACTACAGCTTTAGTACTACAGCTTCAGTACTACAGCTTTAGTACTACAGCTTTAGTACTACAGCTTCAGTACTACAGCTTTAGTACTACAGCTTCAGTACTACAGCTTTAGTACTACAGCTTCAGTACTACAGCTTTAGTACTACAGCTTCAGTACTACAGCTTTAGTACTACAGCTTCAGTACTACAGCTTTAGTACTACAGCTTTAGTACTACAGCTTTAGTACTACAGCTTCAGTACTACAGCTTCAGTACTACAGCTTCAGTACTACAGCTTTAGTACTACAGCTTCAGTACTACAGCTTTAGTACTACAGCTTTAGTACTACAGCTTTAGTACTACAGCTTTAGTACTACAGCTTTAGTACTACAGCTTTAGTACTACAGCTTTAGTACTACAGCTTCAGTACTACAGCTTCAGTACTACAGCTTTAGTACTACAGCTTCAGTACTACAGCTTTAGTACTACAGCTTTAGTACTACAGCTTTAGTACTACAGCTTTAGTACTACGGCTTCATGGGCCCCTCACAGAAGATCCTGCCACGATCACCACCTGGAGGACATGTTGAGGACCCGCATGGCATCGTTTTGTCTCTTCGCTGCCCATTTGGACGCAATTTTAGACGCACGAAAGCAGGAAACCACGGACGTCCAGGCTGAAGGAGCAGCTTTGTTCCACTGAGCTGAACTTACTGAACATTTGAACGGAGCGTGCGTGATGTGATTGTACACGTTTCTCTTTCACCACGGGTGCAGTAACAAATACTACTACTCCATTGCATCAGTCCCTAAGCCTGGATAAATGAGAAGGCGTTAAACCTGTTGACGATCGACATTAAAGGAGATGTAACCAATTTGTATTGTCTTAAAAAGTGAAAAACAGAACTAGCATTTGGTACAAACGTTTTACTGACTTCCATAACTCATTATCCAGCGTTTTAGCGTCATTCACCACAATGAGTTTACGAGCAGCTTTCACAACTTTCAAAGACCAGAGCGCGTTTCACTGTCGTGGCTAACAACAACTAGCATGCTAACAGGGTTCGCGCTATGTTCCCCAGACCCGGGTCATGTTTAGGGTTGTATGCAGCTATATTTTATTCCGTCAAACCATAAATTTATGCACAACTTTTGGGGCTGTGGATCTTGAACCAGTAGCCTATGCTAGTATTAGCGTAGTTCCCCATGCTAACGGCACACGTCCGTGGAAGACATAACTCTTCACAGTTAGATGCAGACAGCACACTCCCGTCTCAATTTTACCACAACAGCTGCTTCTATAGTGAGTCATGCAGGGAAAACTAATTTTTACAGTACAACGTGGAAGAGAAAGTGGATAGATCCTTTCGCTTCAACGCCGGCGGTTGAGCGGTTTGAGCAATTCCGGGGGAAAAGCCCGACGGGAGTCTGCCATCCACACTCCTCCACCTATGCGCAGGAAATCGACCCATTTCGCTCCCGAAAAGGCATCGATTTGGCGAGCGGGCCGGATTTGGCATATGCCAGCGGAACGTCGTAAATCCTGAAAATTAGACAGCTCGGCCAGGACCGCGCCCCGTGGAGAGAATGACACATGTGGCAGGTCGGCGGATTAGAGACACACCTAAATCTGCAGCGGCCGCGGCGTCGGGCTCCGGAGTGATTACATTCATATGCCGCGTGCGTGGAAGCGTGTGTGCGTAAGCGTGTGCGTAAGCGTGTTTGTGTGTGTGTGTGTGGGGGGGGGAGGGGGGGCAGAGGATTTGAGGATCACCCGGACAAATCTGTTGCACGGATGGATGGATCGGCGAAAGGAGGGCGAAGCGAACGGGGGAAAATAACAGGAAAAAGTAATTACAAAACAGAAGGTTCGTCGGCAAAGAGCAGCGCCGGTGCGTGCGGTGGAGGCAGCGCCGGTATTAGTATTTTTCACCAGACGCGGTAGAAATAGTGATGGTATCGGTGACTTCGCAGCAGGTTGAAGTGGGAGAAAAACGGCAACAGATACTTTTGAACAGACGTTATAAAGACGTTTCGGGCTGGAACATTGTCTGTTATTCCCGCCGTCGCGACTAACACGTAGATTGACCAGAGAAACGCACGGTCCGTTAGCGCAAAACAAATACGGCGAGTTTGTTAGGAGTTAAAAATGTATTCGAAATAAAAGTAGACGAAAGAAACAGCCTGGATTTCTGTCGAATAAAATAACGTATATATTTTTGGTTTTGAATGACCGTGTACAGGAGATTTCTTCAACATTTCAGAGACGTGTAAAACGAATAAGCAGCAGCGGTTGGAAAAGTGTTGCCAATGACAGCGTTTTTAGACAATATATGAATGTGGATGTCGACAATAAACGCTGCATCATTCAACATCTCTCTAAAACACTTTTACGCTGGCGACCGCGACACATAAACTACCCGAAAAGCGACTGTCTTTTAATGAAAATGTTCTGGATCTTATAGCACCAAGATGATAGTAAAATACTTGAATTAACATGCCATCTCTTTAAAAATTTAATAAATATATAATATACATATATATATATATATATGTATATTATATATTTATTAAATTATATATATATATATATATATATATATATATATATATATATATATATATATATATATATATGTATATTATATATTTATTAAATTTTATTTATTTATTTATTTATTTTTATTAAAAAAAAGAAAAAACATTGTTTTTTTTATTTTTATTTAATAAAAATACAAAATAATTGTATTAATTAATAAAAAATAAGATGGAAGTATCCTTTAAAAAATACAATTAATTTAAAAAAAATTAAATAAAATTAAAATTAAGATGGATGGATCCTTTAAAAAATATATAATTCATTAAAAAAAGTATATTAAAAGAAATAAAGAAATAAAATACAAGAATTAAGATGGATGGATCATTTTATTAGATACGGTTTATGTCCAGAGGCTGGAGCTTTGAAACGGCAGGACAATGGAATGACCAAAGAGAGGGCCCGTGGGCGAGTACAGAGAAATCCCACCGTCCTCCCACACACCCCGAACGCCCCTCCGCTCTGTTACGACACATTTAGAGTGACGAATGGGCCGCTCCGTCCCCCGTAACCTGCGCTCCATAAAGATGAGCTGGTCCTGATGTGAGAATCATCGCAGCGCGGTCACCTCTGCCGTCGTAAAAAGGTGAAATACATTCGGGCACTTCGTAAAAGCCAAGGTTCTGGCAGAAATGCCCACTACACAAAACACTGTGGCGGTTTCAGCCTCGGCGAGAGATAACGGCACAGATTCTCTACCCAGACTATCCAATAAATCTAATTTGACCTTATCTCTGGGCCATGGGGACACACACTTCCTCAGAGACGCTGGAGGGTTGATCAAAAACGATACGCCTGCTGAAAAACTAAAGTGGAATAACTTCTATAGGAAATACTTAATATAAACAAAAGGTAAAAATAATACCATTATAACCAATTTTAAAAACACATTTATCATCGTACAAGCTTCTTTAAATAAAAACAAACTACACTTGTGTCCAGATGTCAAGCAGAGACACTTCAGTCACCTTTTCCCACTTTTTTTTGGGGTCTTTTTTTGCTCCGTTTGCTGAAGATCTGTATCTAAAGATGGTTTATTATTTAGTTTTATCAACTTAAATCCAATATATGGGACATTTTAACCTTTCACCAAATTTAGATAACCTCTTAAAGCAGCACCTACACACCAAACTACACAGCAAACTACACAGCAAACTACACAGCAAACTACACAGCAAACTACACAGCAAACTACACAGCAAACTACACAGCAAACTACACACCAAACTACACAGCAAACTACACAGCAAACTACACAGCAAACTACACAGCAAACTACACAGCAAACTACACAGCAAACTACACAGCAAACTACACACCAAACTACACAGCAAACTACACAGCAAACTACACAGCAAACTACACAGCAAACTACACACCAAACTACACACCAAACTACACACCAAACTACACAGCAAACTACACAGCAAACTACACAGCAAACTACACAGCAAACTACACACCAAACTACACAGCAAACTACACAGCAAACTACACACCAAACTACACACCAAACTACACAGCAAACTACACAGCAAACTACACACCAAACTACACACCAAACTACACACCAAACTACACAGCAAACTACACACCAAACTACACACCAAACTACACACCAAACTACACAGCAAACTACACAGCAAACTACACAGCAAACTACACACCAAACTACACACCAAACTACACACCAAACTACACAGCGAACTACACACCAAACTACACACCAAATTACACACCAAACTACACACCAAACTACACACCAAACTACACACCAAATTACACACCAAACTACACACCAAACTACACAGCAAACTACACACCAAACTACACACCAAACTACACAGCAAACTACACACCAAACTACACACCAAACTACACAGCGAACTACACACCAAACTACACACCAAATTACACACCAAACTACACACCAAACTACACAGCGAACTACACACCAAACTACACACCAAATTACACACCAAACTACACACCAAACTACACACCAAACAACACACCAAATTACACACCAAACTACACACCAAATTACACACCAAACTACACACCAAACTACACACCAAACAACACACCAAATTACACACCAAACTACACACCAAACTACACACCAAACTACACAGCAAACTACACACCAAACTACACACCAAACAACACACCAAACTACACATCAAACTACACACCAAACTACACAGCAAACACCAAACTTTACTCAAATCTTTCATCGATATGTCATTCCAAGCTTGCTCTGGTTTTACTCAAATACTGAACAAGATATCCTCAGTCGCTCTGGCTATAACCATTTCTTTTTATTTATTTATTAAAACATGATGATGTTTTTCTTATATTTATGCTCGCAAACTACACAAACTAAATGTTCGATTTTTACCTTTTCACCTGCAGTAAATTTGAGAACATTTAAATTTCATATTTTTTAGAGAATCAATAATTAATTATAATATGCATGTCCATTTCCTCTTGTATCAATCAACAACGCTTCAAGATAAAACTAAACTAAATAAAAGGTTAATCAAATAAATACATAATGAATACAAGATCCTAAAAACATATAAAGAAAATGAGATAAACTCTACAAATTAAAGTGTCACTACTGAGTCTGAATAAATATGTTTTGATAGATTTAAAAAAGGCCAAAGTCAGTGACAGAAAAAGCTCCAAATCACACAAACGCTGGCCACGCCCTAAAAACACACCCCTGACTGGATGGATGATTTTTTATGTTTTTTAAGTTTAAACAACTCTTGCAGAACAACTTTTCACCAATATTTGGTAATTATAATTCCCAACAGCATTTGTACATCAATATTCATTAACATGTTAAGCTTAGTCGAGATGATTTTTCCAGGTCGCAAGAATATAATGATTTTTCCAGGTCGGAAGATAATAATCGTGACAATTTCAGAAGCAAAATTAAGTATTTTGGTTCAATATAAAGCCAAAAAATAGACTTAAATGTAAATAACTTTATTTTATCTGGCGGTTTTTGTCACGTTTAACTTTATTTTATCTTTCAGAAAGTTAAATTTCATAAATTTTGAACATGTCAGACCGCGGGAATGAAATAAAATGAAAGATTCTACTGCATTTTTGTCACAGTCTCTATAAATGTGAATAATGGTTCAATCGTGACATTTTTCCTCACTAAAATTGGATCTCGTGACATTTCTAGACTCGCAGGCATTTCTATGTAAAGATCAGGGTTAGCAACAATGTGGGGGACATTTTATGAACTCTAATTACCACTTTCTAATTAAAACATTCACGCCGGCCTATGATGCAAGTTATCTTATGAAAGCCTAATGTATTGTTGCCCCAGTCCTGTTCTTTATGAGATAACAAACGCCGCAGTAAACGGCACAACACGCGCTCAATGGAGCCGAGCGAAAGTGTCCGAGTGCAGCGGCTTCATAATGAGCTCATCGTTAAACGGCCTGGATTTCATTATTAAAAGAGCAGAGATAATCCTCCCGACTGCTTTCAATCGTCTGGTCTCTCAATTATCAGGTTGTGAAGGAGCCGTGTGAGGCCTCCGCAGATGTGCTGAGGCAGGGGCGAGGAGGCAGGAGCGAGGAGGCAGGGGCGAGGAGGCAGGAGCGAGGAGGCAGGGGCGAGGAGGCAGGAGCGAGGAGGCAGGGGCGAGGAGGCAGGAGCGAGGAGGCAGGGGCGAGGAGGCAGGAGCGAGGAGGCAGGGGCGAGGTGGCAGGAGCGAGGAGGCAGGAGCGAGGAGGCAGGAACGAGGAGGGAGGAGCGAGGAGGAGCGAGGAGGAGCAAGGAGGAGCGCCGAGGCAGGAGCGAGGAAGCAGGAGCGATGAGGCAGGAGCGAGGAGGCAGGAGCGAGGAGGCAGGAGCGAGGAGGCAGGAGCGAGGAGGCAGGAGCTACGAGGAGGCAGGAGCGAGGAGGCAGGGGCGAGGAGGCAGGAGCGAGGAGGCAGGAGCGAGTAGGCAGGAGCAAGGAGGCAGGAGCATGGAGGCAGGAGCGAAGAGGCAGGAGCGACGAGGCAGGAGCGAGGAGGCAGGAGCGAGTAGGCAGGAGCAAGGAGGCAGGAGCATGGAGGCAGGAGCGACGAGGCAGGAGCTACGAGGAGGCAGGAGCGACGAGGCAGGAGCGACGAGGCAGGAGCGCCGAGGAGGCAGGAGCGACGAGGAGGCAGGAGCGAGGAGGCAGGAGCGAGGAGGCAGGAGCGCCGTTTACTGCCTGTTTAATCGTTTACTGCGGCGCGCGCCACAAAAACGAGCGGCATCAGTTTTATGTCTGAGTAAAACTGAGATTCGCTAATGAGAGAAGAGGAAGAAGAGGAACAGGAAGAGGAAGAAGAAGAGGAAGGGGAAGAAGAGGAAGGAGGAGAAGAAGAAGGAGAAGAAGTGGAAGGAGAAGAAGAGGAGGAAGAAGAAGAGGAAGAAAAGGAGGAAGGAGAGGAAGAAGAAGAAGAAGAAGAAGAAGAAGAAAAAGAAGAAAAAGAAGAAAAAGAAGAAAAAGAAAAAGAAGAAAAAGAAAAAGAAGAAAAAGAAGAAAAAGAAAAAGAAGAAAAAGAAGAAAAAGAAGAAAAAGAAAAAGAAAAAGAAAAAGAAGAAGAAGAAGAAGAAGAAGAAGAAGAAGAAGAAGAAGAAGAAGAAGAAGAAGAAGAAGAAGAAGAAGAAGAAGGAGAAGAAGAAGGAGAAGAAGAAGAAGGAGAAGAAGAAGAAGGAGAAGAAGTGGAAGGAGAAGAAGAGGAGGAAGAAGAAGAGGAAGGGGAAGAAAGGAGGAAGAAGAGAAGAGGAAAAAAAGGAAGAGGAAGAAGAAGAGGAAGAAGAAGAGGAGGGGGAAGAAGAGAAAGGGGAAGAAGAGGAAGGAGAAGAAGTGGAAGGAGAAGAAGAGGAGGAAGGGGAAGAAAAGGAGGAATTAGAAAGAGGAAGGAGAAGAAGAGGAACGGAAAGAAGAGGAGGAAGAAGAAGAGGAAGGAGAAGAGGAAGGAGAAGAAGAGGAGGAAGAAGAAGAGGAAGGGGAAGAAGAGGAGGAAGAATAAGGGGAAGGAAAATAAGAGGAAGAGGAAGGAGAAGAAGAGGAAGGAGAAGAAGAGGAGGAAGAAGAAGAGGAAGGGGAAGAAGAGGAGGAAGAAGAAGAGGAAGGAAAATAAGAGGAAGAGGAAGGAGAAGAAGAGGAAGGATAAGAAGAAGAGGAAGGAGAAGAAGAGGAGGAAGAAGAAGAGGAAGGAGAAAAAGAGGAAGAGGGGGAGACTGGGGCAGAAGGTTCTGGTAACGGCAGAAAGAAATGGTCAGGATGGGCTCCCTTAGGTCACTTATGGACGCAATAAATGTTCCAACATATGTATTTATTTGGTTAAAAAACACTGTTCTCAAACTGTGGTGCGCGGGCTTGGAGCGAATAACGATACTGACTAAACTCTGCTCAGCTCTGAAGTATCTGCGGGACCCAGACGGGCCCCGGGGCCGCGGTGTGAACGCTCCTTAAGAGGTCTTGCCATCGTAAGGTAAAAAAGCCTTTACTTTAAAACATCGGGGACTAAACGTGGACTAAAACAGTGTAAAAGTCAGAAGCCCGGTCCGCAGTACGTTTAGTACTTTGCACACTTTTATCACCTCGACACGCTCGGGACGGTGTTTGTAGCAGGACTTTTAAACAGAATAGCAGCTACACTCCTGTCACTCACACAATACTACATGTTTTATTATCTATTGCACACACACTTCTCATGGCGGAGACAGGATTGAAGTTTTTGACGCGCTAAAACTAAAAATCTAATCTCTTTGCGTTGGCGTTTTATTTTCATGTGGTCCTCGTTCTTCTTTGTCCTTGAGTTTACCCGTGTCTATGGAAATGAAGGCGCGCTGCTAAAATTAGATCGTGTTTGCAGAAAGCTCGTCCTTCTACTTCAGGAGAAACCGGCGGGCGTCGATAGCGCAGCCTTCAGATAACCTGTATGCTAATGCTAACCCTCCTCCCGCCGATCGACTCCGCGAGCAAACGGTGGGAGTGGCATCTTTCGCTAAGCTCCGGCCCAGATTGGAAACATCCACGGGGATAGAGCCAGGTCGGAAAGGATTGGAATCCAATTTCACTTAATACTGCACCTTTAGGAGGAGTCCGGGGGAAATCGGCGCTAATCCGAGTGCGTGTGAGCGACGTCGCGCTGAGCCACAAAGTCCAGATGGAATCGCACTCTTCTGTGAGTTTGAGTCGAGTCGTGTCACCGCCGCGCTGCTAATACAGTTACACGAGGAGCGCGGGAGAACGGCGGAAGTAGTGGAGCTTGTGCGGCGAGTGAAACAAGTCGGACGCCGCGGAGCTACGGAGCCATGGAGCTACGGAGCTACGGAGCCGCAGCGCTACTGTTATTGGCAAAAATCCCACGGCAGTGCAAACCGTCTGGAGATACATTAGCCAAAATAATGTAAACAAAAGTAACAGTATTTGGGTTAATCGATAATAGTGATTATATAGGTCACAATATAATCTTAGGAACTAAAAAAGAATAGTTGTGACTATTTTAGAAGCAAAATTAAGTAGTTTTAATTAAATCTATAGTTCAAAATAAATACACAGAAAGATAAAATTGGTCACAAACTTGAGAAATAATAGGAATAGTATTGACGAGATTTCACAGTCAGTAAAAATGGTGAATTATCAGTGACATCGTGGCGTCCCCGCTTGCACCTGATGCCCTTCCCACGTTTGTACTAGTTTGGACAAGTTTTCATAAGACATTTGTAACACATTCCTAACAGGTTTGTGACACGTTCGTAACACGTTTGTAACACATTTAAAACGCATCTCTAACACGTTCATAACAGGTTCGTAACACGCCCGTAACATTTAAAACGCATCTCTAACACATTTATAACACATTCGTAACACACTTGTAACACATTCGTAACACACTTGTAACACATTCGTAACACACTTGTAACACATTCGTAACACACTTGTAACACATTCGTAACACACTTGTAACACATTCGTAACACACTTGTAACACATTCGTAACACACTTGTAACACATTCGTAACACACTTGTAACACATTCGTAACACACTTGTAACACATTCGTAACACACTTGTAACACATTCGTAACACACTTGTAACACATTCGTAACACACTTGTAACACATTCGTAACACACTTGTAACACATTCATAACACACTTGTAACACATTCATAACACACTTGTAACACATTCATAACACACTTGTAACACTGCTTGCACTTTCCCCGTGTCAAAAATTGCACTAGAATTAAACCTGGAAGTAAAACTAGAACAGAAGAGGAACCGGGGCTAAACCGGGACAAATGTGTGATTATGTTTTCTGCTCTGCCACAGTTCATTTCAAACCAACACCACTGAGTCCCTCATGTTAATAACAAATAGCTTCACTCCGAACACACTGCAGGTGCACGAGAGATGCAATAAAGACACACATCATTTGTCGGGCCATTTTTGGTTCTCTTTTTTTGTTGTCAGAAAACATCTTTATATGAATCGATGCAGCGGCGGCGGCTGCTGCACTGGAGGTAGATTATAGTTCAGGCACGTGCCGTGACGGGCCGCCGTGTCCTCTGAACACACCGGCGCGGATTTCCACATTCCCGTTAGTAATGCATAGTAAAATACTCTCTCCTCTCCATCTGCCTTAATCCTGCCCTGTCACGCACCTGTGTGTGTGTGTGTGTGTGTGTGTGTGTGTGTGTGTGTGTGTGTGTGTGTGTGTGTGCGTGTGCGTGCGAGAGCGCCCCCTACCTGAGTCCCAAGAGGCTACGAGTGAGTGTGAGTAGGACGGGAGTGCGACTTCCTGCCTCGGATGTGTCCAGTGTTTGGAAAGCGGAGCAGGTGAGTTACTGATGAGGCTGAATTACATTGTGCAGTGGAACAAAAGGATCAGATTTGCTGTTTTAGACGTGCAGTTTCAGTACTTTCCCAATATAATTCAGTATCAAGAATACGAAATATACAAACATATCGTGAGATGTTATTCAGCTTTAATAAAAGGAAAACAGCTTGAAGTGAGTCATCTGAAGATGTGAGTGTCATGAGTGTGAGGGTGTTCGCAGAGGGGGAGGAGCCTAGTGTACGTGTTTTAGTGGGAGGAGCCTATTGAGCAGCTTTTAGTGGGAGGAGCCTTTTTCACATGTATTTTTTAAGTGGGAGGAGCCTAGTAGAAAAAGATTAAGTTGCATCATCTGGACTTTGTTTTTAGAAAAAACAAACGTTTCGTCATTCTCGATCTGCAAATCAAGACCGGGTATTTTATCCTACTCTGAGAAGGCCCTGCCCACCGGGCGGGACCTCCTGATAAAAGGTGTTATTGGTTTCACTAGAAACTAAGCCTCTTTGTTTTCTATCAAACTAGCCTCTTTGTTTACTATCAGTCCTTTAATGGGCCATCAGCCTCATGTTGTACCCGGCTCACTCTCCCTCCTCCCCGAGTACCTGATTAGCATCCGAATGCCCTGGGCGTCGACCTCTCCAAGGATTCAAAACTCCATTATGGGAGGAGCCTACTGTACACGTTTTTAGTAGGAGGGGAATCCGGAGCTCCAGGAGGAAACCCAGGCAGACGCTGGGAGAACATGCAAACTCCCGACAGAAAGGCCCTGCACTACCCGGGAACTGATCCCAGGACAGTGAAGCGGGAGCTCTGACCGCTGTCCTACCGTGTCACCAAAATAATAAAATGATACATTTTCCATACAAGCTGTTATAGAATAAACTGAAAAGCACAAATCCATGAAACGTTGATCCTAAATAAATGTATCGTGTCACGTCCTGTTATAGATATTATGTATATCATATGCAACACTCTCACTTTGACAAGCAGCAAACTCATTTGTCTCTAATCATTCTACAACAACAGTTTTTTTTATACGAGCAAACAACTGTCCGAGCCATCGCCATGCCAACCACAACAACGCTGAGACGTCAGTGAACCGTCGCCGCGGTTAATCTGAGTTCAAACTTACAGAGACGGCGAGTGTTTCCAACATGAAGACAACACAGGAGAAACCTTACCTGCAAGAGACAAGAGAGAGGCAGGATTAGACACACGACTGCACAACAACCACCACGAGCGCCTTACATGTTCCACAGTACGGCATTTAACGTCCATCTCCATGGAGACCAGCAGGGAGTGGTCCCCCCAGCACAAAGGTTACACACTGCACCTTTAACCAAACCTCATAGACTCTTCTCATTGGACGAAACAGTTGTAATACGTACAAATTGAGCTTGTTAAAGTCAATATCCTTTGATTATTTAGGATTAAACGTCTCATTCTTTGAAAAACCAGCAGCAAATTCGCACTTTTTAAACACTTTCAGCAGCGACTGAAATGTGAAGCGCTCAGAATCACATACACTTCAGAACCTGTTTGAAAAGGTGATTTTAGCATTTGTAATACGCCTCTTTGGGGTTTATTCACCTCATGTTGTATTTGTTAATTGTAAATTATGTGTGAATTACAACTTCTCAAATGTCTTTCCCAGACAGTGAGCTCAGACATGTTTATTCTACAGTTCTGAAACCACTAATAATTGTGACTAATCAACAAACTTAATAAGAAAAAATGAATATCATGTCTTTAAATGTATTAGTTGATGTTATATAATAAGAATAATGTGAAACGTCTGTAAATCTAATGACAAATGTGCAGAAATATGACCGTTTACCATTATTATAACTTCTACAACATCACTTTTCTGTCATTTTTTGTTTTTAATCAGTTAATTAAAGACATTTGTCGAAGGACAAGGGATGCTGGGACATTTGTCTAAGGACACGAGATGCTGGGACATTTGTCTAAGGACACGGGATGCTGGGACATTTGTCTAAGGACACGGGATGCTGGGACATTTGTCTAAGGACACGGGATGCTGGGACATTTGTCTAAGGACACGAGATGATGGGACATTTGTCTAAGGACACGAGATGCTGGGACATTTGTCTAAGGACACGGGATGCTGGGACATTTGTCTAAGGACACGGGATGCTGGGACATTTGTCTAAGGACACGAGATGCTGGGACATTTGTCTAAGGACACGGGATGCTGGGACATTTGTCTAAGGACACGGGATGCTGGGACATTTGTCTAAGGACACGGGATGCTGGGACATTTGTCTAAGGACACGAGATGATGGGACATTTGTCTAAGGACACGAGATGCTGGGACATTTGTCTAAGGACATGAGATGCTGGGACATTTGTCTAAGGACACGAGATGCTGGGACATTTGTCTAAGGACACGGGATGCTGGGACATTTGTCTAAGGACACGAGATGATGGGACATTTGTCTAAGGACACGAGATGCTGGGACATTTGTCTAAGGACACGAGATGCTGGGACATTTGTCTAAGGACACGGGACGCTGGGACATTTGTCTTCACTGTCGACCTCAAAGACAAACGCTGTTGTGGTTTCAGAGCGATTCTCTCGACATCGTCTGATCGCACACTTCCTCTG
This sequence comes from Eucyclogobius newberryi, assembly GCF_026437365.1. Lineage (NCBI taxonomy): Eukaryota > Metazoa > Chordata > Actinopteri > Gobiiformes > Gobiidae > Eucyclogobius > Eucyclogobius newberryi. The sequence goes on from NW_027315790.1 coordinate 29,438,153, forward strand.
TAAAGTGGGCTGAAGCTGTGGGGACCTCAATGTGGGTCCCAAAGGTCACAATCTGCTGCAATCACACACACACACACACACAAGCACACACACACACACACACACACACACACGAGCACACACACAAACACACACACACACACACACACAAGCACACACACACACACACACACACACGAGCACACACACAAACACACACACACACACACACGAGCACAAACACACACACACACACACGAGCACACACACACACACACACACACACACGAGCACACACACAAACACACACACACACACACACACACAAGCACACACACACACACACACACACACGAGCACACACACAAACACACACACACACACACACACACGAGCACAAACACACACACACACACACGAGCACACACACACACACACACACACACGAGCACACACACACACACACGAGCACACACACACACACACACGAGCACAAACACACACACACACACACGAGCACACACACACACACACACACGAGCACACACACACACACACACACACACGAGCACACACACACACGAGCACACACACACACACACACACGAGCACAAACACACACACACACACACACGAGCACACACACACACACACACACACACGAGCACACACACACACACGAGCACACACACACACACACACACGAGCACACACACGAGCACACACACACACACGAGCACAAACACACACACACACACACACGAGCACACACACACACACACACACACACACGAGCACACACACACACACACGAGCACACACACACACACACACACGAGCACACACACACACACACACACGAGCACACACACACACACGAGCACACACACACACACACACACACACACGAGCACACACACACACGAGCACACACACACACACACGAGCACACACACACACACACACACGAGCACACACACACACACACACGAGCACACACACGAGCACACACACGAGCACACACACACACACACACACGAGCACACACACACACACACACACGAGCACACACACACACATGAGCACACACACACACACACACACGAGCACACACACACACACGAGCACACACACACACACACACACGAGCACACACACACACACACACACGAGCACACACACACACACGAGCACACACACACACACACACACGAGCACACACACACACACACACACGAGCACACACACGAGCACACACACGAGCACACACACGAGCACACACACACACACGAGCACACACACACACACACACACACACGAGCACACACACACACACACACACACACACGAGCACACACACACACACACACACGAGCACACACACACACACACACACACGAGCACACACACGAGCACACACACGAGCACACACACACACACAAGCACAAACACACACACACACACATGGGTGGGGGGGGCGGTTCCTCTGGGCTCAGGAGCAAACAGCAGATCCAGATGTGGAGGCAAATGAGCAGCTGTTTGACAACCGCCGTCACCGTGGAGACGGCAGCTCCAAATACAAGAGCAAATATCACCATCATAATAATAATACAAAAGTACAAGTCTGTGGTGTATTTGTTGTCAGCGGAGGCAGAGTTTAGGTCTAGTTTGTCGACTGTAGATGTAGAAAGTTTAAATATTGTTGAGGTGATGTCAGTTGTGCCAAAAATGCAATATCATTACAGTGCAGTATTACAAGTACAAAGTATTTGGAGAAACTACTACTCAGAGAACTTGTATAAAGATATAAATATATATATATATAAAGTTACAAAGCGCGGTTGCCGGGGGTTTTACAGTAGAAATAAATGCGATGTCTGATGTAATTTGGCGTTGAACCGGCGCCTGTCTCGTCTCTATCGTGACGTTTGACTGACATAAACCCGACGGCGCCGCTGCTCCGCCCGCCCGTGTTGTGGAGCCATAATTGAGTGCGTGTTCTGACAGCGCGAGTGTGAAATGGAGACATTAGAGGCGGCGGCGTGTAATGTCATAAACCGCCGATGAAATAATGCACAGATGAGGACGGACCCTCGGAGCCGCGCGGTAAACTGACACGAGACCCTCAAGTGTTCGGCAGGGACTCGTTATAATCGGCGTTATTTATGAGACAGGAAACGGGTTTGACGTGACGCGAGTTTGACAGAAGCACCGGACTTTTCCTCAGACTTGAACCAGAATATGAAGTGTGTCCGGGCCATCGCGGGAACATGTGTCAGACGCTTTGGAGAAGGACGAGTTTGACAAGAACATGAGGACGATATCCACAGTTTGGAAACACTTTTGACGTTCAGAACTGGTCATTAGCAGCAGGTCCTCCAGGAACTCCTGAACCTCTGACCTGCACGAACCCTGTAGGATCTCCTTGTGTGTTCAGGGCTCGTGTTCAGCTCCTCCTTGTGTTCAGGGCTCGTGTTCAGCTCCTTCTTGTGTTCAGGGCTCGTGTTCAGCTCCTCCTTGTGTTCAGGGCTCGTGTTCAGCTCCTTCTTGTGTTCAGGGCTCGTGTTCAGCTCCTCCTTGTGTTCAGGGCTCGTGTTCAGCTCCTTCTTGTGTTCAGGGCTCGTGTTCAGCTCCTTCTTGTGTTCAGGGCTCGTGTTCAGCTCCTCCTTGTGTTCAGGGCTCGTGTTCAGCTCCTTCTTGTGTTCAGGGCTCGTGTTCAGCTCCTCCTTGTGTTCAGGGCTCGTGTTCAGCTCCTTCTTGTGTTCAGGGCTCGTGTTCAGCTCCTCCTTGTGTTCAGGGCTCGTTTTCAGCTCATCCTTGTGTTCAGGGCTCGTGTTCAGCTCCTTCTTGTGTTCAGGGCTCGTGTTCAGCTCATCCTTGTGTTCAGGGCTCGTGTTCAGCTCCTCCTTGTGTTCAGGGCTCGTGTTCAGCTCCTTCTTGTGTTCAGGGCTCGTGTTCAGCTCCTTCTTGTGTTCAGGGCTCGTGTTCAGCTCCTCCTTGTGTTCAGGGCTCGTGTTCAGCTCCTCCTTGTGTTCAGGGCTCGTGTTCAGCTCCTTCTTGTGTTCAGGGCTCGTGTTCAGCTCCTCCTTGTGTTCAGGGCTCGTGTTCAGCTCCTTCTTGTGTTCAGGGCTCGTGTTCAGCTCCTCCTTGTGTTCAGGGCTCGTGTTCAGCTCATCCTTGTGTTCAGGGCTCGTGTTCAGCTCCTTCTTGTGTTCAGGGCTCGTGTTGAGCTCCTTCTTGTGTTCAGGGCTCGTGTTCAGCTCCTTCTTGTGTTCAGGGCTCGTGTTCAGCTCCTTCTTGTGTTCAGGGCTCGTGTTCAGCTCCTTCTTGTGTTCAGGGCTCGTGTTCAGCTCCTCCTTGTGTTCAGGGCTCGTGTTCAGCTCCTCCTTGTGTTCAGGGCTCGTGTTCAGCTCATCCTTGTGTTCAGGGCTCGTGTTCAGCTCCTCCTTGTGTTCAGGGCTCGTGTTCAGCTCCTTCTTGTGTTCAGGGCTCGTGTTCAGCTCCTTCTTGTGTTCAGGGCTCGTGTTCAGCTCCTCCTTGTGTTCAGGGCTCGTGTTCAGCTCCTCCTTGTGTTCAGGGCTCGTGTTCAGCTCATCCTTGTGTTCAGGGCTCGTGTTCAGCTCCTTCTTGTGTTCAGGGCTCGTGTTCAGCTCCTCCTTGTGTTCAGGGCTCGTTTTCAGCTCATCCTTGTGTTCAGGGCTCGTGTTCAGCTCCTTCTTGTGTTCAGGGCTCGTGTTCAGCTCCTCCTTGTGTTCAGGGCTCGTGTTCAGCTCCTCCTTGTGTTCAGGGCTCGTGTTCAGCTCCTTCTTGTGTTCAGGGCTCGTGTTCAGCTCCTTCTTGTGTTCAGGGCTCGTGTTCAGCTCCTTCTTGTGTTCAAGGCTCGTGTTCAGCTCCTTCTTGTGTTCAGGGCTCGTGTTCAGCTCCTTCTTGTGTTCAGGGCTCGTGTTCAGCTCATCCTTGTGTTCAGGGCTTGTGTTCAGGGCTCGTGTTCAGGGCTCGTGTTCAGCTCCTTCTTGTGTTCAGGGCTCGTGTTCAGGGCTGGTGTTCAGCTCCTGACCGGCCTCGGGACGACAGATGGACATTGGCATGGTTGCTATAATCTGGCATATTTACACGTGTAATTTACATGTGTTCACTCCGCCTCCAGTGCTGGACTTTAAGTGACCAATCAGCTCCGAGAGGACGAAGCAGAGGACAGAACCACATGTGTCCATTAGAGTTACAGGCTTCTATCCGGGTTATATATATATATATATATATATATATATATATATATATATATATATATATATATATATATATATATATATATATATATATATATATATATTTATGAACAATGTACTCTGACTTTACAGCCAGTTTAAACAGGTCATGTTTAAACGTGTTTACCGTGTATCCAGTCACAGGAAGCTCATGTTTAAATGTGTTTACCGTGTATCCAGACACAGGAAGCTCATGTTTACACGTGTTTACCGTGTATCCAGACACAGGAAGCTCATGTTTACACGTGTTTACCGTGTATCCAGACACAGGAAGCTCATGTTTACACGTGTTTACCGTGTATCCAGACACAGGAAGCTCATGTTTACACGTGTTTACCGTGTATCCAGAAACAGGAAGCTCATGTTTACACGTGTTTACCGTGTATCCAGTCACAGGAAGCTCATGTTTACACGTGTTTACCATGTATCCAGAAACAGGAAGCTCATGTTTAAATGTGTTTACCGTGTATCCAGAAACAGGAAGCTCATGTTTACACGTGTTTACCGTGTATCCAGTCACAGGAAGCTCATGTTTACACGTGTTTACCATGTATCCAGAAACAGGAAGCTCATGTTTACACGTGTTTACCGTGTATCCAGTCACAGGAAGCTCATGTTTACACGTGTTTACCATGTATCCAGAAACAGGAAGCTCATGTTTAAATGTGTTTACCGTGTATCCAGTCACAGGAAGCTCATGTTTACACGTGTTTACCATGTATCCAGAAACAGGAAGCTCATGTTTAAATGTGTTTACCGTGTATCCACAAACAGGAAGCTCATGTTATGTCAATGCACAAATCTCCCTGGTTACTATGTGTAACCATGGCGCCGCGCAGTCAGCCAAAACAATAGCATTGTTCACACTTTGCTCGAGATATATTTACATTCAGTATTAAGCCTGAATTTATGCACATATTTATCAGCTCTTAAATAATACAATGTCCCCTGAACGCCCCATGGCCCTGTTCAGTCTATAAGTATGTAAAGTATGTATAGTATGCAAAGCATGTAAAGTATGTATAGTATGTAAAGTATAACCGCTCCAACATCTTTGCATCATGCTCTCTCCTGCTCACACTCCTTCCTTGCTCCCCTCTCGCTCTCACTCTCTCTCTCTCCCTCCCTTCCCTCTCCTCCTTGCTCCTCTCTTTCTTTCTTTCTCTCTCCCCCCTCTCTCCTAATGCTTCCCCTCTCTCTCTCTCCTCCTTGCTCTCTCTCTCTCTCTCTCCTCCCCACTCTCTCCTCTCTCCCTCTCTCCCTTCCCTCTCCTCCTTGCTCCCCTCTCGCTCTCTTCCCCTCTCTCACTCCTCCCCTCTCTCTCTCCTCCTCGCTCATCTCTCTCTCTTTCTCTCTCTCTCCTCTCTCTCTCTCCCTTCCCTCTCATCCTTGCTCCTCTCTTTCTTTCTCTCTCTCCCCTCTCTCCTATTGCTTCCCCTCTCTCTCTCCTCCTTGCTCTCTCTCTCTCTCTCCTCCTTGCTCTCTCTCTCTCTCTCTCTCTCTCTCTCTTCCCCTCTCTTCCCTCTCTCTCGCTCGTCCCCCCTGTGCGAGCTGAACCTACTGAATTATTAACTAACTAAAGATTAACTCATCATTTTAATTAAACGTTCAGACAGAACAAGGTCGGGCGACAGAAGGACGTGGCTCTGCAGACAAACAACTTAAATCAGGTGCAGACGACGCAAAAAGAACACGAATCACCACGTACTTTATTTATGTACACATTTAAGACGAACACCACGTCTGCGTCTACAACTGTCTGACGTGACCAGATTTACGTTTGCATCATTTTGAACGTGATGAATAGATTCCTGTCAAAATAGAATATGTATTTCTAGATAAACACGATGTCACGACCAGATCCTAGCGCCATCTCCAGGCCGGTGTCTGGAATCGACGCGCAGATCTATTAAGTCACATGCAGCTTCTAATGTTTCTTAATGCAGGATGTATTCGCGCCACAGCTGCCCTGGGACAATCGATGATCTCTGCCACTGTATCCGATTGTCACACAACAGGGCTGCAGTATTTGGGGAAAATATGTTCACGCAGCTCTAGAGGCGATTATCAAAGAAAACAGAGCAACAAAGCGCGATTTGAAGAGAAAACGCCGCCAAAGCCGCTCGGTTCAGACGGCTGGGTGGATGGGGGCTAACGCTGACCTCTGTACACAATATACCACACAATACAACACAATATACAACACAATATACAACACAATTCAACACAATATACAACACAACAAAACACCTAAACCAGGGTTATCTTTATTATTATTACTCCAATACGCCATTATGTTTCCCTATTCAAATGTGGAGTGTTTATGATTACGATGTTGCGTTAAATGTGAATTGTGATGTGACGGTTTATATTGTGCTAAAGTTTTATCGTCAGTGTTTCCCTCCGAGAGCCAAGTCTCAAGAACCTGTGCAAATAAAGGATTAAAAACGAGGTGATAACATGAAGTGGCTTAAGTGAAGAAACTAATGTTTTATTGTTTCTTTCTGGGCAATGTTTTTGAAAACGCACTTTCTAAAACCAGCATCTGCACACCAGAGCAGTCCTGGTTTAGACCTGGTTTAGACCTGGTTTAGTCCTGGTTTAGACCTGGTTTAGACCTGGTTTAGTCCTGGTCTAGTCCTGGTCTAGTCCTGGTCTAGTCCTGGTCTAGTCCTGGTCTAGTCCTGGTCTAGTCCTGGTGTAGTCCTGGTGTAGTCCTGGTGTAGACCTGTCGTAGTCCTGGTCTAGACCTGGTGTAGTCCTGGTCTAGTCCTGGTCTAGACCTGGTTTAGACCTGGTTTAGACCTGGTTTAGACCTGGTTTAGACCTGGTTTAGTTCAGGTCTAGTCCTGGTGTAGACCTGGTGTAGACCTGGTCTAGTCCTGGTGTAGTCCTGGTGTAGTCCTGGTGTAGACCTGTCGTAGTCCTGGTCTAGTCCTGGTCTAGTCCTGGTCTAGTCCTGGTGTAGTCCTGGTGTAGTCCTGGTGTAGACCTGTCGTAGTCCTGGTCTAGACCTGGTGTAGTCCTGGTCTAGTCCTGGTCTAGACCTGGTTTAGACCTGGTTTAGACCTGGTTTAGACCTGGTTTAGACCTGGTTTAGTTCAGGTCTAGTCCTGGTGTAGACCTGGTGTAGACCTGGTCTAGTCCTGGTGTAGTCCTGGTGTAGTCCTGGTGTAGACCTGTCGTAGTCCTGGTCTAGTCCTGGTCTAGTCCTGGTCTAGTCCTGGTGTAGTCCTGGTGTAGTCCTGGTGTAGACCTGTCGTAGTCCTGGTCTAGACCTGGTGTAGTCCTGGTCTAGTCCTGGTCTAGACCTGGTTTAGACCTGGTTTAGACCTGGTTTAGACCTGGTTTAGACCTGGTTTAGTTCAGGTCTAGTCCTGGTGTAGACCTGGTGTAGACCTGTCGTAGTCTTGGTCTAGTCCAGGTGAAGTCCGAACGATTATGAGATAAACAAGTCTAAAGTCGCACTGTGGAACATTCCCGGAAAAGGAATTCATTAATGGAACTGTCTTGCATTTATTCATTTACAAGTGTTTTCATTGCTCAAAAATACCTTCAAAGACAAGTATTCTTACTGCGACTGGGACCGCCTCGCCACAGATCTGACCCGTTATCGGTCCGAGAGGCGTCACCTACTTGTCTCTATGGAGATAGATATTGTCTAAGCGCTCACTAAATTTACAAAAATACAGAAATACAACTAATACACCTTAAATCACTTGTCACTTCCCTCTGTTTGATTGTTTGAACAGAATGTTAGCCTTGTTCCTCAGAAAGCTAGCGTTCCTGTGCACTGCAGTTGTCATTTTGAGTTCTGAAAACACGGCCGTCGCTCAGGGTTACGCGAGCCGATCCTCTGTGGTTATCGTAGCGCGTGTTTTGCAGCTGATGTTCGGCTCGGTCTGGACTTAATCCAAAGTGAACTTTTAGGTCAAAGCGGCGCAAAGCAAATCCGTTCACTCCCAATTAACTACTCTACGAGGCACGAGCGCTTTCGGCGGCGTTAGCGAGTTAGCGCGCAGAGTTGGGGCTACGCAACTTTCAGCTTTATCACTGTCCCAAAGAGGAATCGATCCTAAAAGGTCAACAGAGATACAAAACTCGTGCAATAAACTACTAATTTACATCTTAAGAAGCAGAAATACAGTCCTTTAAAGAGGCAGCAATATAGTCCTTTAAAGAGGCAGCAATACAGTCCTTTAAAGAGGCAGCAATACAGTCCTTTAAAGAGGCAGCAATACAGTCCTTTAAAGAGGCAGCAATACAGTCCTTTAAAGAGGTAACGGTACTGACCAATCACACCAGCTCTGAGCTTTAAAACAGCATTCATTGTTGTTATGGAGATAAAAGAGGCTCATGGCAGAATAAAGTTTAATCACTACATCTAGTCCGATGACAATGATAATGCCTTATACCGTATTTTCCGGACTATAAGTCACACCGGAGTATAAGTCGCGCCAGCCAAAAATGCATCATAGAGAAGAAAAAAACAAATATAAGTCGCACTGGACTATAAGTCGCATTTCTAAAATCCAAGACCAAGAACAGACATGTCATCTTGACTTTTAAAAATAATAACAGATGAGAGAACATGGTGAATAGGTGTACGTATGCTAACGCTAACACCTTCAGCTACATGAGGCACAGACAGAACTGTGGTAAGTGTCTGGTATGTTAACGTAACATATGAACAGTTATTCAGATAACTATAGCATAAAGAACATGCTAACAAGTTTAGCAAAGCATCAGTTTTACCCCAAATCACTAAATCCACTGAATTCTTCTTCCTCTGTGTCACTTCTAAACAACTCCACAAACTCCAGAGGAAGAGGAAGTGCAGATTCTTCTTCTGCGTCGCTCAGAGCCTAGAGCGCCCTCTTGTGGTTGTCAGTGTGAAAAGAACCAATAATAACGCATGTAAGTCGCACATAAAAAATCCAGAAAATGCGGTAGTTGTGATGCTTTTACAAACTGGTGTAAGACAGAACTCACTTTCTACTAAACCTGTTTCTCTCTTTTAAACATTCGAAATACAAAATAGAAATGTAAAGTTTTGGCGGCGATATCTTCCAAAGTTTTCTCAGCGACATCTCGTCATTTCCCACCTCTGAAAACACATTTAATTCGGTGCGTGCCCAAAAGTCATTCTGAAGTCCAATTACTCACTGAAACCGCGGCGAGCGTGGAAACTCGGGCTAAATGAATTTGGTAGATCATTATGTTTTATGAAGCATCGGACGATTTCATTTTAAAACATAATGATCCGGGAGGAGGAGGAGAAAAATGAGAAGGAGATCGCATCCTGGATCCATGACTAATTTTACTGGTTTGAGAGATGTGGTTTTGAAGCTCAATTAGCATTTTAATGTTTTAACCTTGTCTGTCAGGCTGTGATCAGCGACGAAGGGAGAAGGTTTCTCACTAAGAAGAACTGAGAAAAGGAAAACCACAGAGCCGTTTGTCTTAATGGTGTCTTTAACGTTTAATTCAACGCTTGACAGCAGAGATAAAATACGTTTTACTCTCAATATGATGAAGCGGTCTGTGGTGGAAAAGGTCTAAAAGATTGTGATCTCGACGCTGTTTTAGTGTCACTTTCGTCTTTGTTTTTCCTCACTGAATTACTTTTGTGAATGTGCATGAACTTCAAAATATGGAGACGCGCTTTCTAGACCAGGCATGTCCAAACTAGGGCCCGGGGGCCAAATGCGGCACGCAGACCAATTTTCGTCGGCCCTCCAGCTTCCTGCTACGTCGGCCCAAACAGCAAAAAGTTATATAGGCAAAGGTTATAAGGCATATTGATGTTATACCGACGTAATATTAATGTTCTAGGTCTAATTAAAGGTGTGGAGGCTCATCGCAATTACGTCAAATGCAAAATTTTGAACGATTCACTGTCATTTGTGGCCCCGTGTACGTTTCAAAATGCGGCCCTTGGTGAAAAAAGTTTGGACACCCCTGTTCTAGACGATCACCTCATAAGACAAAATGGCAAAATGATCAGGATGAACTTTGATTCATTGATTCAACACGAGTATTTCCAAAGAAGCTGAGAACAAACCACACAAACCACACTTCAGACTCGAGCGCAGACCACCTCGGTGTCCAATCGCCTCCATCTTCCTCCGGTGGCGCTCCCTGTCGGCCGCCGCCCCGACAGAACCACCCGGCCCGATCGGGGTGGCGCTTTGGCGATCCTATCTGACGTACGCGCTGGTTCAATTCCCCTCTCCGCCCCCCCGAGTGCGCTGTTCAAACGCGCTCCGATAGCCATCCTGTCAAACAGCGGACTTCCTTCCTCTCGCCGCTAATCCAAACATGCAGCGCGGACGTGAGATACGAGAGAACACATGTACACACACTAGCGCGGGTATCGTAGGGTCGGGCGCTCAAGGGGATTTACACGGACAGGCTAAACTTACACCCAGATTTGTAGTCGCCTTATCCGGAACTTGTTTTATCCAGAAAAAGAAGCCCCACCTTCCATCCCTCGAGAATCTAACTTTCATATCATCCCATCTTACATGTCACTTCTGAGTAGACTTAATAAATGACATAAATATCATAAACTGAACACTTTATATAGTTTAATATCATTCATTTGTAAGTGAAGGGACGTTCCATTTGGCTAGAATCGGCCGAGTGATTGAGTTTGAGCGACGGCGGCGGGAGAACGTCTAGGCCGAAAGCCACGAACACGCAGATGAACACCGTGAGCTCAAACGTCCTCATAAATAAGGCGGAGGCAAAGTCAACGCACCGCCGCGTGACAAATGAGAGTGAAAACGCTCGGCGGGTCCACGCCAGGTCGTGTGACAGCGAGAACGGAGAAAGGGTCGGATCGGAGACTCTTTGAAAACGTGGTTCTGTGAAGATTCGAGGCCTGTTCTGACGGAGGGGCTTTAGATCTGAGGGCGGGTCGGTCTGAAGTGTGAGGGCGGGTCGGTCTGAAGTGTGAGGGCGGGTCGGTCTGAAGTGTGAGGGCGGGTCGGTCTGAAGTCTGAGGGCGGGTCGGTCTGAGGTGTGAGGGCGGGTTGGTCTGAAGTGTGAGGGCGGGTCGGTCTGAAGTCTGAGGGCGGGTCGGTCTGAAGTCTGAGGGCAGGTTGGTCTGAAGGCGGGTCGGTCTGAAGTGTGAGGGCGGGTCGGTCTGAAGTGTGAGGGCGGGTCGGTCTGAAGTGTGCGGGCGGGTCGGTCTGAAGTGTGAGGGCGGGTCGGTGGGTCGGTCTGAAGCCTGAGGGCGCTGCGTTGTGACGGCTCGGGCGACGGGGCATCAGCGCCGCGTAAAGAACTGTCAGATTTACGCAGATGAAGCCGTTCAGAGGCTTGCAGAGTTCCAGAGTGTGCGTGTTCTCCTCGCGTTATTGTGGCTCTCCCTCTCAAATCGGGACGCACGTTTTTACATGTTCTTTAACCGTTGTTCGGAGCCCTCAGCGGTCAATAGTCGATGAACCGATAACGATAACACCTCCCAGTTCTGTTTGAATTATGTCATCTAAATGTAAGTGATGCTTGGATATGAGGAGTCGACTAAACGGGAGTGGCCTTGGCAGAAGCTCTCAAATCTATAAAAGAATCTTTAGGATTTGAGCCGGTATCTGAACTTCACAGACAAGACCCTTAGATCCCGCAACTAGAAATATATTTATACAGAAAATAGCTAGTGTAGTGGGTGAAAAGACTGTTTAAACTTGCGCAATTCACTCCCAAACCCTTAACTCTCTACAAGCCTTCTCCTTTCTGCTGTTGTGAATATAAATCCTTTGAAATCCCTCTAGAATAGTAAGTCGACTTATTAAAATCTTGGTCGCCGTCAACGACTGAATGACTAAAGGTCAACGGTTCTACCACTTTGTCCTGGTTGTGAATACAGCACTCTGAAATAAAGAGTCACGCTGTAAGGTCACTGGTGTTAGCCGCTGAGCTGGAGCAGATAAAAAGTGAGACATTTCCCATCTCAGGTGAAATACTGAATAGTCCAGTCTGTTTTCTTCAATAACATGAGATGAATGTGGACTAAACCGTGTGTGATTAAATACTGCAGTGCACTTTCCCCGTCTCTGCTGCTGCTGCAATTTTCAGTTTTTTGTTCTAAATGAGAACATTGCCCCCATTCATTATAATGTAAAAGCACTTTATGACTAAATCAGAACACTTTGCACCATCTAAAACATTTTATAGATCGTAAATTCAGAGCAAACAGCCTGACGCATCACTATATCATTATTTCAGGAGGTGACGTGTTGGCTGTGCTTCACTTTTATGTCTGAAAAAAGTGATTTTGTTGTGAATGTTCAGTCCTTGTCAAATAAATAAGAAAATAAAAGTATGTTAACGTTATGCAGCTTCTGTTGTTGATGCAAAGGGAGATTTTACACTGTGTGTGTGTGTGTGCGTGTGCGTGTGCGCGTGCGAGTGCGCGTGTGCGTGTGTATGTTATAGCTCCATAGATCTTACATTTAACTCAGATGCTGGATTCCACACAACTGGGAGTTTGGTTATTTTAAGTTTCCATTGTCTTATTTCATAGGGAAAATGCCGGATTATAACTACAAAGCTCATTTACATCTGCAGTCCCAAGGCAGGTAACCAAAACATACAACACACACAAATAGGAGACAAGAACAGCACAAGGACATGTTAAAAAACGTATATTTTTGGCTTGTGGTGTTTTATGTACATGATGTGGCTCATGCTAAAGCTCAGGCTAAAGAAAGGTAAACATTAGAACCTTGAACATGTTCAATGACACGACAGTCGTATTGAACTCTCAAAAGCCCCACTCGCTGAATCACTTTCATCCAAATCTAAACAAAAGAATCTGCTTTGTTTATCACACTTCCCTCTGAAGATTCAACCTTTAGCTGCAGAAAATCCACTGGATTTGTTTTGACCAGCCAAAGTACACAGAGCTTTGGCCTCGTGTTTAGAGTGTGAGCCAGAATTTTACAGCGTCTGTGGACACGTCTTCATCAGAGCAGAGAAGGCCGAGGCAAAGCATGCTGGGCTTAAAACTAGTATAAAGTCAACAGTTCTATCAATGCACTGTATGTATTGTATTAGCATTAGGCCTTCTGTTCCATCATTGTCACCACATTCACAATTACAAGGGTTATTTTCTACTTTCTTTTTTGTTCATATTAAATCCAGCCTTGGCTTTAAATCTGAATATTTTGAGGCCAGGTCCGTGTCCTCTCCGTATCCAGCTCCCTCGAGTACAGATCAGGCAGTAGCATTAGCATTAGCGGCGGCTGATGTAGTCGAGTAGCCAGGAGCAACCATCTTCTCCAAATTAAATCGTGTGTTTCAGACCAAACCACACGCTTAAAATCCTCCCATTTTTACATCAATAGAAAAACAGCTTCAGGCCAGTCTCCCCAGTGAGAGCCTGTATTATCTGATGTAATGTTAGCTCTCCTTCGCTCTGAGCTGCTCTGAGCAGGTCCCTCGTGACAGAACGGGCAATTTTGGGTTTGAGGTTTCGATTTTTGTAGCATTGACCAAGGTCATGAAACAGCCCAAGGTAAAGTTTGATCTGAGAGTTGATCTTCTGCTTTCACCCAGGTCAAATCACATCAAAATGTCATGACTATATACGTAGACCTTTGATATTGTAAAGATCATAAAGAACTACAGAACTACATTAGATCATGGGTTGTGAAGTGCCCTTAACACCATTTCACTGATAAAGACGTGCGGCTGATGCAAGACTTAAACACATCATTAACCCACGGCAACTGTCACTCAACAAGACGAGCGTTAAAGCTGTGAGTTTCACACCACGGAAGGAAAACGGAGGTATTTACATCTGACAAACGAGTTCCTCTCACAGAGGAACTACATTCTCTGCATTTCACCCATCCTTCAATGGTGCAGGGTCAACCAGGGTCAACAGAGGTCCACCAGGCTTAACCAGGGTCAACTAGGCTTAACCAAGGTCAACGAGCCTCAACCAAGGTCAACCAAGTTTAACCAGGGTCAACCAGTGTCAACCAGGGTCCACCAGGCTTAACCGGGGTCAACCAGGCTTAACCAAGGTCAACAAGCCTCAACCAAGGTCAACCAGGGTCAACCAAGCTTAACCAGGGTCAACCAAGCTTAACCAAGGTCAACCAGGCTTAACCAAGGTCAACCAGTGTCAACCAGGGTCCACCAGGCTTAACCGGGGTCAACCAGGGTCAACAAAGGTCCACCAGGCTCAACCAGGCTCAACGAGTGTCCACCAGTGTCCACCAGTGTCCATCAGTGTCCACCAGTGTCCACCAGTGTCCACCAGTGTCCACCAGAGTCCACCAGTGTCAACCAGGGTCAAACAGGGTCAAACAGGGTCAACCTGTGGTGAGCAGGTCAGACCTCGCCTGGTCACGACTGGAGCTGGAGGATTTCACCCATGGTGCATTTCCCCCTGAAGGAAACTTACTCTGGCTCTAACTTATATAAATATATTAAAATACACGGAGAAGTTTAAAGCCACTGTGGAACATTCCAGACAAACTAAACCCTTCACCAGAAAAGTGAAATACCATAATGCTTCTGACGTTTAGCTTTTTCAATAATCGTGCCACATCAAATTTCAATGTGACAAGGACTGGATAATGTCATTTAATTTAATATATATTTATTTTCTTTCAGATGCAGCAAACTTTTTTCTATTTTGGGTTGAGACCAAACTCAAACAGGAAAAAGGTCTAAAATCAGGACCGTGTAATTCCTCATTAAAAATCACTGGGAAAAGTTTTACAAAAAGAAATAAGATGTTTTTAATGGTAATAAATTTAATGGCACAAACTGATGAAACCTTTTTTTTTTTTTTTGGTACATTTCGGTTAATGAGATTTTTGGCTGAAATTTACCAAAACTTGCTAATGAAGCTCCATTTTGAGATCAGGCTAAAAGCAACAGGAAGAGCTTAAGGAGAACATTTCATTCTGGCAGGAGAAAAACACCTTGTGGAGCAGAAAGATGAAAGTAACTCCAGTGAAATCACACATTTAAATTATTTATACCAGGGGATTTCAATTACCTGCCACGCCAAATGTCATTTTACAAGTGAATTTTAATAAAGCTCAGCCAGAAACAGAAAGATAATGGGAATATCAACAAAGCTGCAAAAGAGAATGACACGTTTCATTTCTTCACTTGTTTTTATTCAAAGCCAATTACACTTTACAGAGACTTTTGATCCTTTACGAGACACTTTTAAAGAAGCTGTGATTTATGTGTGATTTTTGGAAAGGAAAACTCAACAAACCAATGCAGCCATTAAAAAAACATATTTAAAAATCTAAAATCAGAATTAAAATAAGAGATCTCCACCATTTAAAGGTGCAATATGCAACTTTTCAAAATGTTTTATGCAGCTCAAATCTGCAGCAATCCTCCTGAGGTTGTGAGACAGGCTCCTACACAGGCTCCTACACAGGCTCCTACACTGGCTCCTACACTGGCTCCTACACTGGCTCCTACACTGGCTCCTACACAGGCTCCTACAGTGGCTCCTCCACTGGCTCTTACACAGGCTCCTACACTGGCTCTTACACAGGCTCCTACACTGGCTCCTACACAGGCTCCTACACTGGCTCCTACACTGGCTTCTCCACTGGCTTCTCCACTGGCTCCTCCACTGGCTTCTCCACTGGCTCTTACACAGGCTCCTACACAGGCTCCTACAGTGGCTCCTCCACTGGCTCCTCCACTGGCTCTTACACAGGCTCCTACACTGGCTTCTACACAGGCTCCTACACTGGTTCCTACACTGGCTCCTACACAGGCTCCTACACTGGCTCCTACACTGGCTCCTACACTGGCTCCTACACTGGCTCCTACACAGGCTCCTACACTGGCTTCTCCACTGGCTAATAAATAAATTGTATATACATTCTAAATGCATCTGATATTTTTGGGCCGATATGTAGGGCAGATTATGAGGATTTTAACCCAACCTAAGAGAGCAGTGTAGTGTTCTTTGGACATCGGCAAGACGGGGATTTGAGGCAGAGTGCACTTTTAGTATAATATATTGGCCAATCCATCGTTCTATCCCTAACTGAGCATTACAACTGGGGAAGGGAATCTGAAAATGGGAAATGTCAGTGACAACACAACCCCAGAGTAGTTCTAGTTGTAATCACACACATAATCCTGCTGTGGGGTTCAGAGTCATGTAAAAACCGGGAACATTGCAATGGAAATGAACAATTCTGAACAACGTAATCACTTTTGGGGAATTAATCCTCATTAACATGTCACTGAAATCCATGCTAAGACAACAAAAAAAACACACACTTAGAATAGCAATACAACCACAACATCAAGTGTTAATTATGCATATATTCTTGTATGGAAATGTACATAGAGCATCTGAAATCTCGCTATATTAAACCCACAGAGACAAAGCACTAAACATAGACCTTGTGTGCTGCAATGGGGAAAACAGATTATTTTTACATGGCTTCTCCTCCCGTCAGATCAAACGCTGCAGATGCATACGTACGTGGAACAGTCTTTCATGGTTAGAACGTGATCGTGTGGCGCCGTGGCAGCCGGCTCGTCTCCGCGCTCATTTCCTTTGGTATCCGCGCGCCTTGACTGATGTGCAACTTGAACTTATCGATCGTCAATTTGATCCACTGCGGGCCGAGCACATAAAACCTGGCTGGCGGGAGAAATGCTATTAATATTCTCCCCGGTGTCGGAGCGTCCGCGGCTGAAAGGAAGTCTTGGCTCGGTTATCGACGGCTAACGAACGGCGGGAACGGCAGAACGTTGGCGTTACGTTCAGAGGAGCGAGTGATTTTTGTTCACGTCAAAACAGTCGAGAAAGCCTACGTCGTTTAAAACTGAGCTGGAGATCAGGATCTGGTGAAGGGTTATTCCACACTATGGAATTAGACATATCCATCTCCATTGAGACAAGATACAGGTCAGATTTGTGTTGAAGCTATTTTTTGAGCAATAAAACAAACTATAATATGTATATGAACTATAAAAAGAGCAAGATGTATTGCAATGGAATCAAAATCACAATTTGAATGGTCGAAACATGGAAAATATGTAATTATTTGAGTAAAAATGTGTAAAACTTGATAACTCTAATTCAAATCTGTTCACAAATGCATGGGATTTGAAAAAAATATATATGTACCGTCATTTTTTTACTTTAAGCCGCTACTTTTCCCCCACACTTTGAACCCTGCGGCCCATAAAACAGTGGGGCTAATTTAGGGATTTTTACTGGCTAACGGCCACTGGGGGGCACTCTAGCAGGAAGCGCAAGCGTTTGACACTCAGAAGAAGACGTCACTGTTCACAGACGTGTTCTCTGCATTTTAAGCTTCAAAATGCTGTGTGTTTTGTTACAATCAGACTCATATTCACAGAGGAATGAGTCTAATGAGGAAGTGAATCTAGACGCGGTGAAAGGCAAAGACACACAGAGCGCGGACATGCGACATGTGATGTATACGACAGTTGGCAGTTTGGAACCTGCTGCAGTGAAATGAGACTTTCTTGGCCAGACCTGACTCACGGGTCAAAAGACTGTGGATCACTGCTGTGGACCATATTTATGTGTGAATATCTCTTGTTACAACATGGGCCCCTGCTGCTTATTGACAGCTGCGGTTTATATATGTACAATTTATTTTTCTTTGTAAATATCGTTGGCGCAGTTTATAGTCAGTGTTCTATAGCCAGAAATTACGGTAAGTATAATTATTTTTATTTTTTTCAGTTTAAATATATAAAATAACACTGAATATGGCAAAGAAAGCGAAACAACAACAACAAAAAGGCAGCAAAATACATCCCAAAAAGTGACGGCACGCATTATCCAACACAAACGTCTCAAGTTCAATAGAAAGGCGGAATGTCATTTATTTTCTTTTTTCTTATGTCTATTACCAAGTCAGTCCAGTCTTAGATCATCTGTTTGTGGCATCCAATTTTTCGTGATGGTCTTTTTCCTGCAGCGAGAAGAACGTTCCAAATGTGTCCGTTTATCGTATCCACGGCAGGAGTTTTGAGGCCCAGATACATAGATCTGAAATGCCAGTGCTGGAAACATTTTGCACTGCTGTGTTAATCTCAATTCAATATTTAAGATTGTATTATTGGTTATGGTAATGCTCATGGACAAGTTTAACGTGCCAAACAAAACATAATTGCTAATCTAATCAAAATCGCAATATTGTCCTGCCCTTGTTTGTACCGCGGAACATTCCAGTTGCCGTAACATCTACATGGAAACCAGCATCTGGCAAAGCCTCAACTAGAAAAGTTACGCAGTGCACCTTTAAACTGACTAACGGATTTATACTCAATATCTCTGACTGACTTGGCCGATATTTGCATGAAACAAAAACTCCACCTTTAATAACCTAAAAACTTGCCTCATAATGAACAAATAGTGTATAAAAATATTCATGCTTAATAACTAAATCATGGTTCTAACCCTTAAACCCTTAATTAAGTACTTTCTTTTATTAAATATTTCATCATTATGAATTGAGTCTTTGTTCATGTTTTATTAAGATGTAGTTATTATAAAATGGTCCCATAAAATGCCTGAATATTTAGCTTCTCGAACATAATCTTGTAAATGCAGTTCTTTTACATTAATTAAAAGTCTTTTTTGGATGAAAACCAAATGGAAGCAACTGCCACGGTTCAAAATCAGAATAAAGAGAGGTCAATATTTAATAGTGGTGAGATTCTACATTTTCTTGGATAATTTGTTTAAAAATTGTTTCATTTTTCCTCCCCGCGTTTCAATTTTTCCACATTTTGTTATGTTACAGCTACATGTTTTTTCCACTGATCGTCCTTGAGACGCTTCTACAACCTGACTGGAGTCGAGCTTGAGAGGCTCTGCAGAGAAGAATAAGAGTATAAAAAGGTGCATGAGCTTGGATCAAACTCAAACAGACTTGAGGCTGTAATTAGTGCCAAAGGTGCTTCAAGCAAAAGCTGTGAACACTTATGAACAAGTGCTTTTTCAATCAGCTTTGAGGCAAATCATTCATTCAATCCCTTTTGGAATGAGCCTGCATCATAACAAAATGTTTCTCCGGGTGACCTCGTGAGCCTTCAGGTCAATTATTGCTTTGTCTGAAACACGTGTAAATGATAAACTAGCTCATGATCCTTGATATAAGAATATGTGATTGTCGTCAAGCCGTGAGCACAAATCCATGTTGGCTGTAGAATACTGAGGTGTTTTTGTGCCACGCCTGAGTTAACATGACAGATGTGTTTCACTGCCAGCGCAGCGTAAATGAGAACGCTCTAGAACCTGCAAATACATTAAAGACATTATAATTGATGGGGAAACAAATGGAGACTGTAAAGAAAATGTTAATGTCACGACCGCATTTACTTTAAGCGGTTTCTGATCCGTAGCACAGGAACGATCGTACATGGAACATTCATTATGAGAATACACTAAATGCAGACATATACATAAACAAGCACATATGGCATACGTTTGCAGTGGAACTTTGTCAAGTGTTTGCTGATTATTTGAGATATACTAAAACTAAACCCAGCAAGAAATAAATAGACAAAATAAAGAATAGCAGCCAATTTAACCCAATTCCACTATCTAAACTTTTCTCTCAAAACCTAAATATCATATGTTTTGTCCCTTTTCACTTCTGTCTGAAATAAGTCAACGGTGTTATAGAATTATACTCGTTACATACAGTTCTCATCCTTATGGGACGTGTCTCCGCTCTTTGTTCCTCGTCCTTGTGTATTTGCTGTTTTCAGAGTGTTTGACTGATCTTATGGTCTCAGCCCACAAGAGCAGATTCAGACACAATCTTCTCCGTCTCTACTTTGATCCATGCTGTGATTTCCATTCCTCGCTCCATCTTTTCTCCTGCTTCACTCCAGACTAAAACCAGGCGGTTTCTTCAAAGATTCCTCTGATGCGTCTGTGCAATCTTCATTCTCACAAGAAAGGCAGAGATATTATGAAAATCCACTGTGTTTAGTGTGCGATTGTTATTTCGGGGATGTGCAGAATTAGAACATTGAGTGTATTCATTGTCTGTAAAACAAAAACGAAAAGCTGCTATACAATATTCCAAACAAGCAAGTTTATTCCTACAAAGTATTTCAAAAGGTTTTTTTTAGAACATGAATATTTGCATTAAAATCACAATACAAACAAATACAAAGGGAAAAACAAAGCTAAATTGATATTTGCACTTTATTGGGTTAATTTCACAGACTATTAACTCTTGTGAGATACTTTAATCTTTAAGCATGTATTTAATATTTGTATTGGTCAATCCAAAAATAATTATATTTATTATTTGTATTTGTGTCATATTCTTTCAACACAGTCCTTAAACGCTCTCTTATCAAACCCGCACACGGAGAAGGAGTTCTATTGTTTATCTGCATAATTGATTTGCCAAAGCTAGAGACATTGCCTTCCTCTTCATCATCTCGTGTTGATCAGATGAAATATGCAGAAAAGTGGGTAATTTTAAGCAAATGAACAGAAGAATCCCATTGTTTAGTCCAGTCTCACGGTGTAATATCGGGAGTGCATTGTTCTGCGAGGTCCCTTGGTGAGTCGCACACGTCTCCTCCAAATTTCAAATCATTTTCCAAGTCTGCTCTCAATAAACCCACAGTATTGAGTAAATAGAGAAAATGTGCTTCATTTTGAGCGCTGAATATTAATTTGCACACATTTTATTTGCCTGGCTCTAAGCTCCCCGTGGTGCTTTGTCTGGTTTCTCATTTCAGAGACTTCATTGTAGTCACGCCCAATAAGTCGACCGTTCGGTGTGATATTAGCCGAGCCTGGAAAGAATGCGGTGTGTTAAGGTGGCGAGGTGATTGCATGGATCTGTGCAGTGTCACTATTTGAAGTGGACGTAATGGGGAGCATGGGCCAAGGCGGAGTGGACTCGATATGGATGAGAACTGTGCAGTCGTGTTTGCATTCAGGCCCAAGCTGCGTCAAGATTTATGAAGTGTTGGGATAGATTTTTCAGACGAAAAATCCAACACAAAGCCGACCCAAAGCTGGCGCAAAGCCAACAAAAAGCCAACGCAAAGTCGACCCAAAGCTGGTGCAAAGCAACGCAAAGTCGACCCAAAGCAGACCCAAAGCCAACAAAAAGCCAACGCAAAGTTGACCCAAAGCCAACGCAAAGCAACGCAAAGTTGACCCAAAGCCAACGCAAAGCAACGCAAAGTTGACCCAAAGCCGACGCAAAGACAACACACAATCACAATCATATCAATGACATTTCAGGCTCTTTATTCCAGGTTTGCAGTTGATGAAAGGTTTTACAATTAGATATGGGCAGCACGCAAAGGTAAAAATGGAAAATTCTCAGCTTTGAAGACCGTGTCATTGAGGTAAAACAATACGTCTTACATTATAAACATATGTCCACAACAGCGACGGGGAGTACATTTTGCGAAACTAACTTTTTGTCCAACTTTACCCATGTGAAAATGCCGTCCAACCCCCGAGATGATAACAATGGGACCACAGTAAGTCCATAACAGGCCTATTTAAGTAGTACAAAGGGTGAAAAATACATCGGAGTGAATAGGGGCCGATTCGTACTTTATGTCCTTTTCTTTAGCTTCACGGTCTTGGTATAGGCGCAGGTAAAAGCATAGTGATGACAACATAATGACTACTATCACCAAATGACTGCTGACAAGAAAGTGAGCCCCATTATGCTGTATTATTGAAATGGTGCTATTAACCGCTATCAGAGCCCGGAGCTACCGCCACTTTGCACCGCAGACAGCCTCGGTAACGGAAATATTTACACTGGGCTATAAAGAGAGAAAAGGAGACGAGATCATGTAGCGGTATTTAGAAAAAGCTCATTTTATCTTTTTATGCTGCAAATCCGTCGACCTCAACATTTAAGAGAATAATTGAATTTGCTAAAAGTGACTGAACACCTAAACGCCACTGAAAACCACAGTCCAAACGAGCTGTTAGACCCGGCAGTGACTTGAGGAGTAAAGGTCAGGGTTCTGGAGGACTAAAGGTTAGGGTTCTGGAGGACTAAAGGCCAGGGTTTGGAGGAATAAATGTCAGGGTCTGGAGGACTAAAGGCCAGGGTTTGGAGGAGGACTGAAGGTCAGGGTCTAGAGGACTTAAGGCTGCGGTCTGGAGGACTAAAGGTCAGGGTCTGGAGGACTAAATGTCAGGGTCTGGAGGACTAAATGTCAGGGTCTGGAGGACTAAAGGTCAGGGTCTGGAGGACTAAATGTCAGGGTCTGGAGGACTAAAGGTCAGGGTCTGGAGGACTAAATGTCAGGGTCTGGAGGACTAAAGGTCAGGGTCTGGAGGACTAAATGTCAGGGTCTGGAGGACTAAATGTCAGGGTCTGGAGGACTAAATGTCAGGGTCTGGAGGACTAAATGTCAGGGTCTGGAGGACTAAATGTCAGGGTCTGGAGGACTAAATGTCAGGGTCTGGAGGACTAAAGGCCAGGGTCTGGAGGACTAAATGTCAGGGTCTGGAGGACTAAATGTCAGGGTCTGGAGGACTAAAGGTCAGGGTCTGGAGGACTAAATGTCAGGGTCTGGAGGACTAAAGGTCAGGGTCTGGAGGACTAAATGTCAGGGTCTGGAGGACTAAATGTCAGGGTCTGGAGGACTAAATGTCAGGGTCTGGAGGACTAAATGTCAGGGTCTGGAGAACAATATTAAAATGTTGCAAAAAAAAAAAACATTTAATTTCTTGTCTTTAAGAAAACAGTTTTGTCAAAGTGCAAAAAGAAAGATATTCCGAGCCACTACAGCATTTGTCCTTCTTTTTGGCACATAGCCTTGATCAGAGGCTCCTCCCTGACTCCGCCCACAATGGATTTGAGATTGACATGAAGTACAGAGGCTTTCTTTAGATATAGATATATATATCACGACAGCATCAAAAAGATATATTAATATCATATATAACCACTGAAATTATGCAATATTCATGTTTTAATATCATTTAAACTGCTCTGAACATGCACTAAACAGGATGTCATTAATATACGTTTACATTTAATGAGTAAACCTCTCACTGGAGTCTTTCCACGCTCTCTTCCCCCTCTCTCAGTGAAATTTCATCTCTTTGTCTCATTAGGAAAAGCGGTTGACACCTTTCCTGTAAACTTTTGCGGGCCTTTCTTCGTCTCCCTCTCCCCCTCCGCTCCAGACGCTTCCCCCTCCGCTCCAGACGCTTCCCCCTCCGCTCAGAGCTGGCTGTTTACCTCCCATTTGCCGGCGCCTTGTACATCCACTTAGCTGCCTCTTCTCCACCTGCCATTCAGCCGGGTGGAGCAGACTCTCTGACAAACCAGGGCTTTAAAGTCGATGTAAATCTGCCTGATGTCACTCTGTGCACTTTACCGCTCGAAGCTCGTAATGGGCGATATCTCCTATGGAACCACACTTTATTCAAGCAGATCAACCAGATAGCGCAGCAAATTAACTTTACCTCCACTCAATTAAATCAGACGTTTTATTGCAAACTATAGGAATTTGCTTTGAAGATGTGGTGCGATATAAAGCAATGAATAATAATGATAGTGCACTATAAACTACGATCAAATAAAGGGCATTCGTTAAATAAGGAGTAAGAATAATTCATATAATAAGAATTCATTCAAACATGAGTGGCACGAGTCAGAAACGCAATCGTTTTTTTACGTAAAGCGATTTATTACATACTTGACGACGAATTACAATTTCTGTGAAGCTCAGATACAAATTTGATGCTAGAAATATATTTTTGTTTTATCATTTGTAATTGAAAAAAAGCTAATTAAAAAGCATTCCGACTCTGAAAATTAAAACATTGAAAATCATTTGAAAATTATGTATTTACTTTTGATTGACCCATAGATATATGACATTTTGAGGACTTAATGACCATTTAAAATATGCACTATTTCAAATTGTTAATTACCATGGCAACGGTGCACATTTTCCCATCGCTCTCTAACGCACAGCAACCCAACCCCCCCGCGGGCGCTCAGACTTGCAGTTCACCCAGTTCACTGACCAAAATACACTTGTACAACTTCGGGACAACTCGCGAACTCTAAATGTCCATCGGGAAGCAAATTCATGCGGAGCCGGTTGGAGCAAGTGGCAGTCGTCATGCCGACCTAAAGTGGAGCGGCGGAGAGCATGAAGGAACATGGCGTCTCGGGCGGACTCCTGACAGTGAGCGGTGGCTAACAATGCGACCGCCGTGTGTCCCTCGGCTGCCGCTGTCACCGCCGACCGTTTCATTTGCCTTCTCTCGGTCCCTCGGCGGTCCTGGCGTTTCCCGCTGCGCTCGGGGGGTCCTCGGACTTCAATGTCAAACCGTCGCCGGGCCGACACTTTTGGTTATGGCGCGGCGGCTGCCAATCGCCGGACGATGGAGATGTTGTCGCTCTGGATTTGATCATTTAATGTTAGTTTTACAATGATTATTATCTGTTTGTGGGGTGATTTCAATGTGCATCCAAACGACTTTGTGTATGAATCGTGCTCTACAAATAAACGAGCCTCGACTTTAGCTGGAATGTCCCGCTGTATGGCATTATACACTACGGGTGGGCGATAATGACAAGAGCGGATATCTCAATAACGATATATCAGCAACGTGGGGGAGGGGGATCAAATGTGGCAGTAAATGTCTTGGTTGAGGTTTAAGTATTGCACAAACGTGAAAAGATATTAAAATTAACCATAAAAGTACAGATATTATACTTATTATCTACTGTGTTTTTGAGCATTTTTTAATTCTCATTTTAGACTCAATATTCAAATTTTTCATATCTCCAAATAGGATCATTTTCATCAATCAATCGCTCAATCTTCCACCTCTACATTCGACTTTTCTATCACCACGGAGACAAACAAGTGACGCCACAGAGTATTTTTTTCGCAACTACCAATAATATGAAAGGTTGACGTTTTCTGAAAGAGCTTCTCATTGGACATGTTGCATTGGAATGTCCCACCGTACGGCATTAAGCGCATTCCTGGCACCGGCAGACCACGTTACAGGTCAGCTCTGTGGCAAGGCGACACCATGTTTCTTTCGAGGTGATTTCGAGCGAGAAAAACCTGGAAACAGTCTGGATTAATACGTTTAATGTCAAACCGCGGAACATTTCAGGTAAAGCGACAACAGCGCCCCCTAGAGACAAGCAGGTGGAGTAACTACAGACAGAAACGTTACACCTCTGACACCAAATAATCTTTTATTTTTGGCTAATTCAAAAGCATTTTAGTGATAACTTTATGCTTTTAGATCGGGAGTAACAAGAACAGAACTAATGATCTAACAAGCTTAGATATTAATGATATTGTAGTTTTAGTCCAAGTCTAAGATATGTAAATCAAATAAATACCACATCACCTTTATAAGTTCTAAAACATTGTGCTGTTATTGTGTTTATGGGTCAATCAAAAGCCAACGATCTCTCAGACTTTATCCGGTTTAGCTTCAGATCTGCGCAGCATTTATTAACCTTAAATGCTTCTGACGGTTGTTTTGTATTTTGCATTTATTGAAGCACATTTTTTGGTTCCGAGATGTTTGAAAACGTGCGATTCTCGTAGCTTATTTGACACGTTGAAATAGCTGCCAACGCTTCCTGACCTTCTTTTCGTTTCACTTTCCCTCTTCACCTTCTCCTCTTACATAACGACTGCGCTGCGTTTACGCTCGTTCATATTCATCCATCATCGGTCAGTTACGGTTCAGTCGAGTGCTTCTTGTGGGCGGCACGACAAATGGAAAGGTAGAAGTTGGGTTCTGGAGCGGTTAACCCGTGTTTGGGTCGCCAACTCTTCGGATTCGCCGCCCACTCTGAGAATGCAAATGATGTCGTTGACTGGAAAAATTTGCACGAATTCCAGTCGCGGTCGGAAAACGATAACGAAATCCCGGTCGGTTAACTATTTTCTACGATTCAAAAAGTTTAGTTTCAATGTTTAAAGTAAAATGGACGGCAAATTGCTTGAATACACTGGAAGTATAAGAAGCAAGAGAACAATTCAGCCGTTTCAATGGGTAAATTACCATCAAAACTTGTACTTGAGCTAAAGTAATGCAGTTTTTTGAAGCAACTTTACTCTTACTTCAGAAAAAATGATTAGTTGTTGAAGTTAAACGTTTGTTCCTGCAAGTTAACTTACGATCAAGGTTTTCTCTTAGTTTTTTTTAGAGAAACACACTCTTGGAAAAAGCCACCACAAGAAAACGAATGACACAAATTGAAGGGACAATCAGGGACCGGACAGACGTTACTTTGGAGACGAAAAAATCACATCTGGCCTTGAACTGAAAAGGGACCCATTTGAAGGACTAATCTGGACATTTGGTCGGCTTGATTTTTGCCTTTTCTCTTCTTTTCCCACTTGTTAGACCAGGCATGTCCAATTTAGGGCCCGGGGGCAAAATGCGGCCCTCAGACCAATTATTTTTGGTCCTCCAGCTTCCTGCTATGTCGGCCCAAACAACAAAAAGTAGTACTTTTTACTGTGTAATTGGGAAAATTCAGGCATATTGATGTTATACCAACCTAATATTAATGTTCTAGGTCTAATTAAAGGTGTGGAGACTCCAATTACTCGCAATTACGTTAAATGCAAAATTTTGAATGATTCACTTTGTCATTCAACAAATTCGACATTGTCAAGTTGTTTGTGGCCCTCTGCCCCGTTTAAGTTTCAAAATGCGGCCCTTGGTGAAAAAAAGTTTGGACACCCTGCGTTAGACGTCTCCGTTCTCTCTCTGATCCAGCTTTGTTTCATTGTTTTCCTTCTTTTATGTTCAATCAATGTGTAAAACCTAAACAAATCCTTCCAGTCGCAGTAGTTTTACCCGTACTTTTACTGCTACTTCGTACTTGCAGCTTCCTTGAGTGCGTTCAATACAGTCATTCGTGCATAAACGTTGCGATATCGTCCGCCGCAGCTGTTGAACTGACCCAGAAACACAATGCAACGTATCCAACACGTTCCCGTCCTTCCCGTCCGTGAACGCGCCCCGTGTTACAAGCTGTGAAATCCGGCGCGTTTCTTGTAGAACGGTATCAAACGTCTTTAACGCCATCAAACGAACGCAGCACGCCGGGTAAAGCCTCATCTCGAGCAGACACGGATCCTCGCTTTGAACACCTCTCCTCGTCTGAACCGCTCGAGAGATTTCAGATTGTTTTTTAAATCCCTGTGACATCGAGACTTTTCCCGTCTGTTTTCGGGGAGAGCGATTCGAGCCGCGCTCAGTCCCCAGCGCTCATTTTGAAGCGGCGCGTTTCGTCATGCGGAAGTAAGCGTTGTTAACAGTTCAAATGGCACGGATATGCAGATGTACATAAACGTGTGAACAAACGCGAGCGCCATTCCAACAAACTCGACTGTAAATGTGTAAAATCTGAATTATCTTGTTTTTTGTGAGCACGTGATAAGAAATGTCGGTGATTCACGTGATTTTACTGACATGAATCTGGAAATGGCAGACCGATAAGCGCACTGAAATATAAGAACCTTTTAATGAATTATGCTGCACCGTTTCATCTATTTTCAACAATATTAGCTCGTTTTTAGCATTAAAGTGCATATGGCGTGTTTTTACGATTTTCAAATTTTTGTGCCATTTGGTGTATTTATACCTGTCGTACATATAAAAGATAGTTTTACACCAATCGAGAAGCTATTTGTGGAGAAAAATTTTAAAATCTGTAGAAAATGACAGGAAGTGACATCACACCCATTCCATCCAAAGTGCATGCATAATTAACACATAAGAAAAATGTTTTGACCCTCTAAACATTATTTCAACAAAACGAAGGTGCTCTCATATATTTTTGAGAAACATTATGACATTAGATGAGTTTTTGTTTAATTTTCTAGTGTGATGTCATCGATTACAAACAGGAAGTACAATTATAAACCTACAAAAATTAGCTATTCTTGAATAAAATGTGTATAATGTTTTTATAATGTTTATCTAATCAGCATTTTAGTTGACAATGAGTCGTCCAACATGTCTTAGGTCCTTTATGCACCGGTGTTGTAGCGTGAGAGAGAGAGAGCACATTGTTGTGATATTTCTTGTGAAAAAGTCACGTCTTCTCTCTCTCTCGAAAACCTAAACTTTGCACAAATGTTCCCAAAAAAGGCTTCACGCTGCAAAATGGAACGAAGCTGGAGTCCAACCATTTAATCACCAACAGTTATTTACACTGTCGTAGCTCTGAATCAGACACTAGCTCAAGGTGTGTGTGTGTGTGTCATATGACATCACGCCAACCCAAAGCCACACCCTGAATCCAGACGAGTGTTAAAATGCAGATTCTGTGCCGAGGTCGGGTAAACAATGCACGGCGACAGAGCTCGTCTTTAATGCAAACGATCGGAGGCGACGTACGCGGATTCGCCCGGCGCAAAGTTCTCACACACAGACACACACAGACACACAGACGCACAGACGCACGCGCACACGCGCACGCGCACGCGCACACACACACGCACACGCACACGCACACACACACGCACACACACACGCACACACACACGCACACACACACGCACACACGCACACACGCACACACGCACACACACAGATAATACCGTATTTTCCAGACTATAAATTGCACCGGCTAAAAAATGCATAATAGAGAAGAAAAAAACATATTTAAGTCGCACTGGAGTATGAAATGCGGTTGCAAGTGTGAAAATAACAAATAATATCACATATAAGTCGCTCCGGAGTAAAAGTATACAAGTATATAAGTATAAATATAAGTCGCACCCTGACCAAAACAATATAGTCCGGAAAATAGAGTGAAGGTTTTGGTCATTTTGTGCGACGTGCTGCGTTACCTGGCGGAGCCGACCAGACGCTTCACTTTTGTGCGGTTGATGTAACGTCTGCCTCAGAAAGCAGTTCCACCTCTGCAGCCCGAACACACCGCGCCGTGCACATAAACAGCCTCATTACACACCGAGCTAATGGATATGAGCATTTTGTTTTAAAAGAGACGTTCGAAAACCTTCACCGTAATGGACATAAAAGCTCCGATGTTGGTTTCCATTAGCTTTAGTATAAAGCAAGAATATTAGTGACCTGACGGACAGTTCTGATCTCGACATCCTTTTCCAACTTTAATTTAATAAAGAAAACATGTTTGCATTAGAGAGAGGTTTTTGTCATTTCTTTTGTAATGATAAGATTTAAACTGGGGAGAACTAAGTACATAAACTTTTAGGGATTTATCTTCTGCAGCTTGTAATGGAACTGTACATTTAAAGATCTTGATTTTACTGTTTTGAAACGTGAAAAACAGACTAGTTTATTAAGGGCTGCAGCAAGTTAATCGATTAATCACAACTAATCGACAGAAAAAGTCGTCAACTAATTCAATAATCAAATAATCGTCCATACATACACAAGAGGCTTTATGACTCAGACAGAGCAGGAATCATGGTTCATCAATAATCATGATTATTCAGGTCACAATGTAATCATAAAAAACAAAAAAAATAATAATCAGGACAATTTTAGAAGCAGAATTATGTATTTTTAGTTCGACCTCTCATGAAAAAAAAAGTTTAGTCCTGGTTTAGACCTGGTTTAGACCTGGTTTAGTCCTGGTTTAGTCTTGGTTTATACCTAGTTTAGTCCTGGTTTAGTCCTGGTTTAGTGACTCAAGTGTTGACTTGAGTAATTTGATTTTTTACTTAAAGTGCTTAAGTGTAAAGCAAACATAGGTATTAATAATGTGATTGGTTAAAGTTCTGCTGAGTTACACCTGTGATACAATGAGTAAAACTATTACAAATACTAATCGTGGCAATTTTAAAAGCAAAATTAAGTGTTTTTTTATCAATATACAGCCCAATTGTGTTAATATTATATGTATTTATTTGATCTGGCTGTTAACTTTATTTTGTCTTTCAGAAAGTTAATTAAAACCGCTTAAAACCTGTAGAAAGTCACGAGGACGAGACAAGATTCAAGATTTCACTGTCGTTCGGTCTCAATCGTGAATCGTTAAATTTCCCCCCACAATAATCATAACGCTACAATTTGACGAGCTGATTGTGTCTCATCTTCTCGCAGTCAACCGTTAGCACGTTAGCCTGCGCTAGCCCGGTGCAGATGTCATAACCCTTTCGTAACGAGGAAGATGGTGCGCTCGCGTTCAGCCCACTCAGAGTCTCAAATCTGTCCGCGGCGACGAGGCTAACGCGAGGCTAGCTGTGTCTGCGGCGACGAGGCTAACGCGAGGCTAGCTGTGTCCGCGGCGACGAGGCTAACGCGAGGCTAGCTGTGATGGCTAATTAGCGCCTTGTCAGGAT
This sequence comes from Eucyclogobius newberryi, assembly GCF_026437365.1. Taxonomy (NCBI): domain Eukaryota; kingdom Metazoa; phylum Chordata; class Actinopteri; order Gobiiformes; family Gobiidae; genus Eucyclogobius; species Eucyclogobius newberryi. The sequence goes on from NW_027315790.1 coordinate 29,468,746, forward strand.
TTATTGGTGTGACTCTGGAGCTGTCGCCGCTTCTGCACAAACGGTTTTCTGATGTTTGGACCTGCAGGAGCGAACAGAGAACGCCACAGAGAACGCCACAGAGAACGACAGAGAACGCCACAGAGAACGCCACAGAGAACGACAGAACGCCACAGAGAACGATAGAGAACGCCACAGAGAACGCCACAGAGAACGACAGAACGCCACAGAGAACGATAGAGAACGCCACAGAGAACGAACGACAGAACGCCACAGAGAACGATAGAGGACGCCACAGAGAACGATAGAGAACGCCACAGAGAACGACAGAGAACGCCACAGAGAACGACAGAGGACGCCACAGAGAACGAACGACAGAACGCCCCAGAGAACGATAGAGGACGCCACAGAGAACGATAGAGGACGCCACAGAGAACGACAGAGAACGCCACAGAGAACGACAGAACGCCACAGAGAACGATAGAGAACGCCACAGAGAACGCCACAGAGGACGACAGAGGACGCCACAGAGAACGAACGACAGAGGACGCCACAGAGAACGATAGAGGACGCCACAGAGAACGACAGAGAACGCCACAGAGAACGACAGAGAACGCCACAGAGAACGACAGAGAACGCCACAGAGAACGACAGAGAACGCCACAGAGAACGATAGAGGACGCCACAGAGAACGACAGAGAACGCCACAGAGAACGACAGAGAACGCCACAGAGAACGACAGAGAACGCCACAGAGAACGAACGACAGAACGCCCCAGAGAACGACAGAGGACGCCACAGAGAACGAACGACAGAGAACGCCACAGAGAACACGAGCGGTTTCTGATCAACTCATCTGACAAGTAAACAAAAGCAAGAGCTGATTATTAAATTAAAGGATCAAATAAAATACATTTCAATTTTGGTTCGACTAATTCTGTCCCTTTTGTTCTTTTGTTTGTTGGTTTGGAAAAGTTCTGGAAAAGACCCAAAGGTCAGATGTTTGGTCCCAGCTCCGACAGAATACGCTCCTCTCCAAAGGCTTTACCACCACATTTTATCTCCCAGAATTCAGATGGGCGTCATTCCGATGGATTAGCCAATCAGGGCACACTTGGTCACATAGATATAGTCGGCATCCGAGGGAACGCCCACGAGCATACCGCGGCGGAGGAAGCAATCTGATGTTTTCATTAATACATTCATTATAATGTAGAAGAGCTGTTTATACTGTAACATAACTCCACGACTTTAGAAGCTTTATTGTACCAAATGTAGACAACGACATAAAGAACTGAACCCACGTCACGTAACCGCACGTCCACAACCTCCATTAAGACTCAACGTGAAATAGTCGTGCTTAAAATACACATCATTTGCCAGTAAACATCTTAAAAGAGGGAAAAGGTAAACGTCACACCTAAAACTGTACATCACCCGCTCACCAGGAAACGAAAGACAAAACATCTCATTCTACTGCCAGATAAATAAGATAAGATAAGATATTCGTTTATTGTCCACACATGGAGAAATTTCATTGTTGCAACGCAGGTAGATACAGAGGAAAAGGACAGATCACTTATAGGAAGTTTAAAAACACTCTTAATAGAAGAACTCTTATAAACAAAACTCTTATAAACAAAAGCTCCTATAGACAGAACCTCTCATTTCTTAATAGGGAATGGAGGGGAAAAATTAAGATAAAATAAAATAAAAACAGCGCAAGACAAGCTAATACTAATAATAATGGTAAAATAAACTCTCTATTTTCATCAGATATATGCACATGAATGTGACATTATTGCATGTGAGTACGACAGTAATTGCACATGAATATGACGGTATAAATTATACTAATAATAAATTATTAAATCAAAATAATAAATAAATAGCTCTAAATGCTGTTAATTTGTTTGATTTTGTTCTAAATAATAAGACGACCAATGAGAGCGTCTGTTTCCCACGTGTCACTGAAACAAACGATTCGAGGTGAGAGATGTATCTGAAAATGGATAATATTGCATTTTGGGGATATGTACAATTAGAACAGTGTGTGTATCGTCTTATTATTAACAAGATAAAGTGCCTTTTGTTGAATAATTCATCCGAAATCTCTTGAGGAAATAAGTGCTAAATACAACTAATATTTATCCTCTCTTAGCGTGTCGTCTTTCATGAAGTTTTAGCTTATTGGATCATTTAATCTAATTACAAACTTAACAAAACACTCCACATGTGCGTCTTCTTCTGCTCACTTCCCCGCCCGGCCCCGGATGTCCTCTGCAGTGCTCAGCGGCGCCCCCTGTGGCTCCTGCGATCTGCGTAATGAGCTGCACCGCTGTCACCGATGCTAACGCACCAGTCACAGCGCGTTAGCTTCCCCTGCGCACTAAACAGTACTTTGACACATAGACACGTGCGCGCGCTAATGTTGGCTAGCTCCCCGCGGCGGCTGCGCTCGGCTGCACTCGGAGCACAGACGCCACCAGCTGCAGCGCTAATGTCGAAACATCTCAGAGGGAAACGTGCGCGAGGGGCACTTAAAGAAGCGTCTGTGAAGATATTGTGTTAGTCACGACGGGCGGGGAGCGTGGAACAACGCCAACAACGCTAACAACGCTAACAACGCTAACCAAGAGAGAGATGGTCAGGGAGGTCAAGATTTTGGGCTTAATCGTGGTTAATCGTGATTATTCAGGTCAGAATCAGAAAAGGTTTATTGCCATTGAATTCACAGACAGGAACTCGCTTTGGTGATTCAGTGCAGCATAAAACAATGAACAATGATTAAAAAAAAAACGATATAAAGTCAAAAAGAAAAACTATTTAAATCTGCTATAGCAGGGGTGGGCAATTATTTTCCTCCGAGGGCCATATTCGAATCCAGGCAAGTAGCGGAGGGCCGGCCCTCCATCATTGGTGTGAAGACTTTTTTTTTTTTTGTTATTGAATATCAAATAATATCACTTTTCTATTGAATCTATTATTTCTTATGTCATGTCATCTTTATTAAGGATACAAGTGCACACAGATGTTAGAGACTTACAGTTACAGAAACTAAAATCTTTCTAGGGGCCGGATTAAAACACGCAGAGGGCCACATTTTGCCCTGGGGCCTCAAATGCCCAGGTCGTTGTTTTTTTTTTACTTGGCATGTTTGGCGGGCCGGATTATAAAGACAAACGGGCCGTATGTGGCCCGCGGGCCGTAGTTTGCCCGACCCTGTGCTATAGGATAAAAATATAGACTTTACTATGTACACGAAAAGTACAGTTGAATTTACAGATGTGAAGCAGGAAGTGAAGAATGCAGTGAGTGACAGGTTAAATTATAGTTAAAGTGACAGGTGTTTAAGAAGAATATAACCCTCTTAGATGTTGTAATTGTGGCTACTTTAGAAGCAAAACTAAGTTAAATAAAAAGCAGCTAATACGGCGAAGTCAGTATTATGAAAACATTCTTTTTACACAAATATTTCAATGATATTATATTATATTTCAAGCGTCAGACACCAGAGTGGAAAATATGAACTTTTGGGGAAATTTGCGGCAGTCGACCAATCAGGAGCTTCACTGCAAAGCAAAAATAAAGATATAAAATTATATATATATATATATATATATATATATATATATACTAAACATAAAACCAATATATCCATCACACATTATGTATCGACCGCGACAGATTCATTTCACATTCAGAGTTTGAACAACTCTTGAGAAATCCAGAGTTTTGTGTCAGAAAAGACTGAACTTAAAGAGCATTTGTAGTGGATCTAATGAACAGTAAGAGGAGGAAAAGGAAAGGTCGTTTATAATTATAACTGTTTATAAAAGTTATAATTATAACTGTTTATAAAAGTTATAATTATAACTAAGATTCAATAAAGTCACTGTGGTAATTATGGACCAGGGAATGTACTAAGAACATAAAGAAATGTATCATGAGAACATTTGTGCTAAAGATTTAACCCTGACACTATCACCAAGATGTTTCACTCTATATGTATTTGTGTATTTATATATATATGTATTTATATATGTGTATTTATATATATGTATTTATATATGTGTATTTATATATATATATATGTATTTATATATGTGTATTTATATATATGTATTTATATATGTGTATTTATATATATATGTATTTATATATGTGTATTTATATATGTGTATTTATATATATGTATTTATATATGTGTATTTATATATATGTATTTATATATGTGTATTTATATATATGCATTTATATATATATATATGTATTTCTGCTGAAAATATCCTGAAGAACTGGCATTTTCACTGTGAGCGGAGTCGTAAAGTAGAGATAAGCTGGTTTAGTCCTAGTTTAGTCCTGGTTTAGTCCTAGTTTAGTCCTGGTTTAGTCCTGGTTTAGTTCCTTGAATTAGGTCTCGCTCTCAAACGTCTGCTCAGCGCTGCAGAAGGCGGGGGTCAGTCTGCTCAGCGCTGCAGAAGGCGGGGGTCAGTCTGCTCAGCGTTGCAGAAGGCGGGGGTCAGTCTGCTCAGCGCTGCAGAAGGCGGGGGTCAGTCTGCTCAGCGCTGCAGAAGGCGGGGGTCAGTCTGCTCAGCGCTGCAGAAGGCGGGGGTCAGTCTGCTCAGCGCTGCAGAACGCGGGGGTCAGTCTGCTCAGCGCTGCAGAAGGCGGGGGTCCGTCTGCTCAGCGCTGCAGAAGGCGGGGGTCAGTCTGCTCAGTGCTGCAGAACGCGGGGGTCAGTCTGCTCAGCGCTGCAGAAGGCGGGGGTCAGTCTGCTCAGCGCTGCAGAACGCGGGGGTCAGTCTGCTCAGCGCTGCAGAAGGCGGGGGTCAGTCTGCTCAGCGCTGCAGAAGGCGGGGGTCAGTCTGCTCAGCGCTGCAGAAGGCGGGGGTCAGTCTGCTCAGCGCTGCAGAAGGCGGGGGTCAGTCTGCTCAGCGCTGCAGAAGGCGGGGGTCAGTCTGCTCAGCGCTGCAGAAGGCGGGGGTCAGTCTGCTCAGCGCTGCAGAAGGCGGGGGTCAGTCTGCTCAGCGCTGCAGAACGCGGGGGTCAGTCTGCTCAGCGCTGCAGAAGGCGGGGGTCAGTCTGCTCAGCGCTGCAGAAGGCGGGGGTCAGTCTGCTCAGCGCTGCAGAAGGCGGGGGTCCGTGAGTGGGTTCTCCGTGTGAAGCGACACGTCTCATATTGTGGATTGAACACGTGACAAGTGACAGTTCAGATCCGCCAAAAACTCGTCTCATTCACCGCTCGACGTTTACGACGCGCTCGGGCTAAAAGCGGTTCAAAGATTCGCCGGCGACACGAGCAGCGCCGCACAGAAGATGAAGTGCACTTGTACATTTGTCGCTGGGTGATGTTTTAAGACCGTAGTATCTGGACGGCCGGCTGAGCTCGTCTTGAACTCAACACGATTTGATTCAGAGGAAAAGCTCAAATGTAGTTAAATCAACGCAATAATTCAAAATGTAAGAGACTAAACATCGATCGTGGAAAATAACTAATGGCAAAACAGACTCTGGGCTGGTCCCGTGAGGACTGTCGTCCCCGGTAACTGGCAGATGCTAAATTGACATGTGGAACACGCTCGATTCAAACTGAGCATTAATCTGTGACATATGAAGGAAAAGGATCTGATAAAAACACAAGAGAATGACATGTTCAGCTCAGAATAACACTAGTGCTGAAGGAGAGCGTTATCCACCTCAAACTCATGGTCTAAACTAGGACTAAACCAGGTCTAAACTAGGACTAAACCAGGTCTAAACTAGGACTAAACCAGGTCTAAACCAGGTGCAACACTAGTGCTGAAGGAAAGCGTTATCCACCTCAAACTCATGAGGACATGTTCTATATGATTTACTTTATTATAACTTAACTCATGATGAACAGTTTATTATTATTTATTAAGCATGATTCAGCTTGAAACTACTTCATTAAGTCTTTGTTCATGCTTCACTCAGACCAGGACTAAACCAGGTCTAAACCAGGTCTAAACCAGGACTAAACCAGGTCTAAACCAGGACTAAACCAGGTCTAAACCAGGTTTAAACCAGGTCTAAACCAGGACTAAACCAGGTCTAAACCAGGACTAAACCAGGTCTAAACCAGGACTAAACCAGGTCTAAACCAGGACTAAACCAGGTCTAAACCAGGTTTAAACCAGGTCTAAACCAGGACTAAACCAGGTCTAAACCAGGACTAAACCAGGACTAAACCAGGTCTAAACCAGGTCTAAACCAGGTCTAAACCAGGTCTAAACCAGGTCTAAACCAGGTCTAAACCAGGACTAAACCAGGACTAAACCAGGTCTAAACCAGGACTAAACCAGGTCTAAACCAGGTCTAAACCAGGACTAAACCAGGTCTAAACCAGGTCTAAACCAGGTCTAAACCAGGACTAAACCAGGACTAAACCAGGACTAAACCAGGTCTAAACCAGGTCTAAACCAGGTCTAAACCAGGACTAAACCAGGTCTAAACCAGGTCTAAACCAGGTCTAAACCAGGTCTAAACCAGGACTAAACCAGGACTAAACCAGGTCTAAACCAGGACTAAACCAGGTCTAAACCAGGTCTAAACCAGGTCTAAACCAGGACTAAACCAGGTCTAAACCAGGTCTAAACCAGGTCTAAACCAGGTCTAAACCAGGACTAAACCAGGACTAAACCAGGACTAAACTAGGACTAAACCAGGTCTAAACCAGGTCTAAACCAGTGACTTTATTGAATCTTACAGTTATAATTCTGATCATTCTTTAAATGGGAGAACGACCTTTCCTTTTCCTCCTCTTACTGTTCATTAGATCCACTACAAATGCTCTTTAAGTTCAGTCACATGCTTTTTACACTCCAGTCTTTTCTGACCCACAAAACTCAAATTAAATAAAAATAAGATAAAACATAAAAATGCATTTAAATATACAATCTCGATTTGTCTTATTTTATTTATGATCAATGACAACGTTTTATTTCTAATTTACTTCAAAGTTTGTACTTGTCTAATGTATTTTCCTGGTGCCATAGGAGAAATGTCCATTTGTTCAAAACACCAGTGCAACAAACTTAAATATAATATATACAAATGGACCGAAGGGCTGAGTGTAAATGGAGGTTAGAACTGTCAGGAAATGATAAAATAAGACGAGGAGTGAGTTATTAGAGAAGCGTCTATGAACTCAAAGTAAAATGAGTTTATAGAGCTCGACTTTCTCTGCATCAAAGAAGGAAAATACAGTTTTGTTGTTGTACCTGGAAAGCCCCGAATGCATTTCCTTTGGCGTAAACATAAGCAGCGGGGCGGTGTGCCATGTTTGGGGCCGACTCTGCTTCTGTAATGAACGCAAAGCTTGTTCTCATTTCGTCTCATTTCGTCTCATTTCGTCTCGTTTCGACGCCATGATTACAGTTATTTTCTGCGCTGTCACTGGAATCACGGCGCGAGCCAGAATGGGCTTCACTCAGAACATATGGGGGCTGTGCATTAGGGAGCGTGATGGAGGGTTACGGAGACGCCAGGCATTTTAGAACGCCACCAACAGAGCCGCTAAAGACTCCACGTCCAATCAGAAATGCACGAATTAGTATGCAAATTACAGCACAGGTTTCCACACGTTTATAAAGGAGACTTCTTTTAATAAAATCAAAACTTTTCTGAGCATATACATGGAAAAAACTTGACCTAAAAGATATTGCTGAAGTTTTTTTGGTGTGTGGATGCAATTTGAACATTTTAAATTAAAATGGTTAGGCCCATCGAGTTAGAAATGTTAATTACAGTCACACAATACTGTATTTCTACTTTTATTTAAGTGGATGTGCAAGAGCAAAATCAGATTTGTCCCAGTCCAGATGTGTTATGAAAGGGGTCAAAATGAGACCGCAGTGTGCTTATTATACCAGAGAGAATTCTAATTATTATTCTATATTATTTGTGTATTCATGGCTTTCGTGACTTATTTGCCGTCATCTCCACTTTGAGGACGTCACCACATGTTGCAGACCGTCTCCACTGTTAGATCGTGGTGGTTAAAAACAGCGCAGGAAAAGGGGGCGGTACTTCAAAAAGACGTTTGGGGTTTTGATCCGGGTTTGAGTCACAGACACAACATAAAGCAGTGACAAGATAAATAAAATATAACACCTGGACAGTGGGAAATGAGCCTAACGTTAAGTAAGTAATAACGTTTATCAGCAGCGCCGCGCAGCTAACATGGTAGTTTAGTGTGTAAACTAGCGTTAGCCGAATGCTAACGGCCTGAAACAAAGTGCTCCCTGCACAGCCCGGAGTGAAGCCCACTGGTTCCTCCTAATAAGAGTTCTATTGTCCGAGAACCAGTAACTGCCCCGTTTGGTACATAAACTAATTGCAGTGAATAATTAGGATGTTAGAAATGTGAGGAATAAGTTTGTTGTTATGGGCGCCATGGCAACGGCTTCATCTCAGTGGGACTTTCCTGGTCAATTAAAGGTCAATCAAAAGTACTGTTGATTATGAAGTAGTTTTAATGGTTTTATCTTAGAGTTATACCTAAAACACAATTATTTGAAACGTGGATATCTCCTGACGCTACTGTGTGGTGGTGAAGGGATTCTTTTTTTTTAATGTACCTATAAAAATTATAAACTGTAAGTGCATTTTGTAGTTGAGCAGCTCCAGAGTGAATCTTCTGAAAGCAGTGCCTCGTGTGTCAGTGGATCCTGAGGCCAAAGCAGTTAAAAATGCATGGCCCGCGCTCACTGCTGCATCCAAACAGCATATGGTGAAAAGAGGGGGACTTTAACTTTTAATCAAGGACAACCTGCCAAGCCGTCTCCTCTCAGGACGCGAGACAGAGCTGCAGAACACGGCGACTTAACCAACGCTTCAAAGACTCTACTCTGGTCCGCAGAAATGTTTGTGACATGTACAATCATTTACATTTGTGGGGAAACGGAGTATCGCTTTGTGGTTTACAGACTTCCTCGTTCTCCTGCTGCGATTCTCGTCCCTCAGTTCTGTCTCTAACTCGTGGACATCTCGTCTCAAATGTCCTCCCTACAGTCGGAACGCACTAAGTAGCTTTCTTACCCCAGATTTACAGAGTTTTCAGTCCTCGGTCATTTTTTTGTGGCTCCTGAACCACATGAACAGACAGAGCGACTCTCTGATTGGTTCGTCCGCACGCCAATCACGCCCAACGGAAATTGTGGGGACAAAAATACAGTTCCAGGCTTGTCTTTGTAAAGTATTGTAAAAGCGGTTGGTCTTGAGGTTACCCAGCAACAGTGATTAAGAGGATTTGGATGCGTAACCTTGCAGAATATCGTGGTATTTTTCGTTTACTTTGTACTTTGAACCAGGTAAATGACTTGATACTTCTTTGACAATGAGTTTTTTTGGCCTGTAGATATTACAGAGCGACAGAGAGACTAACAAATACTTATTTCTGTCTAAAACCGACACTAGAACAAACAAAACAGACAAATAACCATGTGTTTGGATTGCGGCGGTGACTTTTCTGCCGTTAAACCTGCAGACTTTGCCCAGCGTGAGGTCAGGAGAACTTCCCCCCGGACACTCTGACCCCAATCACTCTTCGTGGATCTATTTATTATGGACCTGACGGAGTGCGAGAGGCTCTAATGAAAATTCATACACTGCCTCCCGTGGTCGACCCGCTCACCCACGACGGCAACACGGCCATAATAAAACACCATTACTCCAGGCTTTGCACCCGACGAAGAGGACGCGGTGTGAAAAATGTCGGTTTAGTTCGCGGTAAGAGTCGCATGCTAACGCGGCAACGAGGAAAACTCACCGTCAATAAGATGTAGACCTTTAGCCGGTCGGTCAGCGGTGTCGCGGTCGACCACCAGTTGTATTAATACACTATCTTTTTGAGGGATTTAAAACAGCAGAAAGAGACAATGCGTGTTGCGAGTTATCGTGAGACTTTTGCAATGCTTTTCACACAAATAAATGCGCCGTTCACAAATGTTTTACTGTATAAACACGTGTTATTGTGTGATCAGTGCAACTTTGGGTAGAAACACGGTCAAATCATAGAGATGCTTCGTAGGTTTGAGACGGAAACGCACATTTTAGTCAAACAATCGAAAGGAACGGAGCATTCTTTAGGTGAGACCGGCCCTAAACTACAAGCTTCTCCTCTGCTCGCACCGGGTTTGACATTAGCTCACAATATACAATGTTTTCAGAGTCATTTTTAATCCGTGATTGAAACACAAAGTGGCCTGAAGAGTTCAATCGCAGCCGACACAAACGGCAGGCTCGACATTTTCAATAAAACCCTAAAAACACTAGTTTGATGGCAGTCTGCCGTATATAACGCAGTACAATACGCTTCAAAATGTTATTAATGCAGTATAAATGATCACGTTCAACATTTGGGTTTCATTTTTGTTATTTATTTGATGTATATACTATTTGCTCCATCTGAACACGTGGTTTTCAAGGATGGAGCGATTTAACTTAGTTCTGCAGGGGTTTTTCGGTTTTTAAATTGGCTGTTTGGAGGCAAATAAACAATTCTTAACAGAACAGCGGATTCATTATTTGTGATGTGGCGTCGGAGCCGGAGGGAAGAGTTCAGAGTCACTGGTTCGAAAGCGCGTCGTGCACAAGACGTGAGCGCTTCACGTGGATCGGGGGGCGGTCAACATAATCAAGCATTTCATTAACAAGGCGACACCTTTATAATACAAATGTAAATGAGGCGATGGGGGGGGGGGGGGGGGGGGGGGGTCTGCTAAACCTGGATATGGCTGAACAACAAGAAACATAAACCCACAGCTTTAGCTACGCTGCCCTAGGAGTAACTATGCTGGGGGAAGTATGACAGCTTGAGCACTATCCTCTTCTTCTTCTGACTACTTATGCTATCAAACAATATTTATTTTTTGATTCCACTTGCAAATTGTTCACCGCCTTCTTTTCTTTCTCTCACTCCTGAGGACCTGTGGACCCAGATGCCCCTCCCCTGGTGAAGTGGTCCCTGCCCTGTGTGGACGGTCCCTCATCTGCCTGAAGAGTGGCTCCAGTTCGCCTCAGTCGGTCCCTCATCTGCCTGAAGAGTGGGTCCAGCTCGCCTCAGTCGGTCCCTCATCTGAAGAGTGGGTCCAGCTCGACTCAGACGGTCCCTCTTCTGCCTGAAGAGTGGGTCCAGCTCGACTCAGACGGTCCCTCTTCTGCCTGAAGAGTGGGTCCAGCTCGACTCAGTCGGTCCCTCTTCTGCCTGAAGAGTGGGTCCAGCTCCAGTCTCCTTGTGTCCGTCTGTCCGTCTGTGAGAGTCGGATCTCTCCTTCACTGGAACTCCTCCAGGTTTCTACGCTTTTTTCCCAAAGAGGTTTTTTTTTTGTAGTTTTTCCTGGCCGAGAAGGAGAGTCTAAAGACAGAGGACCCTGGGACATCGTCCCTCGCCACCACAGACATTGTCTGACTTCATCGCCACCACAGACATTGTTGATTCATTTCTCCCTGTGGCCCTCAGAGGCAACTGTTGTTGTGATTTTGGGCCTTACAAAAATAAATTGATTTGATTTGATTTGATTTGAACAAGAAAGTCATCGCAATTGTGTTCCTCGTTCTGATGGAGTTTCTTATTCAACTAAAACAAATCTCGTTCAATATTCGTCTTAAACGTAGCGAAAGACCGACTTTGAAGTGCAAACAAGTTATTCCTCCAAAGACTGAACTCCTTTGCTCCGAACCAAATGTCTTTACTGACATTCTTTACCCTGCGACGAGTTGGCCACTGTCCAGGGTGTACCCCGCCTAAGGCCCAAAGTCACTGGGATAGGCTCCAGTCACCCGCGACCCCGAAAGGGAACAAGCGGTAGAAAATGGATGGATGGATGGACATTCTTTACCCGCCCAGAACTGACGTTCTGAAACGCTTCGATCTCGCTTAAAACTTGATGAATTGCCGGACGTACGGAGCGCTGCAGAAACGGATCGACCAACTGAGGATGCAAGTGCGGAACTTTACGGACACGAGAAACAACTCAACGGAGCAAAAAAGCCACACAAAGATTGCCCTTGAATTTGAAGCTTTATAGCACCAAATGTATCTTTTTGTCTCGTCTCGTTTCATGGTAGTAAAGCAAAAGTGGTTCATTCAAAACTGCGAGAGGTCATAAGCAGCGGCTGCAGAAAGGTCAGTCCATCTGTCCAGTGCTGACCACCCTCTGCGGGAGGACTTTAGGACGCTGCGTGCTACGGCTCCAGGCATCAAACTCCTCCTCTAGTCATAGCTGTGTGCAGTCTGTCTCGTGTGGACCCTAAACCCTGCGTCTGTCTCGTGTGGACCCTAAACCCAGCGTCTGTCTCGTGTGGACCCTAAACCCAGCGTCTGTCTCGTGTGGACCCTAAACCCAGCGTCTGTCTCGTGTGGACCCTAAACCCTGCGTCTGTCTCGTGTGGACCCTAAACCCCGCGTCTGTCTCGTGTGGACCCTAAACCCTTGCGTCTGTCTCGTGTGGACCCTAAACCCTGCGTCTGTCTCGTGTGGACCCTAAACCCCGCGTCTGTCTCGTGTGGACCCTAAACCCTGCGTCTGTCTCGTGTGGACCCTAAACCCTGCGTCTGTCTCGTGTGGACCCTAAACCCTGCGTCTGTCTCGTGTGGACCCTAAACCCTGCGTCTGTCTCGTGTGGACCCTAAACCCAGCGTCTGTCTCGTGTGGACCCTAAACCCCGCGTCTGTCTCGTGTGGACCCTAAACCCTTGCGTCTGTCTCGTGTGGACCCTAAACCCTGCGTCTGTCTCGTGTGGACCCTAAACCCCGCGTCTGTCTCGTGTGGACCCTAAACCCTGCGTCTGTCTCGTGTGGACCCTAAACCCTGCGTCTGTCTCGTGTGGACCCTAAACCCTGCGTCTGTCTCGTGTGGACCCTAAACCCTGCGTCTGTCTCGTGTGGACCCTAAACCCAGCGTCTGTCTCGTGTGGACCCTAAACCCAGCGTCTGTCTCGTGTGGACCCTAAACCCTGCGTCTGTCTCGTGTGGACCCTAAACCCTGCGTCTGTCTCGTGTGGACCCTAAACCCTGCGTCTGTCTCGTGTGGACCCTAAACCCTACGTCTGTCTCGTGTGGACCCTAAACCCAGCGTCTGTCTCGTGTGGACCCTAAACCCTGCGTCTGTCTCGTGTTGGACCCTAAACCCTGCGTCTGTCTCGTGTGGACCCTAAACCCCGCGTCTGTCTCGTGTGGACCCTAAACCCCGCGTCTGTCTCGTGTGGACCCTAAACCCCGCGTCTGTCTCGTGTGGACCCTAAACCCTGCGTCTGTCTCGTGTTGGACCCTAAACCCTGCGTCTGTCTCGTGTGGACCCTAAACCCCGCGTCTGTCTCGTGTGGACCCTAAACCCCGCGTCTGTCTCGTGTGGACCCTAAACCCTGCGTCTGTCTCGTGTGGACCCTAAACCCAGCGTCTGTCTCGTGTGGACCCTAAACCCTGCGTCTGTCTCGTGTTGGACCCTAAACCCTGCGTCTGTCTCGTGTGGACCCTAAACCCCGCGTCTGTCTCGTGTGGACCCTAAACCCCGCGTCTGTCTCGTGTGGACCCTAAACCCCGCGTCTGTCTCGTGTGGACCCTAAACCCTGCGTCTGTCTCGTGTTGGACCCTAAACCCTGCGTCTGTCTCGTGTGGACCCTAAACCCCGCGTCTGTCTCGTGTGGACCCTAAACCCCGCGTCTGTCTCGTGTGGACCCTAAACCCCGCGTCTGTCTCGTGTGGACCCTAAACCCTGCGTCTGTCTCGTGTGGACCCTAAACCCTTGCGTCTGTCTCGTGTGGACCCTAAACCCTGCGTCTGTCTCGTGTGGACCCTAAACCCCGCGTCTGTCTCGTGTGGACCCTAAACCCTTGCGTCTGTCTCGTGTGGACCCTAAACCCTGCGTCTGTCTCGTGTGGACCCTAAACCCTGCGTCTGTCTCGTGTGGACCCTAAACCCTGCGTCTGTCTCGTGTGGACCCTAAACCCTGCGTCTGTCTCGTGTGGACCCTAAACCCCGCGTCTGTCTCGTGTGGACCCTAAACCCTTGCGTCTGTCTCGTGTGGACCCTAAACCCTGCGTCTGTCTCGTGTGGACCCTAAACCCTGCGTCTGTCTCGTGTGGACCCTAAACCCTGCGTCTGTCTCGTGTGGACCCTAAACCCTGCGTCTGTCTCGTGTGGACCCTAAACCCTACGTCTGTCTCGTGTGGACCCTAAACCCAGCGTCTGTCTCGTGTGGACCCTAAACCCTGCGTCTGTCTCGTGTGGACCCTAAACCCTGCGTCTGTCTCGTGTGGACCATAAACCCTGCGTCTGTCTTGTGTGGACCCTAAACCCTGCGTCTGTCTCGTGTGGACCCTAAACCCTGCGTCTGTCTCGTGTGGACCCTAAACCCTGCGTCTGTCTCGTGTGGACCCTAAACCCTGCGTCTGTCTCGTGTGGACCCTAAACCCCGCGTCTGTCTCGTGTGGACCCTAAACCCTGCGTCTGTCTCGTGTTGGACCCTAAACCCAGCGTCTGTCTCGTGTGGACCCTAAACCCAGCGTCTGTCTCGTGTGGACCCTAAACCCTGCGTCTGTCTCGTGTGGACCATAAACCCTGCGTCTGTCTTGTGTGGACCCTAAACCCTGCGTCTGTCTCGTGTGGACCCTAAACCCTGCGTCTGTCTCGTGTGGACCCTAAACCCTGCGTCTGTCTCGTGTGGACCCTAAACCCTGCGTCTGTCTCGTGTGGACCCTAAACCCTGCGTCTGTCTCGTGTGGACCCTAAACCCTGCGTCTGTCTCGTGTGGACCCTAAACCCAGCGTCTGTCTCGTGTGGACCCTAAACCCAGCGTCTGTCTCGTGTGGACCCTAAACCCTGCGTCTGTCTCGTGTGGACCCTAAACCCTGCGTCTGTCTCGTGTGGACCCTAAACCCTGCGTCTGTCTCGTGTGGACCCTAAACCCTACGTCTGTCTCGTGTGGACCCTAAACCCAGCGTCTGTCTCGTGTGGACCCTAAACCCTGCGTCTGTCTCGTGTTGGACCCTAAACCCTGCGTCTGTCTCGTGTGGACCCTAAACCCCGCGTCTGTCTCGTGTGGACCCTAAACCCCGCGTCTGTCTCGTGTGGACCCTAAACCCCGCGTCTGTCTCGTGTGGACCCTAAACCCTGCGTCTGTCTCGTGTTGGACCCTAAACCCTGCGTCTGTCTCGTGTGGACCCTAAACCCCGCGTCTGTCTCGTGTGGACCCTAAACCCCGCGTCTGTCTCGTGTGGACCCTAAACCCCGCGTCTGTCTCGTGTGGACCCTAAACCCTGCGTCTGTCTCGTGTGGACCCTAAACCCAGCGTCTGTCTCGTGTGGACCCTAAACCCTGCGTCTGTCTCGTGTTGGACCCTAAACCCTGCGTCTGTCTCGTGTGGACCCTAAACCCCGCGTCTGTCTCGTGTGGACCCTAAACCCCGCGTCTGTCTCGTGTGGACCCTAAACCCCGCGTCTGTCTCGTGTGGACCCTAAACCCTGCGTCTGTCTCGTGTTGGACCCTAAACCCTGCGTCTGTCTCGTGTGGACCCTAAACCCCGCGTCTGTCTCGTGTGGACCCTAAACCCCGCGTCTGTCTCGTGTGGACCCTAAACCCCGCGTCTGTCTCGTGTGGACCCTAAACCCTGCGTCTGTCTCGTGTGGACCCTAAACCCTTGCGTCTGTCTCGTGTGGACCCTAAACCCTGCGTCTGTCTCGTGTGGACCCTAAACCCCGCGTCTGTCTCGTGTGGACCCTAAACCCTTGCGTCTGTCTCGTGTGGACCCTAAACCCTGCGTCTGTCTCGTGTGGACCCTAAACCCTGCGTCTGTCTCGTGTGGACCCTAAACCCTGCGTCTGTCTCGTGTGGACCCTAAACCCTGCGTCTGTCTCGTGTGGACCCTAAACCCCGCGTCTGTCTCGTGTGGACCCTAAACCCTTGCGTCTGTCTCGTGTGGACCCTAAACCCTGCGTCTGTCTCGTGTGGACCCTAAACCCTGCGTCTGTCTCGTGTGGACCCTAAACCCTGCGTCTGTCTCGTGTGGACCCTAAACCCTGCGTCTGTCTCGTGTGGACCCTAAACCCTACGTCTGTCTCGTGTGGACCCTAAACCCAGCGTCTGTCTCGTGTGGACCCTAAACCCTGCGTCTGTCTCGTGTGGACCCTAAACCCTGCGTCTGTCTCGTGTGGACCATAAACCCTGCGTCTGTCTTGTGTGGACCCTAAACCCTGCGTCTGTCTCGTGTGGACCCTAAACCCTGCGTCTGTCTCGTGTGGACCCTAAACCCTGCGTCTGTCTCGTGTGGACCCTAAACCCTGCGTCTGTCTTGTGTGGACCCTAAACCCTGCGTCTGTCTTGTGTGGACCCTAAACCCTGCGTCTGTCTCGTGTGGACCCTAAACCCTGCGTCTGTCTCGTGTGGACCCTAAACCCTGCGTCTGTCTTGTGTGCACTTGAATATAGCTGTGGAAGCCCTCTCAAGACGATTGGTGGACTGTTTTTAAAGCCTGCCTCCAATTCCAATTCCACCAGAACTGTTTTTATACAACCAAACCATTATAACATCACCGATCGCACAGAGCTTTTATGAAACGTCACTGAACAATCCATGTTTATGTGAGTTCAAACTTACAGAGACGGAAAATGTTTCCACCAACATCAAGAAAGCACAGGAGGAACAGAAAAGTGTTGTCTTACCTGCAAAAGAAAGAAAGAAAAGACACATTGTTATTATTATGGAAAACACATGATTATATTGAAGATTTTTTTACATTTTTTGCCTATTTTTCTCCAGTTTGATAACTATGGTGACATTTATATTTTTGCATGGCTAGACATAATTCCATAACTGTTACCTAGCAACTATGGCGTAAACAAGAGTAAACATACATAACAGTTATACAATGGTTAAGGTTTCACAAACAATAATACCGGATAACACCAAAAGTACAAAAAAGTACTTAAAAAATGTGCGAGTATGGAAAGCCAAAATTATGATCACACTCCGCCACTTAGGAGCGGCGTATTATACAGCGGCGCTTTTAACGCCGGCGTACCGTGCGAGCGCCGTGTGCCCGTGTGCCCGTGTGCGGTTGGCCGTCCCTGCACTCGAAAATGCCGTCCACATTTTAAAATACCCTGTCCAAAATACGGGAAGACGGCTCTCTGTCTAAAAGCCTGGATAACACCTTTATTTTGTTGTTTAATTGTTTGAAGCATGATTGTGTCAGTTGTGTGTAAATTGTCTCATTTTCGATTGAATGTCGCTTGTTGATGACATCGACAGAGGGATTTTGATTTTGAACTTGGCTCTACTTCCTGTAATTCTCTTCACAAAACAGCAACTTGAGCGATGTAAAACTATGCTAATATTTACCACAGGAACTATCCCACCAGACAAACTACTTCAGAACAGGTTTCAATTGATTTTTTTTTTTTTTCTTCAATTATACCACTTTTTATTGTCGCCATAACTGTGATAACAATAAAACCATGATTAGCTGCGCAGCCCCGGAGCCTGATGTTCTCCTTTGGGACGTGGCACACAGAAAGCACAGACCATAATAACATACTCTGGACGTCAGCGTGTTAAAGCCTCATTACTTTGTCTGAAATGGCCTCACAGCTAAACAAACGACCCAGGAGGAGCAGAGGTGAAACACCTACGACTATAGGCTTCAGAAAGTGTGGACAGTCGCCTAGCAACAGTGTTTTTACAGGTTAAAGACAGAGGCAGACCACTGGACACAGGCTGCAGATGAAGATAATTAAAGTTTGCCTTTGGGTGTTACACAAAAGATTTATTCTATATTATTGCATTGGTGAATAATGAAAATAAACAATGTGCAAATGTGCCAAATCAAATGATATTCATTGACTAAAGTATGTCCGCTGCAGCTGGAATTCAAATTGACCAGGGATCGTCAATATACGCACCCTGCATGTGGACCATGTTAGTGTGATTGACAGCTTTTAATGTTAGTTTTTCGACCACAAACAAGACAAACTTTTAACCAGCTGCAAAAAAACTGAAGTTGATCATTTTGACAAGCTTAGATCTCTATTACAAATGGTCATTTGCTGCAATTAAAATCATAGGAGTTACTGAGAACAATTCCTCCATCAATCACCCCAACAATCCCCCAAGTACCCCAACAAGTACCCCAACAAGTACCCCAACAATCACCCCAACAATCACCCCAACAAGTACCCCGACAATACCCCCAACAATCACCCCAACAATCACCCCAACAATCACCCCAACAAGTACCCCAAAAATCCCCCTAACAAGTACCCCAACAATCACCCCAACAATCCCCCCAACAATAACCCCCTACAATCACCCCAACAATCACCCCAAGTACCCCAACAATCCCCCCCCCCAAGTACCCCAACAATCACCCCAACAATCACCCCAACAATAACCCCCTACAATCACCCCAACAATCACCCCAAGTACCCCAACAATCCCCCCCCAAGTACCCCAACAATCACCCCAACAATCACCCCAACAAGTACCCCAACAATCCCCCCAACAATCGTTCCAACAAGTGGCCCAACAATTGTCTGAACAACAGCCCCAGAAATCATCCCAACAATGTTCTCCAACAATCGCCCCAACAATCTCACCAACAATCGCCCCAACAATCTCCTCAACAATCGCCCCAACAATCTCCAACAATCTCCCCAACAATCGCCCCAACAATCTCCCCAACAATCTACCCCAACAATCGCCCCAACAATCTCCCCAACAATCTCCCCAACAATCTCCCCAACAATCGCCCCAACAATCGTCCCAACAATCTCCCCAACAATCGCCCCAACAATCGCCCCAACAATCTCTCCACATTCGCCCCAACAATCGTCCCAACAATCTCCCCAACAATCGCCCCAACAATCGTCCCAACAATCGCAACAACAGTCGCCCCAACAATCGCTGGATGTCTCACCTTTGTCTTTGCTCCTTTGGAAACACAAACACACTTCAGGCCACTGTGTTGCCTGCTCAGCTCTGACAGCTCAGAAAATATGCCGTTTAAAACTGCTTAATTAAGCTTCAAGTTGATTCATTTGTTTCTAATGTCTCTAAGATTACAGGAAAAGTAGTAACTGCAGTAGTACTTTTAGTATTTCCTTTTACTTCAGTGAAAATATGACTATATCAGTACTTTTCTACTACCATCTCTGGCCCAGTTTTAAAGTATTTGCAGCTCCAGCGAAGACCTTTTCACACATACAGTATACATTATTTCACACATATACATTATTTTACGTAAGGATGTGAGTCAGCTAAAAAAAAAACTGCTTTGACTCTGCACTCTTCTCTTCCACTCGAGACCAGTTATTATAACTTTACTTTTTGTTTTATTGTATACCATGCACACTTTTAACTCGCCCAGTACTTTGATTAAATAAAGCAATAATCTCCAGTATTTTTCCGTGTCCCTTCTCCCTTTTCTCTGCCGTTTGGGCCGAGCAGCGGGTTCATGTTTTATGTTAATGTGTTTTGTTCTGTCGCGGCCTCCTCTGTTCTTACCCGAGCCTCTGTGATGATAAAAGCTCTAATTGTACTCGACGGACCTCCACAACCGCTTTCCTTTTAGATGGTAGTTCAGCCTCTCCTGTGGGCCGCGTTCTGCTGACTTAGCTCCATGTTGCTCTGTTAATACGGGACAGAGTGTAGCTAATGCTGACAATAATCACTTAACTCCACAAAGACTACGCGGAAACACAAATGCCCCGCGTGTCCGTTTGTATCGCACTTTTGCATTTAAACAAGAGCACGTTGTTTTAGCTGTTTTTTCTAGTAGAAGTGGGTGACGAATAGAAACATTTTTTACATTTAAATATATTTTGTTTTCACCCATTGCGTATCGTCACCTAAAAATTAACTATTTTGGCTGCAGCGCTTTATTAATTATCACATTGACAGAGTAATAATGTGCAAAGATCACAGGTACTCCAGATTTCCAGCGAATATGAGTAGATTAAAACAGAAAGAGTGGAAAGGAGCGAGGTATTATTATATAAAGTGAGCGATACAGAGGCTGTGGGTGCGAGGAGCCAAGACCAGCAAATAACACACAATGTCGACCATTATTCCTCCAAATCCACCTCGTTGCAACACTGAAAAGTCCCAATCATGGGTCAAACAAGGTCTTCTTAATTATTCTGTAAGTTGGGCTTGCTTCCAGTCCACGGAGATGACCTCTTTGCTTCCTGTTCCTAATCTTAGATCAATTTCTTGAGTCATAATATTGATACGTCTTTGTCAGTCCTTGTGATGGTTAAATATTACATTTCGGGGCGTTTGTAGAGTCCGTCGTCGCCCCCTCGTCGTTCCCTTGCCGTCTGGGCAGA
Source organism: Eucyclogobius newberryi (assembly GCF_026437365.1). Taxonomy (NCBI): domain Eukaryota; kingdom Metazoa; phylum Chordata; class Actinopteri; order Gobiiformes; family Gobiidae; genus Eucyclogobius; species Eucyclogobius newberryi. The sequence continues at coordinate 29,489,069 of NW_027315790.1, forward strand.
AAGCCAACCTTGCATCGACCTGAAGACAACTCTCCTGAGAAACCCTGGCTCTTTTTTATTTTATGTTTGGCAATGTTAAATGTTGTTGAATGTAATGTTACGGTCTACTTATTATTAGATAGGAAGTAAGACAAAATTAAGAGAAAGAAGAAGCTTTTAGGTCTATTTCCTGACCATGTAATGTCTAATGGGAGCTGCAGGGGGAGCTCTTTCACCAAAGTTACGCAGTTCTGCTTTGGCATGTCATGTTTTAGAAGTTTCAAAAATGTATCAACTGAAAGCACGTATTACTTTCCATCAGCCAGGCGTTCTCTCATCAGGATTTGGTGTTAGCACGTCATTTCCTGGCAGCAAACGGGGAAATAAGCAAAAGCTAGCTTTCCTCTACCTGCTAATGTGATGTGAGCGTGCAGTTGTAATGAGTTAATGAGTCAATTGGAGGCAGAAATTATGCTGATTCATGGAGTTAAAAACAGCAGGAGACCTCGATGTCGCTACGTTTGACATCGCGGATTTAAGCAAATGTGTTTTCTGAGGCTCAGAGGGAGAGGACTAAGTAAGTAGGATCCCGCGTGAATGAAGGTCAACACAGCTGCAGGTGTTTTGATGAGGGCTAGATAGGATGTGATAAAAGGTTGCATAATAAATGTCCTTCAGTGTTATTCCAGCCATACATGCAGTAAAAGCACATTTGGAGGGTAATAAATGGACGATCGTTGCACAGTGAATCATCGTATCGCAACTTATTTGAATTTCTCTTATTTATTAATGGCTGTTTTCTGGTTTTAAGATTTAGCTCTGATTTGATTTAGCCGGTTTTACAGTTTTGGAATGAATGAATCAAAAGGAGCACTTGTGAAACCTTTTATTTTTTGTACGTTTTGTGTCCGTGCAGCACTTTGGAAGCGGTCTCTGTTCATAAAATGTGTTATACAACATGGATTTGGATGTGGATTTAAATGCAAGTGTTGTGATTCATATTTTACCAATGTTTTGTGCTTATTTCCAAAGCCATTCCCCGGTTCCAAACTGATACATTTGGTAAAAAACCTGAACAGAACGGGGAAAAATACAGCGTTTCAGCCGCTTTGAATGGGGCTTTGAACACAACAAACAACAGCAAGGTCGTTGGAGGCTGAGGAGGTGCTGCAATTTCACTCACAAACCATTATCTCATTTATTACAAGCCATTATGTTTGCCTATCTGCAATCAGGCCGCCCATAGAAAACACCGGCTTTATTTTGAAACCCTACACTGCTTTTCAGTGGCTAAACACAAACCTAGTCGAGCTACAATGGGCTTTGCGAACTGAAGATCGTGTCTGCAGATAGCGCCGAGCAGCGAGCGCGTTTGCATCTTTTCACACACCACAGTTTCAATACGTCCACGATTTGTAATTGTGTTTGAATCAATGAAGGAAAAAAAAAGCAGCCCGGAATCAAAGGCGGTCACGAAAATACGGAGTAATTAGCGATTAATGGAGCACGTGCGGAGTCGCCCGTGAGAGCCGGCGTTGTTTTCTTCGCCAAATCTTCAGAAGAACAGCCAGCGTCTTGTGGTCGTTCCGCATCGCTCGACAGACGCGTTAAATACATCTAGAGTTTGGCACGACGAGGCGAAGCGTAACTCAAATTAAAACTTTTCTGAATGATGTTAAATTGGTGGAATGAGGTAATGGCGTGGAATGTATCGCAATTAAAACATAACAAGTAAAAGGTGGACAAATCCACTGTATTTGTAGTTTAGTAGGGCTAAAGTAGTAGTATAGTAGTATAGTAGTATAGTAGTATAGTAGTATAGTAGTATAGTAGTATAGTAGTATAGTAGTATATTTGTATAGTTGTATAGTTGTATAGTTGTATAGTTGTATAGTTGTATAGTAGTATAGTAGTATAGTAGTATAGTAGTATAGTAGTATAATAGTATAATAGTATAGTAGTATAGTAGTATAATAGTATAGTAGTATAATAGTATAGTAGTATAATAGTATAATAGTATAATAGTATAGTTGTATAGTTGTATAGTAGTATAATAGTATAGTTGTATAGTAGTATAATAGTATAATAGTATAATAGTATAGTAGTATAATAGTATAGTAGTATAATAGTATAATAGTATAATAGTATAGTTGTATAGTAGTATAATAGTATAATAGTATAGTAGTATAATAGTATAATAGTATAATAGTATAGTAGTATAGTAGTATAATAGTATAGTAGTATAATAGTATAATAGTATAATAGTATAATAGTATAATAGTATAATAGTATAGTTGTATAGTAGTATAATAGTATAGTTGTATAGTAGTATAATAGTATAATAGTATAGTAGTATAGTAGTATAATAGTATAATAGTATAGTAGTATAGTAGTATAGTAGTATAGTAGCAGTAGGAGTTAGAGGCAGGCGATATGGCAAACAATGAAAGTCACTTTTTTCACAATGTTTGAATTTTGAATCAAAAATACAATTCGTGAACGATTTGTATTTTTCTTTCGCTTTTAAAGAAGTAAATTCATCCGAGTCTTCTGAAAGTTCACTCTTCACTGCGATTGTTAACGTTTGCAGAGACTAACCCCGAGGAGAAATGCGGGTGAAAAAGAGCGGTTCAGCAGAAACAAACGGCATAAAGAAATACATCGAGAAACCGCCAAAATCACATATCGAAGGATGAGATGGCGATTAAAGTAGTATCACCATATCGCCCAGTTGTTGTAGTAGGTAGTAGGTAGTAGTAAGTAGTTGTAAGTAGTAGTAAGTAGTAGTAAGTAGTAGTAGTAATAGTAATAGTAATAGTAATAGTAATAGTAGTAGTAGTAGTAGTAGTAGTAGTAGTAGTAGTAGTAGTAGTAGTAGTAGAGTCTAGTATAGAAATAACAGTGTTAAAGACGTATTATTTGCCGTTCCTGATACTTTAGTCGATTGTGTGGCTTTTTACCCGTCAGCAGTGTATTTTCCAATAAAAAAAACTCAGTCCAGAATGAAAGAACGCTCTTTAATACGTGTGTGTATGTGACACACGTTATATTAATACGTTATATTAATACGTTATATTCATACGTTCTATGATGTGGCACACGTTATATTAATACGTTATATTAATACGTTATATTAATACGTTCTATGATGTGGCACACGTTATATTAATACGTTCTATGATGTGGCACACGTTATATTAATACGTTCTATGATGTGGCACACGTTATATTAATACGTTATATTAATACGTTATATTAATACGTTCTATGATGTGGCACACGTTATATTAATACGTTCTATGATGTGGCACACGTTATATTAATACGTTATATTAATACGTTATATGATGTGACACACGTTATACATCAGCACGAGCGAACAGCAGACGTCCGTGTCGAGCAGCAGCGCAGACGCTTTAACCTCCGGCCCGCGAGTTGATAAGCGCTGGAATTAGCATTTTGACCCTTGCCCCGTCTCCTCTGGATCACTTCCCACCGGTTAAATTAAAAAATAACTATTACAAATGCTCTGAATGTTAAACAGGCCTCGGACGAATCCACTAATCTTTTAAAGACGCCGCTGATCCCCCGCGAGTGGCGGAGGTCAGCGCCTCCATCCGACACCGAGAAGACGGCGCTAACGCGATCGTCGGCATATTGACACAAAGTCAACTTGAGCCCTTTAAAGACCATTTTCTCCTTCCTTATCCTCTCGTGTTTGTTTTACTGCACTCCTCCCGCGGCCTCCTCCCATCCAAATGAATAAATGCAGCGGGGAAAGTAGGGCACTCTAACCTGGATACATCGTCCGAAGCAATTTGTGGAGAGAAAGCGGAGAGGAGAAAGGGAACGCACGGGGCTTAAGAGCATCTTCAGCTTCACGGAAAACGAGCAAAACGAAGCCACAAGGCCAGAAAGAAGGGACGGCGGAGGGAAGAGAAGAGAAGAAGAGAAAAAGGACATGACTTAATGGGCTGGGACTGATGGAAGCGGTGGTCAGCGACACAACCACCATTTCGTGACGGTAAAGGTGTCGGAACGGCCGCGGTGAAAGTCGCCTTTGGTCATCGATTCATTAAGGAGTTGAAGAAGCACAGATTAGACGGATAATGGCTGTCGTCGTCGTGTCGCTTTCGGGATTCATTTTGCAACTTTCTATATTAAGGATTTGACTTTTGCAGGAGGACAACTTACAGAGTCCAAGGATAATGAGGGAAATGTGTGACTAAACTGAAGAGAAGAGCTGCAACCAAAGCCAATGATCATTCCTATTGTTCATTTGAGACTTTTGAGCTGAATTATGAACCAAATATAAGTAGAACTAAGCTGACTTATGGCTTCTAGATTGACTATGAATATTGCTACTTTTTTTGTCTGTTTAGTCCAAAAAACAACTGTGGTTATTCCTGCTTCTTGTTACGAAGTGTCAATTAATCATTGCCGCGCTGCGAAAAGCGACTTGCTCGTACGACCGCGTCATTAACGAGCATCCTCGTCCTCAGTCGCCGCGGTCGCTTGCCGATTTCGTGCCAGATGCCCAACCCGACACTGCAAACGCATCACCGCATCGTTCTTTAGTCCGTCGTAGAGCACAAGGGAATCAAAACCAAATCCTTCGCTCACTACAGCCACCAATACATGTTTATAACATTAAAGTATCTTCTTCTTCTTATGCCTGGTCTAAAACACATCGTATGAAACTATAACACATCTAGAATCACGACAAACATGTAACGAAGACTCGGAGACGACCAGACGTCCACAGCTGTTGCGTCGCTCGTCTCGCCGCTGAGCTCGAGCCTTTGTTCTGGCAGAGCTTTTGAAGTCTCTGAAGTCTCGGCTGCTCCTCGGCTCCATTGTGGTTCCAAAGATGAACGTCTCTTTTTTTTGTGCGCGTGAGTGCGTCTGAATTAATTGCCTAATGAGGGAGTGATTAGCGGATTACTGGTTAATTGTTTTGAATATGCCGTCGGCGTCTGGAGGCCGGACGAGGCGTGGCATTTGTCTATCGAAGGAGAGCGGTGGGTTTTTTAGGGACGACAGAGGTTCACGAGTGACGGGAAAATCCATATTAGGACATTACAACAGTTGAATTTAGTCTGCAAAGTGAGATCGATCCAACGATGTTTCCTGTTGTACGTAAAGTGACACGGTGTAACTTTTTAGACGCGGAAAGTCACAGAAAGAAACAGAAAATGAAAACCCGGCTTTAGAACATTCTCCACAGGCGTAAATACACGTGAGAACATGGAGATGGACAAAAGTCATGTCATACTGTGCATTATTGTAGCTGATTGTCATTGGTCAGGAGTTTCCATCCGGCAACAGACGACAGCGCGTCATGACGGAGGGAAACGCAATTCAGGTTGAAACGTTTCCCTTTTTTAAGTCGTTTCCTGGCAGATTCAGCGACACATTTGCAAGTTTAATGTGAGAAACAAAACTTCCTCCCGTATGAGAGGGCGAAACAATTAAGGGCTATTTCGGTAGTACAATGCTATTTCGACGGAAATCGATGGTTCTGGACCTGCATCGCCCAAACTTTAAACCCGGAGCCAGGAGCGCCGCGGAGGACAGAGAAGGAAGGGCGGTCATTTAAAGTGGATTTGCATGGGAGGCCCCTGGACACGCTCATCGATTCCACACCTCCTTCGCTTAACCCCGCGCTCGAAAGCTGTTAGCAAAGTACAGCGGGAGCACAAAGACGGCGAGGAGAGAGGTGTGGGAGGGCGGATAGAAGAGAGGAGAGAAGAGAGGATAAAGGAGAGGAGAGAGGAGGAGAGAAGAGAGGAGAGAGGAGAGGATAGAGGATAGAAGAGAAAAGAGAGGATAGAGAAGAGGATGGAAGAGAGGATAGAGGAAGAGAGAAGAGAGGAGAGAGGAGAGAGGATAGGAGAGAAGAGAAGATTGAGGAAGAAAGAAGAGAGAAGAGAGGAGAGAGGAGAGAGGAGAGGATAGAGGAGGAGAGAAGAGAGGATAGAGGAGAGGAGTGAAGAGAGGAGAGGAGAGGATAAAGGAGAGGATAGAGGAGGAGAGAAGAGAGGATAGAGGAGAGGAGAGAAGAGAGGAGAGGAGAGGTTAAAGGAGAGGATAGGATAGAGGAGAGGTGTGGGAGGGCGGGGGGAGGAGAGAAGAGAGGAGAGGATAGAAGAGAGAAGAGAGGATAGAGGAGAGAGGAGAGGTGTGGGAGGGCGGAGGGAGGAGAGGATAGAAGAGAGGATAGAGGAGAGGATAGAAGAGAGGAGAGGAGAGAGGATAGAAGAGAGGAGAGAGGAGAGGATAGGAGAGAGGATAGAAGAGAGGAGAGGAGAGAGGAGGTCATGGAGCGGTCTGAGGACAGATGGGCACGAGGAGGGTTTGTAATTAAGGTGATGGAGCAGGGACGGTATAGAGGAGGAACATGAGTTTATCGAGCATTATGTTGAGGAAAAGCAACAAAGAACCAAGGATACGAGCAACATTGATGACAAGAGGTCGAATAAACTTGAAACTGAAGAAGATCTTGATAGAAAATCAACAAAAATCCAATTATCCACGAGTTTTCTAGAAGACATTTGGGTCGTCTAATGCAATCTGGTCTCACCTTTGTATGTGTGGCTTACCAAAAAAAGTAGTAATTGGAATGCCTTAAAAGTATTTAATATTGGCAGATGTGAACAAATTCTTACTGCTCGCTGGTATTTTG